>NW_006290019.1:16078-17724 GCF_000327345.1 Myotis davidii | reverse complement strand
AAGGTGAAGCAGGGCAGCACCGTCTGAAGGAACAGTTACTGCCTCTACTTGGTTACAGACAAGCTTCAGTAAGTTCGTACGCGTGTGGGACACACTGTCCTTGAATGGTGTTGATCCAAAGCCCTAAGACACAGGCAGGAAGGTGCCCACTGTGAGTATCACCTGGTCCACTGTCCCTGTCTCTCTCTCACTATCCAGCTGCTGTAATTTAGTTTAGACCAAGCATGTCAAACTCACAACGAATATTTTTGCGGCCCAACCAATATAACGGTATATATGAACGTTTTAATAAAAAATTCATAACTTAACGTTTACAATATCCTGTTACACATAATTATTAAAATGAATGACAACATTCGCTAATGACTACTATAATGGTGTTGCATTCATTTCTCTTATGTTCCTTACTAATACTAGCAGTGAATATTTTAGCAGTTGATTGGCACATCATTAATGTTGTTTGGTGTGCGGAACAGGAAATATTTTGCTTCTGGAGAACAAGAAAAATAGGTTTATTTGCGTTATGCTTATTAATTTGTGCAGTTATTCAGTGTCTGGTAAGTTACTGTTCAAGAAAAAGTATTTTTATTAAAATGTTCTATTATTTTATGTTAATCATTACTTGTTTTATTTCAGTCCTCTGTATTCAGCATGTCTCTATCGAAATCAAGTGGTAGTAAAAATAAACGAAAAATTGCTGACGAACATCAGAATTTCCAAGAAAACTGGGAATTGAAGTATTTTTGCTGTGAAATAAAAAACTAAAGTAATCTACTTGATGTGTAAAAATGCTATTAGTGTACCAAAGTTACACAACATTAATCGTCACTATGAACAACATAAATCAAAATATAATTACGAGGGGTTAATGAGACAAGAAAAGTTGAAAGAGCTCAAGTTGGGACTGAAAAAAACAACAGTTCACATTTACTAAAGTATCACAAGAAGCGGGGGGTGCATGCAAGCTACATCTTGTCGGAGTTGATAGCTAAAACACTCACCTTTTACTGAAGGTGATTTCATCAAGGAATGTCTAATTAAAGCTGCAGAAATTGTTAGTCCTGGAAATGTGAAGTCTTTCAAATAATCTCTTTGTCTCAAAATACAGTTGCAGAAAGAGTTGCTGATTTGGCTGACAATTTAAGTATTCAGATCAAAGCAAAATCACCTAGTTTCAAAGCTTTTCCATTGCCTGTAACGAGAGTATGCACATTAGAGGCGTAGCTCAATTAGCTGTGTTTTTTCGTGCTTGTGACACGGATTTCAACATTTTTGAGGAATTACTGGAACTAGTACCGATGCATAAAACTACAGGACAAGATATATTTGTTTCTAAACTTCTGCAAAAATACAATCTACCTCTCTCAAAATTAACTTCTGTAGTTACAGATAGAGCTCCTTTGATGACTGGAAAAAACAATGGTTTCGTGGCATTACTGCAAAAAGAAAAAGTGAAATTTATGATGGGTCCAAAGATTCATCATATGCATTGCATTATACATCAAGATTTATTATGGGTGAGATTCTGTCCCCACCCTCTTTACTGGGTGTTTGGTGTTTGGTTTATCTATTGGTTCTGTGGTGTTTTCTCCCTCCCTCTCACTCTCTCTCTCTCTCTCTCTCTCTCTCTCTCTATATATATATAT
>NW_006290019.1:12671-15818 GCF_000327345.1 Myotis davidii | reverse complement strand
CTCCCAGGGAGGAGCCTGCAACCTAGGTAAATGCCCTTGATCAGAATCGAACCTGTACCCTGTGGTCCGCAGGCTAAGGCATTATCCACTGAGCCAAACCGGCTAGGGCAGGATATGACATTTCTTAGCCCTCCAGCAGCGGACCTTCGTTTTTTTTCGCCAGGAGTGTGGTGAAAAACCCTAGATCACCTTTTTGGATTCTTATTACCCAAGTTACTAAGAATATTACCAGTAGCATACAGGGAGCTTAGCCAATGACGGGTCAGAAAAGGTGTTTCCTCTATAGTTCACACCGATCCTGGCTTGGCCCCCCTGGCCCAGGCCTGACAACTCTGGACCAGGCTTTAGGCCTGGGCAGGGGACCCCCATTGCCTCCCGATCACCAGCTCCACCCCCCGCCCAGGCCTGACACCTCGGCCAGAGGCATCGATCCCCATCACCCTCCAATCACTGGATCGGGCCCTTGCCCAGGCCTGATGCCTCCGCCAGAGGTGTCAGGCCTGGGCAGAGGACTCCCATCTCCCCCTGATCACCGGCTCCACCCTCGCCCAGGCCTGACGCTTCGGCTAGAGGCGTCGACCCCCATCACCCTCCGATCACCAAATCGGCCCCTTGCCCAGGCCTGACGCCTCCGCCAAAGGTGTCAGGCCTGGGTAGGGGACACCCATCTCAACCTGATCACTGGCTTCTGGGGCTTCTGGGGCCGGCCTGCCGCCGAGGATCAGATTCGATAATGGGCGGCAGGCAGGCGGGTACTGGGGTTGCACATGGGGGCCTGGATGGCAGCTCTTGCGCTGGCGGCTGCACTGCCCCACCCTGCCTGCGGTATGCAAATTAGCCGCCATCTTTGTTGGTGGTTAATTTGCATATCGTGCTGATTAGCCCATGGGAGGTGTAGCAAAGGTATGGCCAATTACCACGTTTGTCTATTATTAGATAGGATATATTCTTCCTCTTTCTTTTCTCTCCTTTTTTTTCTTTCTCTCTTAGATATCATTTGTGCTCCCTCTTCTCTCCACTAATTCTCTTTTCTCAGGTGGTTATTTATATTGGGGTTATCGGTGTCCTGAGTACATTCATGCTTTGTTCCCTTTGGGTCATGTCTTGCTAAGGTGAATTTTACCCAGTCTGGCTAAAGTGCTAGAGAGCAAGCCACATAACCAGACACCTGAAAAGGAAACTTCATTAACAAGTGGGTCAATTACACCCTAGACCAGCTGTGGACAAACTACGGCCCGCGGGCCGGATCCGGCCCGTTCGGCTGTTCTATCCGGCCCGCGGAGCCGAAAGAGCGGAGGGTTCTCTCACTCTCCCCTCCGCTCCTTAACCAGCAGCAGTGTTAACATGGCAACGTTGGGAAGCATGGCCACAGCTCCTTCTTCTGAGTCCAGTTTAAGAACCCACTATGGCCCTCGAGTCAAAGAGTTTGCCCACCCCTGCCCTAGACCCAGCTACAGAGGCAGGAAGAAAGCGGCAGCGAGGGAGCAAAAGAGGAGTGTGTGGTTGTGTGGTGTGTGTGTGTGTGTGTGTGTGTGTGACTGAGACACAGTTAAACCCCGCAGGACCTTCAGGGACAGGGCTAACCGGGCAGCCTAACTAAGCAGCCGCAGCTACCATTGCAAACAGTACTGTGAGGCCAGCTCCTCTTCAGAGGCCTCGCCTTTTCAAAGGGAAGAGCTAATGTAACTGAGGGCCCAGCCTCACCTCCACCCAGGGTGCCCTCAGGTAACACCTGGGATTCTACAGCCACCCCTGCCAGGGGCCTGCTACCTCGGCTGTGGTCCCACGGTCACCGAGTCTCCAGCCACCCCGGGTGCAGGTACCTGTGAGTTCTGAAGCACGCTCCCCTCTGACCAGCCCAACGCTTTAGTCCAGGGTACTGCAACCACATGAGCAGCAGACACGTGAGCAGCACGCTCCTGTCCAAGGAGCATCAGCCCCATGAGCAGCCTGCCCCAGGCCTAAGAACAGCAGGCTCATGTGGCCTGCCCCTGTCCAAGGAGCAGCAGCTGTGTGAGCGGCCTACTCCCCCATCCGAGGAGCAGCAACCACGTGAGCAGCCAGACCCATCCAAGGAGCAGCAGCCACATGAGCAGTCTGCCTACTTCTGAGGAGCGGCAGCCCTGCACAGCCCACCCCCATCCGAGGAGCAGCAGCTGCGCACAGCCCTCACCCTGCACCAGTTCAAGGAGCAGCAGCTGCGCAAGCATCTTGCCCTTGTCCAAGCAGCAGCAGCCACACGAACAGTCTGCCCTATCCGCAAAGCAGCATCTGTGTGAGCAGCCCACCCCCTTCCGAGGAGCAGCAGTTCTGTGAGCAGCCTGTCCCCATTCAAGGAGCAGCAGCAGCCCACCCTGGTCCGAGGAGCAGCAGTTCTGCGAGCAGCCCTTTCCCATTTAAGGAGCAGCAGCAGCCCACCCTGGTCCGAGGAGCAGCAGCCACAGGAGCAGACTGCCCACGTCCGAGGAACTGCAGCCCTGCTCAGCAGACACCAGTCTGAGGAGCAGAGCCACACACAGCCTGCACCTGTCCGACAAGCAGCAGCCAGGTGAATGGCCCATCCTGTCTGAAGAGGAGCAGCCACGTGTACAGTTCACTCCGGTCCAAAGAGCAGCAGTCACGCGAGCAGCCCAACCCCATCCGAGGAGCAGCAGCCTTACAATCAACCTGCACATGTCCAAGGAGCAGTAGCCCCACAAAGAGCCCACCACATCAGAGGAACAACAGCAGTGTGCAGCCAGCCCCCATCCAAGGAACAGCAGCCTCGTGATCAGCACACCCTCTCTCTGGGGAACAGCAGGTGTGTGAGAAGCCTCCCCCAACCAGCCAGAGGAGCCACCATGGCTGTGAACAGCACACACCAGAGAAACTGCAGCGCCAACTGAGGAACAGCTGCTACCACAACTGCCTGAGGAGCAACTGCAGCCTGAGGAGCCACTGCCACCCACGGAGCTACCACTGAATGACTCTACATCTAGATATGGCTGTACAATCAAACATGGGTAGACAAAGAAACCCGCAAAGGAAAGAAAAGGAGGACTCACTAGAAAAGCAGCTAAGTGATACAGAGGCATGCAACATGACAGAAAAAGAATTCAGATTAAGGGACCTAGAGTGCATAAACCGGATGGAGCTAAAAATAAAAAA
>NW_006290019.1:0-8900 GCF_000327345.1 Myotis davidii | reverse complement strand
AGCATGGATGGAACTGGAGAGCATTATGCCAAGAGCATTATGTGAAATAAGCCAGTCAATGGAGGAAAAATACTACATGATCTCACTCATTTATGGATAATAAAGACCATTATAAACTTATGAACAAAAATAGATACAGAGGCAGAGCTGCCTCAAACAGACTGTCAAACTACAGCGGGAAGGCCGGGGAGGGTTGGGGGGCAGGTGGGGTGGGTAAGAGATCAATGGAAGGACTTGTATGCATACATATAAGCATAACCAATGGACATAAGACACTGGGGGGGTAGGGGAGGCCAGAGGATTGTCAAGGGCGGGAAAAACAAAGGAGACATATATAATACTCTCCGTAATACTTTAAGCAATAAAACAATTTAAAAAAACAAAATAACCATAAAAGATTTATTATGGGTGAAGATAATAAACATGGAAAATGTGATGACACCTATCAAAAAATTATCAATTTCATAAGATCTCGAAGTTTAAATCAGCGACAGTTCTCCACTTTCCTAAGTGAATTAGTGAATATTCGGCTTGTCCTACTATGCTGAGGTAGGGTGGCTATCCTGCTCCAAGGTTCTTACGCAATTCTGGGACTTGAAAGAAGAAATATATCAGTCCTTAATAACTAAAAATCAAGGCACAAGCCTGTTTTTTGACACTATATGGTCGCAAGATTTATCCTTCATGGATGATATAAAACACACAAATCAAACTTAAAACTGCAAGGAAAAGACCAGACTATTACAAATATGTGTGACCAAGTCAAAGCATTCAGATGTAAGCTAGTTCTTTGGGGAAAGCAGTTGAAAAAGGAAGATTTAACACACTTTCTGACCTGCAACCTGAACAAATTAAGTTTAGGTGAAACCACATCGTATCAAAAATATGCAGAAAAAAATTTTGTCTTAGAACTGAATTTGAAACAAGATTTGCAAATTTTAAATGTTTGAAAGACAAGTTTTCTTCTATTTTTTCAATATAGAATCAGTACCTAATCAAATGCAAATGGAGGTAATTGAAATCCAGTGCGATTCAGATTTGAAGGCAAAATTCAGTGAAGTTGGTATGCCTGAATTTTACAAATATTTACCTGCCAGGTGTGAACTAAAACGGCTGCCTCCCGCCAGACTAAACTTCGCATATGAAATTATTTCCATGTTTGGAACTACTTATCGGTGTGAGCAGTTATTACAATTATGAACGGCTGCCTCCTGCCAGACTAAAATTCGCATATGAAATTATTTCCATGTTTGGAACTACTTATCGGTGTGAGCAGTTATTACAATTATGAAAAGAAATATGTCTCCTGTCAGATCCAGAATTACCGACGCTCACCTGGGGTCAGTTTTGAAAGTGATCACTGCGAACAAGATTTCCCCGAAGTAGGAAAGAGAGTAGCAGAGAAGCGATGCCAAGCGTCAGGAAGAAAACATTAATTTTATCATTGCTCTTGTTCTTTTCGTTTGTACAGCATACTTTTCGAATTAAACCTATGTTTCTATGAAAAATGAAGCTTTTGTTTTTTTGCAGCCCACATAAACTTAAACATTATTTGGCCAGTTAGCCTTTGAGTTTTACATGCTTGCTTTTTAGATTGTCTTGGGATTTTTATCTTGTCACATAACTACAGGAATGCAGTGTAATAAACCACACGAAAACCTAGTTCCCTAAAAGAAAAAATAAAGGTCAATGTAATAGGTTTCAGAACGGTTATGCGCAATAATTAACAAAATTTAAAGGTACAGTTTTAATTACGAACAGCAAAGACGACAGCTTTGGCTCAGGGTGAATAAGACCTTCTCCGGCCACCAGGAGGCGCAGCGCTCGGCGCCGCCACGCTGACTGCAGTGCCGCGATCCCGCGGAGGGAACGTCCCCTCCAAGGGGAAAACGCTGGGAGAGGGCACCTCGCAAATTGGCCTTTTATTATGTAGGAATATTATATAGGACCCCATGCTGTAGTTTACATCCCGGTGACTATTCCATAGCTGCACGCCAAGGCGCCTGAGGAGGCAGGTGGAGGACACTGAATGACAACTACCAGCGGCTCTCAAAGCAGCAGCAGTGAAACCAACCACGGTCACCCAGGGACTGGCTTAATCCGATGGACAAAAGCGGCGACCTCCCCGAGGACGCTCCTAACTGGACGCGGGGAGACTGGAACACACACCCTGCAGCCGCCAGCGAGGACCCGCCCGCCTATCGCGATAGCAACCTCAGCCTTTCCCACACCACACGCCGTGGGGCACGAACTCTCGCGAGAGCAGCCTCTAACGCGAAATGCTGTGGCGGAGAGAACTCTCGCGAGAACGAGTGCCACCCCCGAGGGTACTTGGCGCCGGGGAGCCGAGAAACATGGCGCGGCCAGAGCCGTCCTGGCGCCGGCTCAACCCGCAGCTGGAGCGCGACGTGCGGGAGCTCGTGCGCCACGTGGCGGGCCTCAGGGACGACGTGGACCCCAACTTCCAGCTCTGCCTGCACTTCGCCTGGTCCAACTTCAGGTGTGGGGCGCGGGCCGGGGAAGGAGGGCCGGCGGTTTTGTCCGCGTCTCATCCCAGCATCCGGAACGGTTCCGGCGAAATTTCATTTATTTCCTTTCTAATTTCAATAGAAATCTTGAATTACTGAACAGTTTTTCAAAATCAGTGATCTTGAGTTTCAACCTTAATGATCATACATGAAGTTCCTACTTAGTTTACAATGAGAATAGACAACGAGGTAAAAGCCCGCCAAGTTTCTAAAATAATAAACTCAGTTCTTAGATGTAACTTAACAGAATGTTTTTCTTACAGATTGAATGAATTATTTTTTGCTTTTCTTTTTTATTTTTATTGAGCTTATTGGGGTGACATTAGTTAGTAAACTAATGTAGGTTTCAGGTGTACAATTCTGTAATACACCACCTTAAGTCAAGTCTCCTTCCGTCACCATTTATTACCTCTTCTTCCTCCCCCCACTTATTTTTATTTTTCAATTACAGGTGACATTCAATATTGTTAGTTTCAAGTGTACAGCATACTAGAAGTGGTTAGGTATTTGTGTAATTTCCAAAGTGATCTCCCCGTCAGTTTAGTGCCCACCTGGCACCGTGCATAGTTATTACAATGGTGTTGACTAGACTAGAGGCGGACTCCCGGGTCCTCAGCGGACCTCCGCCCTCTCGCAGTCCAGGGGCCTCAGGGGATGCGGGGAGGCAGAGAGGCTCCCGCCACCATCACAAGCCTGAAGCCATGAGCCCGGCTCCTGCATTGAGCATCTGCCCCCTGGTGGACAGTGCACGTAATAGCAACCGGTCATTCGGTTGATTTGCGTATTAACCTTTTATTATATAGGATTCCTATGCTGTACTTTACATCCCTGTGACTATTTCATAGCTGCCAATTTGTGCTTCTTAATCCCTTTCACCTTTTTCACCCAATCCCCCTCTGGCAAACATCAGTTTGTTCTCTGTCTGAGTTTGTTTCTATTTTATTTGTTCATTTTGCTCTTTAGATTCCAAAGATAAGTGAAATCATATGGTATTTGTCTTTCTCTGTCTGACTTTTTCACTTTGCATAATACATTCTAGGTCCATCGCTATTGTTACAAGTGGTAAGATTTCATTATTTTATTTTATTGATTTCTTTTTAAGAGAGAGAGAAACATTGATTTGTTGACCCACTTGTTTATGCATTTACTGGTTGCTTCTTATATGTGATCAGAGATTGAACTCACTACCTTACTCTAACCTAGCTACCTGGACAGGGCAAGATTTCATTCTTTTTTACTGCCGAGTAATATTCCATTGTATATATGTGCTACATCTTTCTCTAATCATCTATCCATGGGCACTTGGGTTGCTTCCATTATCTTTGTTACTGTAAATAACACTGCAAGGACAGAAACTAAAATGTGTATTTAAAATAATTTTTCTATTAATCTTTCTAAATGGCAGTAAGTAGATGGATGACATCATTTTAGAGTTGGGAAAGGACTAAGAAGTTACTACCTCCTTTTATACAGTAAGCAACTAAATTATAATAGGTGAATTAGTGTTCCAGTCAGCCATTTAGGGGATAGAATTAATGTTATTTAGTAGTGCAATTTACTTCAAAGTTCAGATTGTTGGCTTTGATACTAAAAAAGTGGAAAACAAGAGCCAGTGAGCTACACTGTCTATATATATAAAAGGCTAAGCGACCGGCCAACTAGCTGGCAGGTATGATGCACACTGACCACCAGGGAGCAGATGCTCAACGCAGGAGCTGCCGAGCGACAGCAACTTTGCAGAGTGCCATCTTACACTCCAGGATCCCTCGGGGGAAATCTGACTGCCAGTTTTGGCCCGATCCCCACAGGCCAGGGCAAGGGACCCCACCTGCCAAAGGGACCCTGCTCACTCTGCAGACGCTCTTTGAGCCATGGCCCCAGGTGTGGCCAGCCGGAAAGGGACCAAGGGAGATTGGCTCCAGGGCGTGTCCAACCCTTCTCACCCCTCCGGTCACCTTCTAATTTATTTCCTTTCAATGTGCATGAATCTGTGCACTGGGCCTCTAGTAATTTTATGATGCTTTAATCCATCAGAAATATGAACAATTTGCATTTTCTTTTTTAAAATTGTGGCCATGTTGTAGGCCCTAGAACTTCAGAGAGAGGTGAAATGTAGTGCCTGTCCTTAAGGAAGAAAGAAATGAAAGTTAATTATATATGATGAGGATAGGGGTTCTTAACATGAGGGCCTGAGGATAGAATTCAGGTTCTAAATTTGGACAAGAAAAAGTTCACACTAACCTTTAACTAAAAAGTAGCATTTCTTTCAATTATGAATGAAAGCAACAAACAATATTAGCTTACCTATAAGTGTGTCACTATTAGAAATCACATTTCACATCCTATTATAGTTGCAGATATTTCTAATATTATTTATGTCTCACTTTAATGGTAGTTATGGACCCACTGCTAGATCTTACTTAATACTTTAAAAAGGAATGTTTCTTACTTATCACAGACTTTTAAAAATACTTCACAACTGTATTTCAGTATACTTGGTTTCCTTTGTATTTCATTTTATGATTTAAGAGAGGGGATCCCGACTCTTCCCTGGGCTTCATTATAGCATAAAAAAATTCGGAACAGTATAGGATGTGCTGTGCTGGGCTTAAATACAGGGCATTATGGGAAGACAGAGGATCCAGAGGACAGGGTGGGGGTGACTTGGGATGGCCTGCATTCTGGAAGGCTATTTGAGCACTCTCTGAGATGTGTGGCTGTTTGCTCGGATGGCGGAGGTGAAAAAGCGAGAGAGGTGCACTGCTGAGTGCAGCTGAGTGCAGGGTGTTCGGAGACATGGAGGGCAGTGATACCGGTCTGCTTAGCTAGATGACAGGATTGATGTAAGAATTGCATTTTGTCTTCTAGATTTCATCGTTTCTTGGATGTCAACAGTCACAAAGTAGAAAAGACAATAGAAGGGTAAGTCAGTTTTATATATATGAGTATATGTACATATTCAAAATATATGTATTTTTATAGATCTTTTTATTTAACTTTCTAACTATCAGTACATTTTTTAAAATATGTTTTAGAATTTATGAAAAATTCATCATTCATTCTGATCTTGGTAAAGCTGCCAGTTGGAAGAGATTAACTGAGGAATTTCTAAATGCATCACTTCCGAACATAAAGGAAATAAAGGTGGGCATTATATTGTGAGATCTCCGTTGTGTGTGTTACCATTTCCAATCTGAATACTGTCAGCTATTGTCTGTTAAATAGACCTTCATTCACTTAGTCTTGTTCACTGGCTAGAGCAGAACACGCTAGGAACTGACGCAAGCATTGCCATGAAGCCCAGTGTGCTTCAGGCTCAAGGTGAAAGAACAAGCATGCGCTTGTTTATCATCTCAGCGCCAACCTGCTGTGAAAATTGAGATAAGAGCCCTGGCCAGTTTGGCTCAGTGGATAGAGCATCAGCCTGAGGACTAATGGGTCCCAGGTTCGATTCCAGCCAGGGGCACATGCCTGGGTTGCAGGCTTGATCCCTCCGCCCCCTCCCATAGGGGATGTGCAGGAGGCAGCCAATGATTCTCTGTCATCATTGATGTTTCTATCTCTCCATCTCTCTTCCTTCCTCTCTGAAATCAATAAAAAATATATGTTTTAGAAAATGAAAAAATTGAGATAAGAGGTTGACACAAATAATAGCACTGTCTAGCTATCTCAGGTCTTTTAAATGGCTTCTCTGCACTTGGCAATAGGAACTCCCTGTAGAATGCTCATTAGATGCCAGATGCTGTTGTGAGCACTTTCCCTCATGGGTCCCCAAGATCACCTTCAGGCTTGATGATGCCCTAGAGATATTCACAAAACTTTAAAAAAGCTGCTCTCCTCACGGTTACGGTGAGGATACAGTCAACGATGAGCAAAGGGAAAGATGCCTAAGGTGAGGCCCAGGAGAAACCAGCCACAAACTTTAACATATTCCTTTCCAGTTGAGTTGCATGGGAATGCCCTTAATTCACCCAGTGACAGTGTGTGACCACACATGCAAAGTGTTGCAAACCATGGAAGCTCACCTGAGCCTTGGTGTCCAGGGTTTATATTGGGGTGTCTTATTGCATGGATGTGCAGTGCCCATGAGGCTGACCTCAGCAACTCAATCTCCAGCCCCACAGCGATCAAACTGAGACCTCTGGCCTAGGAAAACAGGCATGCACCATAACTCACCTTGCTGGCGTGCATGGTCTGGTGCATGGCCCAGAGCCTCTAGCATACAAATCCCTCTTCTCTGCAGGATAGTCCAAGGGCTCAGGTTCTCTCTCAGGAGCCAGTAGAAAGCCAGTCCTGCAGAACTTTGAGGTGTTCACAGTTTGGGCAGTCTATGCCTTCTGAGTTAACTTGTTTAACCTTCATGGAAACCCCTGTTATTATTGTTTTTAATATATTTTTATTGACTTCAGAGAGGAAGGGGAAGAGATAGAAACATCAATGATGAGAGAGAATCATGGATCGGCTGCCTCCTGCATGCCCCCTACTGGGGATTGAGCCCGCAACCCAGACATGTGCCCTTGACTGGAATCAAACCTGGGACCCTACAGTCCCCAGGCTGACGCTCTATGTACTGAGCCAAACCAGCCAGGGCAGTCCCCCCTTTGTCTGCACTGTGAAATTGGTGTCCTAAGGAAGAGAGCTTTAGACAGTTTAAGGAAGGGCTATAAAGGTATTTCTGGAAAAGAGAGAGCTGCAGTGTCTGAGTCCATGCTGTGAGGGTGAGCAACACACCCCATGTATTGTTCCTGCAAAAGAAGAAGGCACATCTTTTTTATATCTCTTGATTCATTGTGGATAGCTTTCTGGGTAGTCTGTAAAATTTAATAAACAGGCCGAAACTGGTTTGGCTCAGTGGATAGAGCGTCGGCTTGCGGACTGAAGGGTCCCGGGTTTGATTCCGGTCAAGGGCATGTACCTGGGTTGCGGGCACATCTCCCATGGGAGATGTGCAGGAGGCAGCTGATCGATGTTTCTCTCTCATTGATGTGTCTAACTCTCTATCTCTCTCCCTTCCTCTCTGTAAAAAAATCAATAAAATATATTAAAAAAAAATTTAATAAACAGACCCTATGACACCATCATAGTAATAATAAAAATAATGGCAAATGTTTTTACAGCACTTAGTACATGCCAGGCACTGTGACTCCCATAACCACCACAATCAGTAGATACTGTTACAGGACTCATTTTGGGAAGGCAAATGCTTTATATAACCTCAGTTTCATCTATACCAATGAAAATACCTATGTCTTACAAATAATTAAATGAAACAGTGAATGTCACTTATGATTTTTCACCTTGACCTTTTAATGGCCATCCCCGGTCATCCTTCTGTGTACCTCCAGCAGTAGGGCTCCCTGAACACTGGGACCACATCCCTAGCCGTGCGATGGCACATCCTGGGTCCTGTGCGTCAGTGCCCTTCCCTCCTCTCCTGGTGAACCACCCCATGCTTTAATATTAATTTTAGGCACCTAGAACAAAGTAGACAATAAATATTTGCTGAAGAAATAAATCTGTGTGATCCTTTCTGCCTCACTGTCCCTCTCTGCCCAGTTATACAGGCAGAATTGATTCCCTTTATCCCTTACTCTGGCACCTTTGACACGTCTGTGGTAGTATAGCAATAACTTACAGTACCTGCCATAAATCCACCCACTGTGAATATACAGGTTACCAATTCTCAATAAATATGTCATTTCACAGCAGCAGTCCAGTTTTAGAACGTTTTCTATTACCCAAAAGTTTCCCTCACGCCCATGTGAAGTCAGTGCGTGCTTCCATGGAAACACCAGACTGATGTGCTTGCTGTGTTTATGAATTTGCCTTTCTGGACATTTCATAAAAGAGATCATATAATATGCAGTTTTTGTGTCTGCTTTGTCCATGATGTTTTTGAGGTTCATCCATATTCTATTTCTTTTAAAAGCTGAATAGTGTGGCATTTTATGAATATGCCACATTTTTCTTATTCACCTGTGGATGATATTTGGATTGTTGCCAGGTTTTGGTTAGTGTGACAAATGAACTTGCTCATCCAAGCAGACTTGTGTGGACATAAGTTTTCACTCTTCTTGGATAGGTTTCTTATATGGTCAGCTTATGTTTAACCTTTAAAACATAGCCAACTTATTTCCCAAAGTGGCTGTATCATTTTATATTCCCATTAGCAGTGTATAAGGATTCTAATTTCTCCACATTCTTGCCAACACTTCTTATTGTTACATGTCTTTGTTATTATAGACATGCTAGAGAGTATCTCATTGTGGTTTTGATTTATATTTCCCTAATGACTGATGATGTTGGGTGTTTCTTTCATGCGTTTTTTTTTCTGTTTTATTATTTTTTTTAAATTATATCTTTATTGTTCAG
>NW_006290018.1:75504-76681 GCF_000327345.1 Myotis davidii | reverse complement strand
GAAAAGGCAGCTTCTCTCATCACTTCACCCATCCACATTTTAGTCTCTATGATCTTTAGGATCTGTCGAAATTGAAGAGTTAAGGCATCAGATTTTTTCTTCAGGAGGTTTCGACCTGCCTGTGCTCCTTTTAATCGAGCCTTCATGATGGTCTGTGCCATTTGACAGGGAAAGATTTCAATTCAGTCTTTGCCTGACATTCTTACCATGACTGTTGAGCTCCGGTTCCTGGCCTGGCAGTTGTGGTTGCCCCAGACCCAGCAACAGTGTCTTCCTCTACAGGAGTCAGCTGGTGTGTCACTTGACCCTCATGTTTCTAGGCCACCAGGATTCACATTCTTCCTCAATTTGTACTTCTTAATCTCTTCACCCATCCTGCCAAGCCCCCTCCCATCTGACAACCATCAAAATGTTCTCTGTATCTATGTGGTCCACTTGTTCATTTATTTTATTTTTTTAGGTTTCACATATAAGTGAAATCAAATGTTATTTGTCTTTCTCTGTCTGATTTATTTCACTCAGCATAGTACCTCTAAGTTCATCGATGTTGCAGATGATAAAATTTCATTTAATGGCTTCTGTGTCTTAGCTATTCTATATAATAAAAGCCTAATATGCAAATTGTCCCCTTGACCAGGAGTTTGACCAGGGGGCAGGTCTGGCTGGCCAATTGCAGTAAGGGAGGCCCTGGTTGGCAGCCGGCAGCTGCTAGGGACCTTACCCATGCACAAATTTCATGCACTGGGCCTCTAGTTGTAAATAATGCTGCAATGTGCATATCAATGAATATGTCTTTTTGCTTTACTGTTTTGGGTATCTTTGGATAAATAAGTGGAATTGCTGGGTCCCTTTTTACCTCTTATTATAGCCTTTGTCTAAAAGTCTATTTTGTGTGATATAAGTATTGCTACCCCAGGATTTTCTTTTTATTTCCATTTTCATGAAATATTTTTTTCATTACTTTCTGTCTGTTTGTCTTTTGATCTGAAATGAGTCTCCAATAGATAGCATGTGTGAGGGTCTTATGTTATTATCCATTCAAGCCCCCAAATCTTTTGCATTTTTTAAAATTAAATCTTTATTGTTCAGATTATTACAGTTGTTCCTCTTTTCCCCCCATAACTCCCCTCCACCCAGTTCCCACCCCACCCTCTGCTCTTACCCTCCCCACCGACCT
>NW_006290018.1:71085-72750 GCF_000327345.1 Myotis davidii | reverse complement strand
AAACTCGTTTTTTTTTATTCTTTTTTTTTTTTTATTTGGGACATGTTTATTTGTCTCCTCATTTTGCCTATCTCTCTGTCTTTGTTTCTAAGTATTAAGTAGAGACGCTACATCTCCCAATCTTAGTAGAGTAGTCTTTCGTAATAAGTACCCTATAGGGCCCAGTGGCACATTCCTGGTCACCCGAGCTGGGCACTCCTGGTAAGTCCCCTTGTGGGCTGTGTGCACCCTCCTGTTTTAGTTGAGCCTTGATTGCTGTTGGCATGTCAATTTGAGGGAATTGCCTCCCCCCCAACTGATAGATTGGGAGAACTGGCTATGACTTCAGGGGAGGAACTGCTCAACCCTATAGAACAGGACTGCTTCAGTGGGGTTCTGTTACTTAATGAGTCTGCCCCTTGAGTGTGTCATTTGTGGAGGTGGTTGGGTGGTCTTCTGGTGTGGTCTGTAGCTGACCACTGGTTCTGGGCCTCCTGGGAGGTACAGACCAAGACCATCTGCCACCTCTGCTCAGCTCAGGGCCACCCATCATGAGCTACAGAGAGATCTGCATTTGGCTGCTACTTGTGCTGGGCTTAGAGGTGCCTAGGTGAGGCCAAACTGCGAACCAAGGCAGGCTGCCACTAGTGTTGGGGTTGGGGTCCCATAGCAAGAGGAATGGGGCATATTGAGGCCAGATACAGCTTGTTTGGGGTTTGTGAATCTTTGAAAGATTTTAGGAAAGTCCACAGCATGAGCCAAGACTGGCCACTTGTATGGAAAAGCCACAGAAAAGGATCTGTTGGTCCCATAACTTAGGTAAGATGGGTCTCAGGGAATCACCAAGGTGAGGGAACATTGTTAGCCTTTCATCTCTGTGTGGGGAGGGCTCATCAAGGAACAATGGCCTCTGCCAGAACTTCTCTGTCTGGGAAAAGTCTTCCCCTCCAACTCTTACCCCAAAGCCAGACAATTCAGTTCCTTCCCATGTGTCCCTGGTGGCTTTTGGGCTGCTGCCCCAAAGCTGGAGTTCAGAGTTACTGAGTTTATATTCATGTATGTGGGACCCTTTAAGAAGAATGCCTGAGAGTCCAGCAGCCCTCCTTCTCACTCAGACATAATCCTTGCTGGTTTTTATAGCCAGAAATTATGCGGACTTCTCTCTCTCTCTCTTTTTTTTCCCAAGCCTTACCAAGGATATGTCTTTATCGATTTGAGAGAGAGAGGAAGGGGGCGGGGAGAGAGAAATATTGATGTGCGAGAGAAACATCAATTGGTTGCCTCCAATACATGCCCTGACTAGGGATTGACCTGCAATCCTTTTGCTGTATGGGATGATGCTCAACCAACTGAGCTACCCGGCCAGGTATTAGGATTTGTCAGGGGGGACCTCTGTAGCCAAAATAACCCTCCCAACTTTTAACTACTGCCCATGGGTGTGGGACCAGACTGTTCCTTGTCTCCACCCCTCCTACCAGTCTCAATGTGGCTGCTTCCTTATAGCCTCAGTTATACGACTGCTGTTCTAGATTTCAGGCAATTCTTGAATAATGGTTGTTCTGTACTTAGTTATCATTTTGATGGGGTTATGGGAGATTATAGTACTGATTGCGAGTACTATGCTGTTTATTTTTGCATACATTTAAAAACTGGGTACATATAAGCATTCTATTGAAAGACATTTTT
>NW_006290018.1:67520-69904 GCF_000327345.1 Myotis davidii | reverse complement strand
ATCTTGGTCTCAGCTTTTTATTCATAAGCACTGATTCACTACCAGGTATGCATATTTGATACATGAGTTTCTACATAGATGCAAACCTATCTAGTAGTAAAATAGAGGAACAAAACAACCTAACTAGTCAACTAGGTTACAGTACATTAAGTTTGATACACACATTATGCAGCCTTAAAACAGGAAAAACAAGCAAGGAAGCTAGGCAATGAACTCTGTACATTCTTAGCAAATTTGATTGGCACTCAATTCAAAAGTTAATAGCGATGTTGAAAAGAGTCCCTTGTAATAGTTCTGTTAGTCATCAGGGTTTTCCCCTTATTTTCTGGTTCCTGGCTTTATGGTAAGTGTAGATAAGGAAGGTATGCAGGAAATTGAATTAAATATACAATGTTTCCTGTAGATAGAATGTTGGCTACATGATAAAACTTGGGCCTATAATGCAGTATTTGGAAATTCTTTTCTGAAAACTAACATGCAAGAAAAACCTGGTTAATGTGAGGTTGTACTTATGCCAGTTAAAGTAAAATGCTGTTAAAGTTCCCTGTATTATTACTCTAGAATATTTACTGATCATTTTGTTGGGTCTGTTGGTTTAGTTTCAGCTGCCTTCAAGTAGATGTCGCTAACATAGGGGTAGATTTATGTTTAGAGAGAGATGGTTCAAAGTAGCAGAACAGCCTGTGTTAAAAATGCTGACTTGTCACTGATTAGCTGTGTGACTTTACTCAATTGGTTGGAGTACTCTTTACCTCAGCTTACTTATCTGTAAAGTGTAGATAATACTGTTATCAAACTCATGAAGTTTCTGTGAGGAAAAAATGAGATAATTAGCAGAAGCTCTTCATACTTGGCACACAGTAAGTGCTAAATAAATATTACCTATTCTTATTACTACTACTAAATAATAAGTATCCTTGATATTGTTATTCTATGTATTTCAACTATTACTACTAAAGAAAGTTGCTTGCCTCCTCCCTCTTCATCAGGCTAAGGCTTTATGCATAGTGTTAGCATAATTGCAACTATGTTTCTGGAGTCAGCCTGCTAGTTAGTCAACCCGGAAGTGCTTCTTGGTCATGGCGAAAAGAACACCTGTATATGAGGCTTGTACACTGCTGGCCCAGTTCATGCAGCTGGGCTTCTGTTTCAAGAGGGAGTATGGTTTCTCATGATGGAGGTTGGTCTCAAGATTTTTAATAACTTCATTATAAATACTACTTATATCAGATTGCAGGCAGATTACTTCACTCTGAGCTCTAGTTGCCCATCTCTACAGCCTTTTAGGGTGACATGACTTCCCTTTAGAGGGCTGTGGTTTGGTGCCTTGCTGGCTGTGCCTCTCCCAGACCTGGCTTCATGGATGAGAGACCTGTGTAAGAGACGACCCTGCACTCAGATCCTGTGTTTGGTTTAATGCGCTGCTGTAGTTGTCTTGAAATTCTTATTGATTTTGTCTTTGGGCTGATGTTTGTAAGTGAAGTCTGATGGGATAATGCATCATGTATTTATTTATTTATTTATTTAATTGTTTAAAGCATTACATATGTCTCCTTTTCCTCCTGAGTAGAGGAGATGCATGCAATAGGTGTGTCTTCCATTTCTTGCCACTTCATTTGCATATAATAACATTCATGATGTCTCATGACTACAGAATTTGGTTAGATCCACAGTGTAGTGGAGTTCAGTGAGACTTGAATTGAGTACAAAGTGAACCTGCTGCATTTGTGACTGAGTAAGCAGTTCCCTGTCAGCCTAGAGAGGCTGTGATTCCAGTTTGATCAAGAACTTTGAATGCAGAAAGAAAGCAGTTACATTTTGCGAAACGCAAATGCCCCAGAAATTGTATCATACCCTTTATTACTTATGCTATTTCCCTTTGTATCCAACGAGTTACGTTGAAGATGATGACCAAGAAGAACAGAGAAAACGAGGACAACCCATAGTATATTTTTCTTTCAGCCCTTCCTTCCTTATCAGGGAGCCTAAGGTAAGTAGCATATAGCAATACATGAAACAAAAACACTTGAGTCAGTTTTGTGCAGTGTTTTTACTGCTTTAGCAAGAATGAAATGCACATGCAAGAATGAACTATAAAAATATATAAATTGTGTATTCCATATACAAGTTAAATGTCTTATACTCACATTTAGAACTGGCATTGCACCATATAAAGATGAATGGTAAAAGTCATATGAATACTTTAAAATAGCAATTTTTCTTTATTTAGAACAACTTTAAAGAACAAATAGAAAACACCATGACAAGCTGAGAAAAACTATAGAAGAAAGGAAAAAATCTTTATATTTTAGTAGCTTTGATCACATCATTTTCAATGCTGTTGAACAAGGTTGTCCTGCATTTTCATTTTGCATTGTTCCCCT
>NW_006290018.1:62860-67426 GCF_000327345.1 Myotis davidii | reverse complement strand
TGGAGGAGAGGAAGAAGACAGTGCTCCATGGCTCATCTGTCCCTCAGCCACCATGTTCCAACAGGATATGGGAGGGGTCCAAGAGTTTTAAATTGGAGCCTGGCCTTCCAAGTCATTATGAGGGTATATTTGTCAAAATAGGAGATTACACATTTTAACAGCTCGTTAACCTGATTTGTAATATGTGCATACTTGGACCTATGGTATGTGGATCTCTATTTGTACTTTGCCCCAGGGGCTTCTTATTTTCATGGAAGGGCCTGTATGTGAGTGTGTAGAGCACTTAGTGACTAGCACTTAGTAAAAACCCAGTAAATGTTGGCCACTATCAGTATCAGATAATATAACAAATAACAATGCTAATAATGTAACACCGTACTGGGGTAGCAATACTTATATTTGACAAAATAGACCTCAAGTTGAAGGCCATAACAAGAGATAAGGAAGGCCACTTCATAATTCTAAAGACATCAATACAACAAAAGGATATGACTCTGGTAAGTACATATGCACCCAATACAGGAGCACCCAAATACATTAAAAAAAAAAAAAAAAAAAAACCTCTGGAAGTTATCAATGAAGAGATCATCAGCAATACGATCATAGTAGGGGACTTTAATACCCCATTGACACACCTGGATAAATCTTCTAGACCAGGGGTGGGCAAACTTTTTGTCTCGAGGGCCACAATGGGTTCTTAAACTGGACCGGAGGGCCGGAACAAAAGCATGGATGGAGTGTTTGTGTGAACTAATATAAATTCAAAGTAAACATCATTACATAAAAGGGTACGGTCTTTTTTTTTTTTTTTTTAGTTTTATTCATTTCAAATGGGCCAGATCCGGCCCGCGGCCCATCGTTTGCCCACGGCTGTTCTAGACAAAAAAATCAACAAAGATTCACTAGATCAGATGGAACTAATTGATATCTTCAGAACATTTCACCCCAAAGATATGGAATACACATTCTCTCCTTCGGCCAAGGTCCTGAAACACTGCTCACCTCTCTCCCCTCTACAGCTCTTCCTCACTTCCAGTCAGTGGGGTTATAGTGATAGTGGCAGTATTGTGTTCTGCTTTACAGACCCCAGTTACTAAGGCCTTGCTCTAGATGGGTTGCCTGGATCTTTAAAGTACTGCCCTGGGTCCCATAGCTACGCCCTGTGAGTAGGATTAGCTGGGTCCTGTGCCTGCCTGAATCACGCATGAGCCCAGCATACCCTCTGCAGTTTGAATTGTGCTGTCCTTTCTGCAGCTAATCAGCTGCGTTTTGTTTTTCTCCTAATGCATTTGGAATTATTTTTGAAATTTAGGGAAGATTTATCTCTGTGACAGTTAAGATAGGCTAAGAAGAACCATTTATCATGTTTCACATTTTAATTGGGTGCCAGGAACTGAGATAAAAAAGATTTTTCTGAATTACAATAACTATGCATTGCTTAGGCTTTATAATTCAATGAATTTCCTGTCCTCATTATTTACTTCTTACCTAGATTGTCATCTTTGATGGCTTGTGTGAAAATGTAATGTGAACCTCTTTGAACACTGTTTTGTTGATTTGCCTTCTCTTTCTTAGTTTTATGAATCCCTCTGACAAACATGGTTGGGAAGTGTATTCTTTGGAAAGATTTTGGCCTTTCTTCAAAAATCTGAAACCATGTAGAATTATTTGGGGGTAGGTAGAATCCTTTCAGGCCATATGTCAGGTAGTTATTTATTTATATATTTATTTTATTTATTTACTAGAGGCCCAGTGCATGAAATTTTTGCATGGGTAGGGTCCTTAGGCCTGGCTGGTGATCAGGGCCAATCTGTGGGGCGACCGGCGGGCGGGGTGATTGGGACCCCCACTTGCACCCACCTTGGCTGGCCTGGTGCCACCTGCCTGCCGGCCCCACCTCTGCTGCCACTGGTCAGGACCTGCGGGCTGGGGGCAGCTCCTGCATTGAGCATCTGCCCCCTGGTGGTCAGTGTGCATCATAGCAACCACTTGTTCCCTAGTTGTTCTGCTGTTCCATCGATTTCCATATTAGGGTTTAATATAGATAGATTTTTAATTTAAGTTCTTTATTGTTTAATGTAGTAGTTCTCAACCTGTCAGTCACGATCCCTTTGGCGGTCGAACAACCCTTTCACAGGGGTCGCCTAAGACCATCCTGCATATCAGATATTTACATTATGATTCATAACAGTAGCAACATTACAGTTATGAAGTAGCAACAAAAATAATTTTATGGTTGGGTCACAACATGAGGAACTGTATTTAAAGGGCCAGAAGGTTGAGAACCACTGGTTTAAGTATTACGTAAAAGTATAGTTTTAAAAGCACAGTGCTTATATTCTCTCTCTCTCTCTCTCTCTCTCTCTCTCTCTCTCTCTCTCTCTCTCTCTCTCTCTCTCTCTCTCATTCTTTTGCTGCTGTTGATATCACCAATTATCATTGAGTGAATGGAAAGAATTAGATCTCTAGGATCATTCCAGAGGACATTTGGCAGTAGACTTTGCCCGGCATGTAAGATGTAGAGATGGAGTTTTTTTTTTCTTCCAATCTTTAATTTCTTTATTGATTAAGGTCTTACATATGTGACCTCATCCCCCCATAAGTACCCCCCCACACTCATGCTCTCATCCCCCTGTTGTCTCTGTCCATTGGTTGGGCTTTTATGCATGCATACAAGTCCCTTGGTTGATCTCTCGCCCTTTCCCCCACCCTCCCCTACCTTCCTTCTGAGGTTTCTCCCACTTGGTTTCACCTCCTTGTTTTATAATTATAGCCAGACATCATGAAAGTGGAATCCTCACTTCTCTGGCAGACACCACATGTAAAAGCCTCCCAAACCCTGGACTGTTGAAATAGATGCTTCTCATACAATAGTGCCTACTTGCATTAATTGCCTGCTTGCTTGTTTATAGGTCAACTGGCTAGAAACTCCTTGAGAGTGGAAACCGTACCTGGCTTCTTTACCCATTGTGTCCTTGGCATATAACACAGCACTTGCAGTACTATGTGGATACTTAAAATTTTTGCTGACTGGATAAATAATTACCTCAAGTACATAGACAATACGCTTAATGCAAAGCTAGGGGTGTTTTGGACAGGTGTCATGAGAAGACAAGTTTATTGGACAGTTGAAGGGACTTGAAATGACACACTAAGATATGTAGGGGCTCTATAGAGGAGGCGATTATGGACAGGGTAAAAAGAGTCAATCAAATGATGAGAGGTCACCATGAAATTAAAAAACCAGTTCGCTGGGGTAATAAGTGAACAACTCAGAGAAGAGGTTGTGGCCAGAGTAAGATACTGGATTTTAAAATTTCATTGGGGGAGCGATTTTAGGTCATTGCTATGTTTAGATTGTAGTATGCCTTAGAGGTATTAAGGTCAAACCATGTGGAGTTGCTAATATTCTCCCACTTTTTATTTATAAAAGGCCCTTTCATGATGAAGTCCAATAGTTTGATGAAGTCTAGTGTAGATGGGGTGAATATCATGAATTTTTAAAATTAAGATATTGATAAAGTTATTCATATAGGTTCTGACACCAGGTAGAGTGATTTTAGGAGATTAAGTGGGGAGGAGTGTTGTGACTCAGGTGCCTGTCTTGGGTGAGATTGGTAGATGACAGTGAAGAGAGGGATGAAGGATGGCATAGTTCAATGGTATAGGATAGAAGCGTTGAAAACAACACCAACAAAGCCATGAGACCATAGGAGTACGCCTGGTTTGGAAGTTGCAAAGGAGAGCTTAGAGAATACTTCTCCCCAGCAGACTCTTCTAGAAGAAAGGGAGTCTTCAAATAAAAGTTCAGCCGTGGCTGGGTTGGCTCAGTGGATAGAGTGTTGGCCTGTGGACTGAAGGGTCCAGGTTTGATTCCAGTCAAGAGCATGTACCTTGGTTGCAGGCTCCATCCCCAGCCCCTGTCGAGGTGCGTGCAAGAAACAACCAATCGATGTGTTTCTCTCACATTCATGTTTCACTTTCTCTGTTTCTCCCCCTCCCTTGCACTCTCTCTAAAAATCAATGAAAAAAAATACCCTTTGGTGAGGATTATCAAACAAACAAAGTTCAGGCTCAGTTAAGTAAAGGAGGCAGAGAAGACATTCTCAGAGGAAGGAGGATAAAGCTGTGTTTCCAGAAGAGAAAGCCTAGGTAGGAGAGAAGCTTTAATTTGAAAATTTTAAGTTACCAATGCATAGGATCTATTCACCAGATTTACCCATTTACTTAAGTGACCTATCAGACACTAAAAAACACTAAGGTCATTGTGCAGTAATGATGGCTTAAAGCAAAACGTTGGCTTATTTTATCATATGTAACAACCCATTTTCACTTTGCAACAAGCTGGCCTTTAACCCAGGGTACATAAGAATGTTTCCTTTGCTGTTATTTACTTTCTGTCTTATCTGTATTCTGACATTTACCTCATTTCTTTGAAGTAACGTTATATATCCCTGTGCAGTTCCTCATGATATCCCAAGGTACATTCCACTGAGTTTACCCAAATGGAAATTAAAAATCTCAATTAGTTACTTAGAAATTGTATTTTATTTTATTATTTTCAAA
>NW_006290018.1:58297-62501 GCF_000327345.1 Myotis davidii | reverse complement strand
CTGTAAGCTCATCTCCCCTCTTACTCTCCAGCAGTTATGTTCTTTGTAAATAACTAGAGGCCTGGTGGACAAAAATTTGTGCACTCGGGTGGGTCCCTCAGCCCGGCCTGTGCCCTCTCACAATCTGGGGCCCCTTGGGGGCCCCTTCCCCTGGCTGCTGGCACCAGTTTTCCTCCGGCACCTGGAACCCAGGCCTTTGCTCTTCACTAGGAGGGACCTGTGCAGTGGGCGAGGGGCTTAGCTCTTTTAAAAATACTTCTGAATGTTTGGTAAATAACCCTGTAGGAATCTAGTTTCTGAAACATGTTGGTTGTTGAGGGCTGATTTGGGTAATCAACAAAATGTATGTTAAAATCCTAATCCCCAGAACCTCAGAATGTACCTGTATATGGAGAGAAGATCTTTAAAGAGGGGATTACATTAAATTGAGGCAGTTCCAGTGGGACCCTTAGCCCACCTCACTGAAGTCCTTGTAAGAAGAGGAATGTTGGGGTCCTGCATCAGCAGGTCCAGGGGTTCCCAAAGGTGTGGACGGAGTCGGCGAAGAAGGAATGACATAGAGGCAGCGTTCAGGTGATCATCATAGCCAGGTCCTTTTTTTATTGTCCTGTTACATCTATATTTATACTATTTGATCCTATAAGCATGCCTCTATAAGCTTTTTTTTTGCTGAGGAGAGCATGGGGTCCGTTTATTGGGGGGTCAGTCAAAGGGGGAGCTGGCTAGGGTAGGGTAGGGCAACTACTTGTCTGGCCCCCAAGAAACCCAACTTGAGTCCAGAGCCTTCACCGCTTTGAAGCCAAAGTCTTCCTCCACCTTTATCTGCACGGGGGCCAGCTCTGGAGTCAGCGGGACTCCCACCTGGTGCCCTTCCGGTGGCACTCACCACCTCTTCCAACCGCTGGGCCCCTTGCCAGGGGCCGGGCTGCTGGCTTCTGTGGGCATTGGCGTCCTCCTAGGTGGGGACAGCCCCTCTTTCTCTGAAGGCTCATTCTCAGCATTGCCTAGGGTGGGGGCGTCTGTGCCCTGGCTGCCCTCGTCCTCCAGTAAGATGGGGAACAGGCTGCCCGGTAGTTGTCGCCGTAGGAGTCCAGCACCTTCATGAGGAACCTCCGCTCCTGCTGGAGTCTCTGTGTTATCCTCTATATCTGATGGAGCCTGTTCAGGACCCGCTCCTTCGCCTGCTCGATCTCCCTGCAGCGCCGATCCAGCACCTGGTACTTCCTGCGATTGAGTTCCTGTGGGCGCCGCCCTTATAGGCCTCAGGCTGCCTCCTCCTCTTCCTCTCGCTCCTGGAGGCTGGAGCTGCCCAGACCCCCAGGCATGAACTCCACTTGGGTCTCAAGCTCGCTAGCCAGGATGTGACCACCTTCAGCAGAGGCAGCGCCAGCTCCCAGCCGGGAGGTGCTGAGACCTCCTCAAAGCCCAAGGCTTCCATGGACCCTTCTCTCTGCTCCAGCTCCATTTCTCCCTGGCTCCTGGCTCAGAACTTCCAACCTTGCAAGCCTCTAGTTTAAAGTGGCTTTCAAAACTATAGCCCATCTGATTTCACAGCCAGGCACCCAGGCCTGGCTGCTAAGCCTCCTGGGAGTTGTAGTTCTCTATTTCCAGCTTGCCTCCCTCGTCCCACCTCCACCACAGTCCCAACTGATTAGCCAATAGAAAAGGTAGCAGACGTATGGCTAATTACCATGTTTCTCTTTTATTAGATAGGACTAGAGGCCTGGTGCACGGATTCGTGCACATCGAAAGGTAATTAATTAAAAGGTGGCCAGCGGGGCAGGACTGGCTGAGACAGGGTGGACATGCCCTGGAACCAACCTCTCTCAGCCCTCCCTGGCCAGCCACACCTGGGGCTGTGCCTGGGCTCGAAGGGCATCTGTAAAGTGAGCAGGGTCCCTCCAGCACGTGGGGTCCCTTGGCCTGGCCTGCGAGGGTTGGGCCAAAACCGGCAGTTCAACATCCCCAAGAGGTCCCGGAGTGCAAGAGGGCACTCTGCAAAGTTGCTGTCCCTTGGCACCTCCTGCGTTGAGCATCTGCCCCCTGATGGTCAATGCATGTCATACCAACCAGCCGGTTGGCCGGTCAGATGGTTGCTTAGCCCTTTATATATATACTAGAGAGCCGGTGCACAAAAATTTGTGCACTCGGTGAGGAGAGGGCGTCCCTCAGCCCTGCCTGTGCCCTCTCACAGTCTGGGACCCCTCAGGAGATAACGACCTGCTGGCTTAGGCCTGCTTCTGGGTTGCAGAGGGCAGGCCCAATCCCTAGGTGCAGCCCCTGGTCGGGCTCAGAGCAGGGCCGATTGGGGAGTTGGGGCGCGCCTCCTGTCATGCACAGAGCAGGGCAGATCGGGAGGTTGCGTGGGGGGTCCCCACTGGGGTGCCTGGCCAGTCTGGGTGAGGGGCTGAGGGCTGTTTTCAGACTGGCAGGTGACTGAAGCTCCCAATTGCTCCTCTTTTTCTTTTTCTTTTTATTCTGGGCCAGCTTTAGCTCTGAGGCTCCAGCTCTTAAGAGCTACTTGCATTGTTTGAGCCCCTTTATAACTGTATTTTTTGAATAGTGCTGGGGTGTCACTCCATTGTAACCCTGCAATGAAGTGTGGTTACGGTGAAGGACTTTGTGATCAGTGTGCTATATTCCACTTGTGAGTATTGTCTGGATGTTGCTCAGGCCACAGTCTTTAACATCACAGTACCCTAATTTATTGAGGATCTATAGATGAAACTTCTCATGGGTCTCAACTAGAAAAAGCCATTCTCCTGAGCCTCAGGTTTGTTTTTCGTTGTAATTAATCTTGTTACTCTTTTTGTCTCCTTTGTTATGCCAGCTGGGAAGCTCAAAATGAAATGTGTGGCAAAGCTGTAGCAATTGTACAGAACATTACATTAGGCCTGAATGTGCTGAACCTTCCTTTAGTTTTCATTATGTATTTACTTCACTCCACTTCCTTTTAAAGTAATTTTTTATGTTTTGTATGTATCTATAAAGTACCTCAAGGCCTGTTTGGAAACAAGGAACATCTATAAATAAAGAAATAAAATTGGGGTATATGCAGAAACAATCTCCTATTTTGTTTTTAATCAGAGATGAGTAAAATTAGTTCACAGCTTTAACTCATTATGCTAATGAAATGGAGAAATTTTTAAAAGTATATATATTTTATTGAGTTTTAGAGAGAGAGGAAAGGGTAGGGAGTGAGACAGAAACATCAATTGGTGTTGGAAGCTACCCATTGTCTATGCTATCAGGAAAGTGTAAACAAGGAACCTGGAATGCTGGTGGACCTTGAGCTCTGCCAAGGGCCAAAGCTATGCACTGATTGTTTAGTCGAGACAATGGTGGCTCAATCAATTTCCTGACCAAACAGTCTCAAAGTAAATCTTTACTAACATTTACTGACCTTTAAGATTGTCTGCTACCAGAATTGCCTATCTGATTAAGGGCAATATGTGTATCTAAAATTGAATGAATGGTTGGCAGGTCCTGGACACCAGCGAAGTCTTTCTTCTTCAGAAAGACTCTCCGCCTGGCCCCTGTTTCCAAATTCATATTTCTTATCTAGTCTCATAATTTGCATGAGGCCCTTCTCCAGATCCTGAACCCTAAGCCACATGGGACGTGGCTTTTCACAAATTGGCTGCCTCCTGCACCCCGCTCCCCCTACTGGGGATCGAGCCTGAAATCCAGGAACATACCCTGACAGGGAGTTGAACTGGTGACTTCTTGGTGCATGGGTTGAAGCTCAGCCACTGAAAGCTACATTGAACAGGCTTAAATGGAGAATTTGAAAAGTCTTTCATATGAATACTTTTTGTTGGAGACTCTAGTGTCTGTGATTAGTTCTTGATGGGGACTACTATACTGCTAAGTCTGTTTGGCTTCTTTTCCTTTTCTTCTCTTTCCTCCTCTGTCTATCACGCTCCTAGACTCTCCCACCTTTGTCAGTCCTTAATGTGGTCCTCAAAGTCTCCCTTTTCAAGCATGATTCTGATTATATAGGCCCCCTGATTTAAAAATAAAATTGTCAAATGTTTTTTATTGCCTATAGGAAAAAGGCCAGTTTTTACTCATCTTTTTGTATTCAAGACCTAGCATAGGCCTGGAATATAATAGGCAGCTGATGAATGTTGAATGAACTGAATTGCATTACATAACATAATACATGTAAGGCATTAGTAGAGCCCTTGGCACAAAAAAAAGT
>NW_006290018.1:51678-58251 GCF_000327345.1 Myotis davidii | reverse complement strand
TTCCCTTCACACTTGGCAGGAACCTACTTTTCCCACCTCATCTCCCACCACTGTGACTTTAATCACCAATAATTCATAACTTTATGCACATAAAATACATTTCTATGCCTATCTACACTAATAAAACACAAACATGCTAATTGACCATACATTTGCTATGCTTTAAGCCATGCCTACCAGCCTATCAGAGCAATTATATGCAAATTAACCAGCCAAGATGTCGGCCGGCAGCCATGGAGCTGGAGCAAGTAGAAGGCTTGGTTGCCCCAATGATGGAGGAAGCCAAGCTTCCCCCCTGCTGTGGGCAGCTCTGAGCTCCACTCAAAGCAATAAAGTTTCAATTATAGAAGATAAATAAACCCCAGATACCTGCTTTCAGCCGGCCGTGGCCACGGAGCCGGCTCTGAGCTCCTCTCTAAGCTACAAAGTTTCAATTATAGAAGGTAAATAAATCCCAGAAAACAAAAAAAGAAAAAGAAAAAAGGAGAGGATTGGAGCTTCCATTGTGGGGCTTGGTCAGCCTGAAAATGACACTCAGCCCCTCACCCAGACTGGCCAGGTACCTCAGTGGGGACCCCCCACCATAAAGGGGGTGTGGCCAGCCTGAAAACAGCCATCAGCCCCTCTCATCCAGGCTGGCCAAACCTCCATGGGGTAATGGACCCCACTCGGGGCAGGGGGAGGGCTTGACCAGCCTGCAAACAGCCATCAGCCCCTCACCCAGGCTGACCAGGCACCCCAGTGGGGACCCCCACCCTGAAGGGGGTGTGACTAGCCTGCAAACACACATCAGCCCATCACCCAGGCTGGCCAGGCACCCCAGTGGGACCCCCACCTTTAAGGGAAAACCAGCCAGCCTCCACTATGCACCAGGGCTCTATCCTATATATAGAAAGGGTAACATGCAAATTGACCCTAACAGCACAATGACTGGGAATCACTGGTCACTATGACACACACTTTGGTGGTTGCCCTGACCAGGTTGGCTCAGTGGATAGAGTGTCGGCCTGCGGACTGAAGGGACCCAGGTTCGATTCCAGTCAAGGGCATGTACCTTTGTTGCTGGCACATCTCCAGTAGGGGTCGTGCAGGAGGCAGCTGATTGATGTTTCTCTCTCATCCAATGTTTCTAACTCTCTCTCTCTCTCTCTTACTCTCTGTAAAAAATCAATAACATATATTTAAAAAAATAAAAAGGCTCTGGTGGATTTGCCTTTCCTCAGCACAGTCCCTCTGCCTGAAGCAAGAAGTGTTTCTCTCTGCAATTTAGTTCTTTTATACTTTTTGTACATAGAACTTTCTCAATTCTAATCTACTGTATGTACATATCACCTCCATATGTTGTATATTTAAATGCTAAAATGTGTGATTCAGATAGTATTCAAAGAAGGGAGAGAGATGAATTTAGACTCAGGGATAAGGTAAGAAGATATGACTGAAATACAGGCTTGAAAGATGGATACCTAATTTTGTGCTATGAAAATAGTACAAGGAGGGAAAGGAGGTAGATAAGATGGACATTTAGTGAGGAGTTTGAATTTTATCATATGGAAAGGGGAAGCTTGCTGATTTTCAGCAGAGATGTGACATGATAAAAATTATGTTTCAGGAAAGATATATGAGCTTCAATATAGACGTGGAGTATTAGGCAACAGAAACATCAGATATGAGTCTATTGTAATCAGTGAGGTGTAAATGAACTAGTGTAATCAAAAAAGAAAAGAAAAGGTAGATATGAGAGAATTTGAGGAAGAATCAACAGAAGTGACGAAAGAAACCATTATATTGTTAGACTTTGTTATAAAAAAATGAAATAATTGGATTTTCATGGTATATAATTTGTTTAGATATCTTGCAAGACTCTATAAAATTCTAGTGGGGCTAACCTCACTCAAGAGCAGTTTTTATTTTTACATTTAATAAACAGTTTCACAAACTTTTCAGTATTTCACATCTGTATCCAGTTATTCATGTCAGATATGCAGTGATTACTGGAATTACTTGAAAAACAAACGACCAACAACAAAAAAAAACTAGCTGTAGAACCTGGTAGGTGACTCTTAATCATTGTGATCTGACGAGAATTATGTAATTTTCTTAGTCATAAAGTTGATGAACTTTTGCGTTAGAACTGTATGACTTGGCAAGTCTCCCATTAAGATATAATAATATTTAGACTGTTAAGTGTAAATAAAGGCCTATATGAAAGTAAATTTACCATATTTACCCACACTATACAGACTCTCACTCACCATCTTTTGAATATGACAGTGTGTAGGGAGAACAAATTTCATAAAATTTGTTAGCATGATTTTAACTTTTAAATATTTAAACATATGGTATTTGTTCCATATTGTACCATTTATACCTAAAAATGTTATGGATGTGCCTGTTAGGTTTATTTTCCACTGTCCTCTCTCCACTTTCTACCATAGTACTGTATAGTTGCTTCCGGTTCCCCAGCATGCCCAGCTCTGTTTATATGCTGGTGCCTTCGTCATTGTTCCCTCTTTTTGCAAAGCCCTTTCTCTTTTGCTGCCTGGTAGAATCTCATGAATGTTTCAAAGCTCAACTCAAATGTTTCAATGCTCAACTCAAATGTTTCTTTTCTGGGAAGGCTACCAAATCGGTTGATCTTTCCCATTTCTGTGTCCCCACAGACGCTTTTAATGATATGTTAAACCACCTAGTGAGCTTTTGGAAACAAGTTATGATTGTATCACTTTGTGATAAAGTTCAGAATCCTTAGTGAGGCTTGCAAGGTCCCCACCCCACTAAAACCCACATACTAATTCTTTAGCCTTATCTTCCACTCTGATCAGACTAGTCTTTTTGTTTCTCAATGGCCTGAAGCTTTTCTCCCAAATATTTTGCACATACTATTTCCTTTGCCTGGGAGACTACTTTCTAACCTCTTGGTGATTTTCTACTCATCCCTTAAGCTTTAGATAAAATTTTACATTCTCAGAGAGACTTTCTATGACCCTTAGATTGGGTTACTTCTGCCTGATATAAGCACACAAAACACTGTATACAATAAAGTGGTGTATTCAATGCTCTTTTCCATCAACCTTCATGAGCATGTCTGCCTTTTCCAGTTATATCTCTATTAATAATGTAGTTAAGTCTTTAATCCATTTTCAGTTTATTCTTGTATAAAAGGGTAAGAAGGTGGTATAGTTTATTTTTACATGTATTTGTCAAGTTTTCCCAATACTGTTTATTGACTAGACTGTCTTTATTCCATTGTATGTTCTTGTTTCCTTTGTCAAATGTTAATTGACAATGTAAGCTTGGATTTATTTTGGCTGTAAAATGTCTGTACACTGGCCCTATTTCTGGGCCTGATGAAGACAGGGATGAACTTTGTCCATGGGGGGACAGAGATGAGACACTGGGAACCCAGGGGTAGTCCTTTGGTTTAGCTTTTATAATGAATCTTACCATGAAACCTCAACCTCCCATGTGTGAGTCTTCTGAAATGCTTTTTTAGCAATCCCATAAAAGGATCCCATTTCCACCGGCAGCATTGTGAAAGGAATTTAACGTGGTCAGAGGGGGACTGGAGGAGTTAAGTAAGCTTCCCAGAAGAGTGACACCTCTTCTAAGAACTGAAGGATGAACATGTATCATCCATGTGACTGTAGAAATTAGAAGTGTAGGGTGGTGGCAAGATGTTTTTCTGGAATTGAAATGTACCTCACATCCTAGCAATGAGATCCTGTGCTATAGTGAGAGAGGGTGGCTTATTGGGTATGATCCATGCATTTGTCCAGAATCCTGTGCTTAGAAGGTACCTGTACTGGGTTTAATACTTTGCTGTTGCTGTCTTAAAAGTCTTATTGGTTTTTGAATGTGGAGTCTTAGTTGAACAGGGGCTACAACAATGATAGTCATTGTTATTTTTCTGAATCTTACTAATTCACAATTAGCTACTGGATGCAGTCCTGGAAATAGATCTAAACCAACGCCTGACCTGGAAGGGGAGAGCCCACTACAGAGAGTCACCAGAGTATAGTTATTGCACCAGAGCATATGAGAGGGTAATAATAACCAGGCTGGAAGGCTTTGCTAGAGCTGTGGGGTGGGTGGGTGGGAAGCACACAAGGAAAGTCTAGCTGTTGTGCATTATTTCTGTTTCCAACACAAAATTTCAGGCTTTTAGTTCCCTCTCAGTAAAGGTCCAGGTGTCCTACGCTTACCCGTTTTCTACATTTTCTTCAGGTTCACCTGCACATCCATAACCCTTAGCACTGGCTGAGTAGGTGCCAGCCCACTAAAGGAATTAAGTGCTAATAGACCTTCTGCTTCATCAGCACTGTGTCCCAGTGCCCTACTGCACAGCTTCTTTTCCAAAGATTGCTTTGAGAGTAATTCAAACTGTCCAGTAATTAGAGATCTCCCACTTATTTCCTCTTCCTTTGCTTTACTACCTTCAATTTAAACCACAAGGCCCTTTCTGTCAGCCCTGCTAATTATACCAAATTAATTATGTCAGGTCAAAAAGTTTGTCCTATGTTTAAAGATTGTTAAAAGTGACCCCAGGTCTCAGTTTATATGGCTTTCATTTTGCTTTACTTCCAAACCTATAAATAATTCCTGCCAAGGCTACAGTAGACAAGGATACAAGTGATGCTGCTGATCTTCTTGCCTGTTCTGGTGGCAAACTCTTTGCAAAGTGAAAAAGCCACCATTTGGAGGAACAAGGTAACCATATGCTTGTAAACTTGGACTCATAAGTCCACCTACTCCCTGGATGAAAATTCTTTCAGTACCATGATAGGACCATGGTTATATGCTCTATGTTTCATTTTGTTTGCATCTTTAGGATCTCTGGCAGGGTTGGCCATTGCCTACCATATGAACCTACTCATCCCAACCTACTTTCTCTCTTTAATTGATCTTACTCATTACTATGGTTTTGAATCTTAGGCTATGATGCAGTGATAATTAGATATTTTTCAAAATTTAGTTTTCTTTCTTTATTTGAACTACATATGATTATATTAAACTAAAATATGGGAGACTATGGTTTGACATGTAGTAACTGATTTTTTTGCTAATATCCTTCATGTCAGTGAATGGCAATAAACATGCCATTATACCTATATTGTATATAGTAGAATATAATTGGAAACTTTGGGCAAATACAATAACATCAATTTACACTTAAAACTTCCAAGACTAAATTCATTTTTACTCAAATATAGTTTATTTGCTTTCTTACACTTGTATTTGACTATTCACATAGACAATTTTAACTTTTTCATGAAGTTTGAAGTATTATTCTAGACAGCTGTTGTATCAAATAACAAACAACCTGGCATGAATGTAAAAAATGTTATTATTCATCACGTTTTCTGATAAACAAAATAATGAGTAAACAAAGTTAATAACTTTAGCAGTGACTTACAATTTTTCAAATACTCCTGAGTGTTTATACTTAAGTATCCCTTCTAGAACTTCTGAAGTTATTTTTAGGAGTTCATGATCACACAAGATGAATTTAAAAATTAAGAAATATGCTTCACTTTTGTTGTTTTTTTTTCAAATTTTATTTTTTATTACAAAGGGTATTACATATGTGTCCATTTTTTTCCCCGCCCTAGACAGTCCCCTAGCCTCCCCTATTCCCCAGTGTCTTATGTCCATTGGTTAGGCTTATATGGATGCATACAAGTGTTGATGTGTTTTTAAAACGCTGTTCTAGGTTGGTTTGGATTGTTTTTCTTGTTTAAGATACAAATAGTGACACTTAAAATAATACTAACAAGGACCATGCATCCAACCACTAACAGCACCAAAGAAGAAATGCTAATTCCAGGATTAGGATTTGGATGTATTTCATCAGGATCTCCTTGAGGAATAAACAAAGCTGCTTGTGCAATGTTGGATACTTTTGATCTCAAATTGCTATTATCCACACTTCGAATGGCAATGAATATGTGGGTTGCATTTTCTTCTGAGATATTTCCTGGTTTAAATGTAAAGGTTTCCTTGGAGTTGGCCTCATTTGGTAGCAGATCAGTAGTGTTTACTTGCAGAGCATCATCAAACTTGTCTCTTAGATCCAGAATACTTCCACTTGTTCTTATGATATACTGTTTAACTAAAAAAAAAAAAAAGTACATGTAGTTTAGAAACTAGATCATACCATGTTAAATTCCTTTTTATTCATTCTCCTCAAAATATTGTTTAGTTATTCCAAGTTTATACTCATATCCAAAGCTTTAATAATTTTTTAATATAAGCTGAATTCTTATTTTTAAACTGCCATTACTACCTTTTTTTGTTTGAAAATGGGACCAGTCAAAATGTGTTATATTTGATTGATTTAGAATATCTATACTAATAAAAAGGTAATATGCTAATTAGACCGGGTCAACTAGATATCTTCTGGACATCCGACTTTCTTCCGGACAAAGCCATGGTGGCAGGGGCTGAAGCAGAGGTGGTTAGGGTCGCTCAGGCCAGCAGGGGAGCAGGCAGTTAGGGGGTGATCAGGCCAGCATGGGAGGGAAGTTGGGGCGATCAGGCTGGCAGGGGAGGGCAGTTAGGGGGCGATCAGGCTGC
>NW_006290018.1:40104-51461 GCF_000327345.1 Myotis davidii | reverse complement strand
ACATTTTGCAATCAAATGACCCTTTCACAAGGGGCGCCTAAGACCATCCTGCATATCAGATATTTACATTCTGATTCAACATTACAGTTTTGAAGTAGCAGTGAAAATAATTTTATGGTTGGGTCACAGCATGAGGAACTGTATTTAAAGGGCCAGAAGGTTGAGAACCACTGCCTTACTGAATGCTGACAATTAGATAAAAATCCTTTGCCTATGGGACCTGGCTCTGATAATTGCATTTAAAACCTCCCATGGTCCTATTAAACCTACTCCTGGCCACAGGTAGGGGAATGTGAGACCTGCTGGTGCATTCGCTGGGATTCCCCAGAGAGATAGAACCAATAGGATATACAGATACATAGAAAGAGATTTATGATAGAAACTGACTCTCATGGTTGTGGAGGCTGAGAAGTCCCATGATCTGCCATTTGCAAGCTGGAGGCCCAAGAGAGTTGGTGGTGTAAGTTTTAGTCTAAGTCCGCAAGCCTGAGAACCAGAAGCACTGATGTCTGAGAGCAGAAGATGGAAGCAACCTAAGTGTTCACTGATAGATGACTGGATAAAGAATATGTAATATATATATATATATATATATACATATATATATATATACACACACACACACACATATATATATAACATATATATATAACATATACATATTATATATTATATATATATATTACTAAGCAAAACAGAGTTTATTCTTATATTATTTATTATTGTTTTATTTTCCACATGAACAACTGTAAATCTACTTTTGCCCCAATATATATATATATGTTTTACTAAGTTTAGTGACAAAGTCATAAGTATCCAATTGGTGGGAGAACTTGTTTTCTTTAGTATCCTGACTAGGATATTGTAGGATAATGAAAAGCCACAAGATAAGAGACAAAACAAAGGAAAATTAATAAGGAATAAATTCTTAATCCTTATCATCACCTTTCTCAATACATATTTCTTTTGACTTAATAAAAATATCCAAAATAAATGTTTACTCACTGGCTTATGCTTAGGTGCATAACATATTAGCCAGTTTCCTTCACCCTTAGTTGAAAATCTGGCATATTGTTGCTGTAGGTAAGGTGCTCCAAATTAATTTAATGGCTGACATTTATTGAATGCTTACTATCTGCCAGACACTGTACCAAAGCATAGGTTAATTTAAAGGCAAATCTCAGTATGACTGAGAACTTCATTCCAGAAATGGGAAAAGCGATACTTTGAGTTGTAAAATGTTTGAAGCCTTAACCATATCAACTCACAAGTATTCCGGCCAGCACTGTGTCTCAGATATCATGAGTTACTCACCATCCACTACCCAGCCTGGGATGTATACAGCTCTATTTGGTGGATGCCTTAAATTTTGTGTGGCAGTGTTTGCTCCTCCATGAGCTCGTACTTTTAAACTATATCTGCCATTTTCTGAATAAGCTGTAAAATATCTGGAGTAGACCCCATCATCCTTGAAAGTGTCAGCACCTTGTTATAGAAATTAAGGAATGAATTATTATTGTAAAGAAAAAGAAATTTATGCATTTTCCAAGTCAAGCATATATCCTTTGTAAGCATATCCCTTAGAATGAGCTCCCTATTTTTCACGGGCCAGCTCTTGATGATAGGATTATAACTGGTCTGAATTAATATCATTGCATAAGATACTGATAAAAATCCATGGTAATCCAGATGTCTATAAAATTGGTGTGTTTTTTTCCCCCCTTGCTCACTGAACTCTCAAAAGAAGGTTCAGTTTCCAGAATAACCCAGAGTCTGTGAAAAGATCTTTAAGCACTGCTCACCATGCACACCAGGGAGAGAGCATGGCCCACACTGTGTCTTGTTTCATGCCAGTCAAACCTGGTATCCGATGCCCTTGTAATGTCCCCTACTGTCTTGTGGCAGTTCTGCCTGCCCTTGGGCCTCAGTTCCCAGGACTGTATTTGTAGTTTGGGAATTAATTACTCTTGCCTGTCCCTCTTTCCTGCTGGGGCCCAGGTTCTATCCCTTAACCCCTCATGGCTGCTGTGTTTCACTCTCTGTGGCCAGACTTTCTTGATGATGTGCCCCCAAGAAACACTTGCTCAGAATTCTTGATGCTGTCCTCAGTTTGTTGAGTGACACCTTTCTATCTGGTGATAGACATTGGTTGTCTAGATGATGAGCAATAATGACAGTAAATAACATTTATTGAGTATTTCTATGTGCAAGACACTTGTTAATCACTTTGTTGGTTTTACCTGAACAGAATTTTCTGCTGTCCCTGTTGTTCACAATCTGCATCAATTTTCCTGGTGTTTCTCACTCCCCCATACTGTCAGGGGACCCATAACATATCCTGAGTTAGGAAAATATAGGCTTATTCTTTAAAAAAGGAAAACACTGTAAATTACCTGCACCATTATCAAAAAGTTCCAAAACTTCTGTTTTTCCACTACTTGATTCAATGAATGCAGTCACATTGGCTCCAAGAATGGGTATATTCCCTTGTAGAATTTCTGCGTAAACAATCATTGGGCTGGGGAAGCTGTTTGTGTCTTTATTCATTTTAGCGTTCACTGTGATTGGGGCCACAGAAGAATTTGCTGCTCGAGAATTAACTGTTATAGTTAATGTTTCTGAGTTTGCTTTGGCTTGAAGACTGTAAGTCCAAACACCCACCTAAAAATTCAATGGAAGTAGAGTATCAGATCAAGCTATTTTCTGTGTTTCCATTATCTAACTCTAAAATAAATCTTAGAAATATGTTTCAGAAGAAACAGGGTTTTGAAATTTTTGAGATTTATTTTAAGGAAAATGGATGAAAATCAAGGCAATTTGGACAGGGCATCCTGGCCATTGTCATGCATGGTGTCCAAACTTTGTGAAATCTCAGCTGGGAAAAATAAGTTTTGGAAGGTTTACCTTGGTCTTGGCCTTATGGAGTTCAGAGATTTTTAATTCTTTATTCTACGATCTGGTAATCTAATAAGCTGTACAGATTCCCTACATTGCCTCCTTAAAGTTATTCTTAGCCTATCTAATTTTTCCCTTCTCTTCCTTCCTCCTAATGCATACATTCTTCTTTCCTTTTCCTGCCACTATAATTTTCAGGACCATGCAGGCATAGAAAGTACATTGTATTTTATCTAAATTTTGAAGATGATACAAGTATTGGTACTCATATTTATGATATTAAACAATGTATTTTTAGCTATGAAACAGATTTACGTGGAAATAAAAAAGCTGATTGCTTACCTTTGCAGTTCCTGGAATACTGAAATAGGCCATTTGGGAAGTAGCATCCACTGTGAAAATGTTCATTGGTGTTCCATTAGGATCCAAGAGAGAAATAATGGGCTGCTGTTTTACCCATGTGATGAGAAAGAATGTGTCCTTCCCCACAGTGCTATCAATTATTACAGTTCCATTCATCCAGTGATTATCATTGAGTGTTAATCCCTTACTTTCAATCTGTATAAATATATATTATAAAATTAGTGACTGGAGAAAAGAGTAATTTTATTCTTTTTTCTTTTTTAAAACACATAGTTCTTAATTTCTGGCCTGAGAACAAGCTTATATAGGGCATACCTCCGTAGCCTTGGGATCCCTCTGAAAGCTGATTGGGATGTGACAGTTGTTAGTCAGGAAGTATGGATATATAGGGTCTGAGTTAAAACCACTAGAGCAGGAGAATGGGTTTTACTGTTGGAGACATGGCTGTATTATTTTTCCCAGTTGTTTTTGTATACACCCCCCTGAGATTTTAGCATTAAAGGGTACTACAATGTCAAAGAATTAGCTGTAGTGTGTGTGTGTGTGTGTGTGTGTGTGTGAGAGAGTGTGTGTGTGTGTGTGTGTGTAAGAGAGAGAGAGAGAGAGAGTATGAGAGAGAGAGAGAGAGAGAGACGGAGAGAGAGAGAGAGACACAGAGAGAGAGAGACAGAGAGAAACCCCTGGTTTACCCATCTTCATGATGGTAGTTACAGTACTAGTATTTGAGTAGAGACATAGTTAGGTGAGGACCAGCAAGTAATGAGACAAGCACTCATGGATATTTTCCTGATGTGAAAACTTCATGAACTTTTTCACACATCCTAGAGTTAATAGCCCTGAACAATAAACATGTTCAGCAAGAGTGTAAATAGGGCAAAAGGATATTTATGAAGGTTGGAGTATTGAGGAGTGCATGTTAGGATCTTTCTTTGAGAGGAGCCTCAAAGAGACTTTTTCAAGATTTTGAGGATGGCTCTTAGTCAAGTACAGCAAGTTTTATCTACTGACCAAGAAAGTGCTTTCTACAGATGTGTCATTCCAGGAAATGATGGGAAATTCAACTTCTATTCTAACCTAGTCCTTAACCAAAAATACCTCCATATCAGTACTGAGATAAGAGAGTGAATTCTACCATTGGAACACCATCGCAATGTCAAAAATCTCAGTCCTATGTTAAGTGGACCAAGTAATATCAAGTTAATCTGAATGTGAGTGACTTTTTTTAGACTCCCCATCAAGAATGTGTAAGAAAGTTAGAAAGCTTTGACTACATAGCAGTACTAGGGGACAATAACTGAGGGAAGAGTGGGAGGCAACCTTTCCTCTGTATTCCAGCAGCCATTTTAAGTGAGGGAATAAAAACCTTTCTGCCCCTTCCATACAGTTTAAGAAGAGAATTAGGAGAGGGAAAGGAGGACAAAAATTTTATTGAGAAAAGGAATAGAATGTAATAGAGAAAAGAAAAAGAAGAAAAAGAAAAAAATAAATGGGGAGAAAACACCACAAAACAAACGAATAAACCAAAAAAATGCAAACAACAAACACCCAGAAAATGACCACTTCCTATATGCAAATGACCCTTTTTTTCTGGCCGATTTTCCAAGTCCCGCTCTTATATTTAAAATTTCTTTAGGATATTCCATTTTAATGTCCCACCATCCACTAAAAATCACTAAGGTTTAAACAGAACACAAAACAATATCTTCAAGATCAGCTCTTCCCCTTTACTTGTTAACTTTAGATAGTAGTATCATCATTTTCTAAGTCAACCAGGTTGAAACCCTCAGAAATTAGTTTTATTCTCCTTCAATTTATTCTCTATATATTGCCTAGCTAGATCCCAGATGGATTTTTGATCTGTTTGCAAGGTGAAGCTACAAACCAGATCTCAACATCAACCTGCACTAATCCGGCATTCTATAATTTATGTGCTCTTCACTGTTGGAGACGAGAGGAAAATAGTTTTGTTTAGGTGATCATGTCAAGTTTTAATGTAGGCATAGACCCAATGAACTGGAAGATGTAGATTTTGTGGGATTGGATAGGGATAAAAACAGAATTTTGTAAAAAATACTTTCAATGAAATTGAAAGTCTACATTGACATTTTACATTGGACATGAATGAAGAATCAAAGTTTAGTCAAAGTTTTTGAATCTAAGTAACAGAAAATGAGGGTGTTATTTAAGCACAGGTTTGGGTTCAGAAGAGAGATGAATAAAATAGAAAGTCAGTGAAAAGAGTGGTTGAAGACATAAAGGAAACCCTAATTTTTAGATCTGTAATGATTATTCATTCTCTTTCTTTGGATAAATTTCTAAGATACTTTTCTTCCTTTTCTAATCCAGGTTCTTGAGTTCATTCATCTAACCTAAATTTATTTCACAGCAGTGAAGGGTGAGAGAAATCTTGAAAGTATGATATATTTTTATGTATTCATAGAAAAATGGATGCTGTATTATTGGGTAAAGTCTATATTTTATGAAAAATTTAACATTTAAAAATATTTTTATTGATTTTAGAGGAAGGGAGAGGAAGAGATAGATAGAAACATCAATGATGAGAGAATCATTGATCCGCTGCCTCCTGTAGGCCCCCTATTGGGGACTGAGCCTGCAACCCAGGCATGTGCCCATGACTGGAATCGAACTCGGGGCCCACAGTCCACACATTGATGCTCTGTCCACTGAACCAAACTGACTAGGGCAAAATTTAACATTTTGATGTTATTCCTTAACCAAACTCTATGAAAGAAGAAAAAGAAAAAAAGAATTTATTTCACTACTTAATTTGGCCATATCTAAAGAACGGCCATGAATTTCCATTACATACTTACTTTTGATTTTAATTATTAACTTTGAGAAAATATAGAACTCAAAATTATAATAACCAAAGTATTTTTCTTGATATGGCTAAATACAAACACAAAAACCTGGAATTGGAACTCAGACCTCAATAGACTTCTGCGAAATATCAGCATTTCCTGATGCAAGGGTCCCAAAAGCATCAATGAGGCCATTGTTCTGGACTTCATCTGAGACAAACAAATGCTTTCCTCCTAAAATGTAAATATATTTATTAGGTTGCTTTCTAGAAAATAGTACTTATCACAATTTAGTGATTTTTAAGGTAACAGTAAACAAAATAATAGTTTCAGTATATATTACTAAAATAGACCCAAACCAGATAAGTGTAAAGGTTAACTCTGAAACATTGACTTAAAAATGTCAAAACCAGAAAGTGTAAGCTAACTTTATACCTCACTTATAGAAATTTCAGCTGGTTGAAATGCATCAAATAATCATGGAATCATCCTATCTAATAAAAGAGAAACATGGTAATTAGCATACGACTGCTACCCTTCCCATTGGCTAATCAGCGAGATGTGCAAACTAACTACCAGCCAAGATGGCGGCCGGCAGCCAGGCAGCTTAAAGTGAACATGAGGCTTGCTTGCTTCAGTGACGGAGGACTCCAATGTTCCCCGCCTGCCGCTGCAGGCCTCTGAGCTGCAACTCTAAGCAACTATGTTACAAATATAGAAGCTAAACAAAACCCCAGAAACCTGCTTTAGTCCATCAGGCTTCAGCCAGCAGGATCTCAACATTGTTTCAAATACAGAAGGTAAACAAAGGCCAGAAACCTGCTTTCAGCAGCGGAGGCCTAAGAGCTGGAGCCAAGCCTCAAAGCTAAAGCTGGCCCAGAATAAAAGAAAAGAAAAAAAGGAGCGGTTGGGAGCTTTAGTCCCTCGCCAGCCTGAAAACAGCCCTCAGCCCCTCCCCCAGACTGGCCAGGCACCCCAGTGGGGACCCCCACTTTGATCCAGGACACCCTTCAGGGCAAACCAGCCGGCCCCTACCCATGCACCAGGCCTCTATCCTATATAGTAAAAGGGTAATATGCCTCCCAGCACCGGGATCAACAGAGCCGAGAGGCCTCCCGGCACCGGGATCAGGGTGACAGGAGGCAGCGCCCAAAGCCCCTGATCGCCCTGCGGCTCTGTGTGTGACAGGGAGCAGCGCCCCAACCCCCTGATCGGCCCTGCTCTGTGTGTGATGGGGGCGGGCCATAACCCTCCCATCAGCCCTGCCCTGAATGTGAGAGTGGTGGCGCTCCAACCCCTGATTGGCCCTGCTCTGTGGGTCATATAAGGCGGCTCCCTAACCCCCACCCCACAGGCTCTGCTCCCTGTGTTATGGGGTAGAGCCATAACCTCCCCATTGGCCTTGCCCTGAGTTTGAGAGTGGTGGCACCCCAACCTCCTGATCGGCCCTGCTCCGTTGGTGATAGAGGGTGGCACCCCAACCCCCTGATCAGCCCTGCTCTGTGTGTGACAGGGGGCGGTGCCCCAACTCCCCTATCAGCCCTACTTGGTGAGTGACGGGGGGAGCTCCTCAACCCCTGATCGGCCCTGCTCTCTGCGTGACAGGGGGGAGCTCCCCAACCCCCTGATTGGCCCTGCTCTGTGCGTGACAGGGGGTGGCATCACAATCTCCCAATCCGCCCTGCTCTGTGCATGACATGGGGCGGCGCCCCAACTCCCCAATCGGTCCTGCTCTGAGCCCAACCAGGGGCTGCACCTAGGGATTGGGCCTGCCCTCTGCCACCCGGGTGCAGGCCTAAGCCAGGAGGTCGTTATCTCCTGAGGGGTCCCAGACTGCGAGAGGGCACAGGCCAGGCTGAGGGACCCCCCCTCCCCCTAGTGCAGAATTTTTTGTGCACTGGGCCTCTAGTAGTAATAATAAAAAAAGATGTTAAAATTCCATACATTAAAGCTCACAGACTTCACAAAGCTCTTTAAGGGATTTATTCATTTTTATTTTTGATATGGTTCTTAACAATGTGGACTTCAGGTATTCCAGCCACAGTGGATCAGAATCAGAAAACTGGGATGGTTCAAGAGAACCATATTGAGGTATTCTGACAATAGCTGGCAATGAGGAGATAGAAAAACAGTAAACAATGGAGACAAGTCCAAAAGAATTACTACTTTGGGGGGCTTGAGACAGAAATAAATTTTACAGTGACCATTAAAGCCCTTTGAATCTATGCAAGTTTGTACAACTAGGCATTTAAAAAGCAAGTGTATAAGATTCTTGAGTGATTAAGACTGACAGCTGGCAGATAGGCAAAGCGGGCATATTGGTCCTGCCTGCTTGCAACCAAGGCTGTGGAGACAGACACAGGGGAGCGGTGGATCTCTTGGAACTTCAACACGGTGCTGACTATCCAACAGGAAACTGAGAAGTGGCAGACAGAACAGAAGAGTGGGGTCTTAAACCAGCCCCCATGGGGCATTAAAACTCAGCAAAGCGAATGACACTTCACATTTTAATCTTTTATTACAATTTCTTTTCTTTATTTTTGTGTTGTTTTTTAAAAATATTTTTTGTATTATTTTTATTTATTCTATTTAAATTTTTGATCATTATTTTATTTTTTTTGCCCACCCTTTTCTTCCTCACTTCTCCCTTTTTCGTCCTGTATTCTCTGCTCCTGTCTCCACTTTAGTTTTTCTCTCTCCTTTATTTTTATCCTTTGTTAAAAATTGACCTTTATCTGCTTTATTGACATGTTATTATTATTGTAGTCTTTGTTGGATTACTCATGTATCTAATTTCCTCTCCCCTGCTCCAAGTCCATGCACCTTTCTCTTTTCTCTTTCTTTGCTAGTCAATTTTTTAATGCCTTTGTTTTTCCCCACCTCTTTTATCTCTTCTTCTCCTAATTGTTTAATTAGTTTAACTCACTAAACTCAAGCCTGTCTGCTCTCTCCTCTATTCTTTTCCAAAAGCTCTTGAAAAAATAGGTAAATTTAAAAATTTTTTTTAAAAATCTTTTTATTATTTTATTTATTGATTTTTTTATTTTATTTTTATCCACTCATTCTCTTTCTACCTACTCTATACTCAACCATGGTCCTTCCCCTATTCATTCAATTATTTAACCTTACTTTCCGTATATAAACTCTGCCTCTACAGACTCTGCAACCCCCCTCCCCCCATTTTCTGGGTGTTTGTTGTTTGCATTTTTTTGGTTTATTTGTTTGTTTTGTGGTGTTTTCTCCCCATTTATTTTTTCTTTTTCTTTTCTCTATTACATTTTTTTCCTTTTCTCAATACAATTTTCGTTCTTCTTTCCCTCTCCTAATTCTCTTTTCTCTGTTGGTCACTTTTATTGGGTTATCAGTGTCATGAATACATTTATGTTTTGTTCCCTTTGTGTCATGTCTTGTCGAGTTGTATTTTATGCTATTCAGTCAACATGGTAGAAAGTGAGCCACATAACCAGACGCCCTGGTAGGAAACTCCATCCATGAACAGGACAAAAACTACACCAAGTACAGGGAATCCCTAGGATACCCAGTCCAGAAGACCTGAGAGATTGCACCACGGGGTCCCACAAAACATCTTTTATTACAATTACATTTGCCATGGTAATTATGATGTGTCTTAGTATGGGTCTTTTCGGGTTCATTTTGTTTGGGACTCTCTGTGCTTGTTTTTATCACAAAACATCTTTTATTACTATATAAGACAAACTCAAAAAACCTGGATGACAGACAAGTTTGATCTACTATATAGAAACAGTCACAAAGGAACAGAAAAAATGGGGAGACAAAGAACCCCCATACAAAAGGAAAGGCAGAATCACCAGAAAAGGAAGTAAATGAATGAAGGCAAGCAATTTGTCAGAGAAAGAATTCAGAACAATGGTTATAAGGACACAAAAGGATGGATGACAAATTCAACAACATGTGTAAAAATCAAGAGGAAATGAAGAAGAATCAAGAAGAAATAAAGAACCCAATAAGAAAGACATAAAGAACAATAAAGAACACGATGGAAAATATGAGCAGTAGACTAGAAGAAGCTGAGGACTGCATCAGTGAGTTAGAAGACAAGGTAGGAAACAACACAAGCAGAGCAGTAACTGAAAAAAAAAAACCCCAAACAAACACAAAACAATAACTTAAAAAGCAGGAGGAGAGTCTAAGGGAGCGTTGAGAAAACATGAAAAAAAAAACAATATCTGCATAATAGTGGTGCCAGGAGGGGAAGCTGAGCAAGGAATAGAAAACCTGTTTGAAGAAATAATGACTGAAAACTTTCCTGGTTTGGGGAAAAAAACTCACACAAGTCCAAGAAGCACACAGAGTCCCAAACAAGATGAACCCCAAAAGACTGACACCAAGACACATCATAATTAAATTGGCAAACATCAACAACAAAGTAAGAATCTTAAAGGCTGCCAGAGAGAGACAGAAAGTTACCTACAAGGGATCTCCCATTAGATTATCAACTGATTTCTCAACAGAAACATATCAGGCCAGTAGGGAATGGAATGAAATATACAAAGTGATGCAAAGCAAGGGACTGAATCCAAGAATACTATACCCAGCAAGGCTATCATTCAAAATTGAAGGTGAAATCAGGAGCTTCACAGACAACAAAGGGCTAAGGGAGTTTATTACCACCAAGCTAGCAATGCAAGAAATGCTAAAGGGACTGCTGTAAAAAGAAGAAATAGAAAGGGAAGAAGGAACACAGGCATAAAAATGGCAACAAACAAATACCTATCAATAATAACCTTAAATGTAAATGGATTAAATGCTCCAATCAAAAGACATATGGTAGCTGAATGGATAAGAAAACATGACCCATATATTTGATATCTACAAGAGACTCACTTCAAAACAAAGGACTCACACAGGTTGATAGTGAAGGGATGGGAAAAAATTTTCAGGCAAATGGCAATAAAACAAAAGCTGGGACAACATGCAATGAAGCAATGTACGAATAATAGGGGTGCCAGAACTACAGGAAGATGAACAAGGCTTAGAAAATCTATTTGAAGAAATAATGTCAGAAAACTTCCCTGAGGTAAGGAAGAAAAAAGTCACACAAGAACAGAGAGTCCCAAACAAGGTGAACCTGAAAAGACCCACACCAAGACACATCATAATTACCATGGCAAATGTTCAGGACAAAGAGAGAATCTTAAAGGCTGTAAGAGAGTGACAGAGAGTTACCTACAAAGGATCTCCCATTAGGTTATCAAATGATTTCTCAACAGAAACACATCAGGCCAGACATGAATG
>NW_006290018.1:38383-39789 GCF_000327345.1 Myotis davidii | reverse complement strand
CATAAATGGATTAAATGCTCCAATCAAAAGATATATGGTAGCTGAATGGATAAGAAAACATGACCCATATATATGCTGTCCACAAGAGAACCACTTCAGAACAAAGAACTCACACAGACCAAAAGTGAAGGGATGGAACGTAAAATGTTTAAGCAAATGGCAATGAGAAAAAAACCTGGGGGAGCAATACTTAAATCTGACAAACTAGACCATAACAAGTGATAAGGAAGGCCACTTCGTAATACTGAAGGGATCAATAAAGCAAGAAGGTATAATTCTGATTACATATATGCACCCAATGCAAGAGCATCCAAATACATTTTAAAAAAAAAATACTCCTGGAAGATATCAAGGGAGAGATCGACAACAATACAATCATAGTAGGGGACTTTAATACACCACTGACATCACTAGATAACTCCTCTAGACCAGTGGTTGGCACACTGCAACTCAGCAAACCGCGGCTCATGAGCCACATGTGGCTCTTTGGCCCCTTCAGCGTGGCTCTTCCACAAAATAACGACTTCTGTGCACGGGCCACAAAGTTTCAATCACACTGTACATGCATGCCCGCACGTGGTATTTTCTCGAAGAGCCACAGTGAAGGGGCCAAAGAGCCGCATGTGGCGCGCAAGCCACGGTTTTCCAACCACGGCTCTAGACAAAAAATAAGCAAAGAAACAGCAATCCTAAATGACTCACTAGATCAGATGGACTTAATTGACATCTTCAGAACATTTCATCCCAAAGCCGCGGTTTCTTCTTCTTTTTTGTTTAGATATATTTTATTGATTTTTTACAGAGAGGAAGAGAGAGGGACAGAGAGTCAGAAACATCGATGAGAGAGAAACATTGATCAGCTGCCTCCTGCACACCCCGCACTGGGGATATGCCCACAACCAAGGTACATGCCCTTGACCGGAATCGAACCCGGGACCCTTCAGTCTCCAGGCTAACGCTCTATCCACTGAGCCAAACTGATCAGGGCTATACTTTCTTCTTAAGTGCACATGGGACATTTTCAAAAATAGACCACATATTGGGTCACAAGCAAAGTCTCCCCAAATTCAAGAAGATTGAAATTATGATAACCATCTTCTCAGACCACAATGGCCTAATATTGGAAATAAACTACAATAAAAACAATCCAAAAAATTCAAACACTTGGAAGCTGAATAGCATGATATTAAATATTAATTGGGTTACCAATGAGATCAAAGAAGAAATTAAAAATATCCTGGAAACTAATGACAATGAAAACACAGCAATCCAAAACCTATGTGACACAATGAAAGCAGTCTTGAGAGGGAAGTTTATAGCTCTACAGGCCTACCTCAAATAGCAAGAAAAAATGATAGTAAATCATCTAACTCTACAACTCAAAGAATTAGAAAGAGAACAACACG
>NW_006290018.1:36628-37694 GCF_000327345.1 Myotis davidii | reverse complement strand
TCCTGCACTTCCACAGCCCATTAGCTCCCCAGATAAGATCTAGGGAGCCTCCTAAGGTCAAGCCTAATTATGCTAAGAGGACTGTGCCCTCTAACCTGGGAATTGTTTGTGATTTTGCCCACAGATCAGTCCGAGGCTTAACCCTATATCAGCTCCCCACAGTATTATACATAGAAAACTACTAGAATTAATAAATTAATTATAGCAGAATACAAAAGTAACACCAGAAATCTATGGCAATTTTATACACCAATAATGAACTCTTAGAGAAATTAAAAAAAAAAAAAAACACTTACCATTGCAACAAAAACAAAAATTAAGATACTTAAGAATAAACTTAACCAAGGAGATAAAAAGACCTCTACTCAGAAAACTACAGGCTATTGAAAAAAGAGATAGAGGAAGAAATAAACAGATGGAAGAACATACCATGTTCATGGATTGGTAGAATCAGCATCATTAAAATATCCATACTACCCAAAGCAATCTATAATTTCAACACACTCCCCATTAAAATACCAACGGCATATATCACAGACCTAGAACAAACTCTACCAAAATTTATTTGGAATAAATAAAGACCCCAAGAGGAGAAACCAAGATCGCGGCTTAGGTAAACAACGGAAATTGATGCCTCACACAACTGCTTCAAAAATACAACTAAAAGATAAGACAGACATCATCCAGAACCACAGGAAGGCTGGTTGAGTGGAAATTCTACAACTAGAAGGAAAGAGAAAAGCACACTGAGACTCAGAGGAGATGTGGACGTAAAGTGCAGAGTTCCAGAGGCGCATGAGGAAAGGGCTGGCAACTAAGGATGTGGTTGTCTTTTTCAATTGGGAGGGAGGCACAAGCTCCTAACTGCTCTGAACTCCAGTTCCGGGTGAGTCTCTGTGGACTCAGACGCATACGGGGAGAAACTGGACTGTTTGGCATCAGGCGGAACTCAAGGGCGGCTTTCTCTCAGAGGTGCTTGCAGCAATTCCGGCGGGACACTGAGACCCGGGGCCTCCTGGGGCAGGGCTGCCTGGCAGCCATTGCTCTTTGCTCTGCCCCAGTTCAC
>NW_006290018.1:32513-33418 GCF_000327345.1 Myotis davidii | reverse complement strand
ATAGATCCAGAGACAGGGAAAACAAACTGTCAAACCTCAGAGGGAAGGCAGTGGAGGTTGGGGGAACGGGGGAGAGATCAACCAAAGGACTTTTATGCATGTATATTAGCATAACCAATGAACACGGACACTGGGGCCATGGGGGGCTTGTCCTGGTGGGTGGGAGTGGCTGGGGGGGGGGTGATGGGGGGAAAAGGAGACATATGAAATACTTTAAGTAATAAAGAATTTTTTTAAAAGCAAGTATGTATTTGGTAATAATAGAAGCCAACTCAATATATAATAATTGATATTCATAAAGTTGTAAATTATGTATTCTCTACTATATTTAAGAAGGCACATGTAGTCTATTTTAAACATTTGTCTCTGTATCTAAGATCACAGCTACCAGTGTAAATGTTTATCTAAAAACTTATTAACATCTATTCATTCTGAGCCTCTGTGAATCCCATTCCCCCCCCCCCCCACACACACACCTGTAGCCAAAGGAATCTCTCATCTCATGGATTTCTTATTATCCCTCCATGTGCCTTTCATTGTCATCCCAACATGATTTCTTTATTCATGACCTGATCACCTTTTAAACCCCTTTTTCCTTTAGAGAAATTTAACATCTTGTTCAAGTCCCAGCTTAGAAGTCACTTTGTCTCTCATGCCTTCTTTCTCAGATTTTACACAACCCTGGGAGAATTAATGGCTTCTTCAGCTCACATGGTGCTTGACTTCTATAGATTCCCCCCATTATGGAGGAATGTTTTCTGAATATGTACCTGATTAGTAGTTTTATTTGTCTCTCTAGCCAGCAGGACTCTGAGCATCTTGAACACAGAGATCAGGTCTGGTTTAATTATGGTCCCTAGTTCCTGGCACAGTGCCTTCAGAACTCAAGAGAAGTTGAGTTGTCA
>NW_006290018.1:25125-32290 GCF_000327345.1 Myotis davidii | reverse complement strand
TCAGCCTGGGAAGTCAGGGCAACCAGATACCAAAAATATAATTGCAGAGTGTGGCATTAAATATTTCTTTTCTTTCTTTGACCAGACTTTCCTCTGACAAGGCTTCAGTGTATAAAATCTGTTGCATAGACAGCTAAATGCATTAAGAAACCACTTCAACATTAAAAAAACAAATTTTGATTGCAAATTAGGAAACCCTCAGTATACTTATAGAAAAAGAGTATAGGAAGTTCTAAGCAGGTCAAGATTCGGGTTCTTGTTATCTAACTTTTATTTTACTTCTAAATCTAACAAGCACAAAACTAAGTATATCGATGGTGCTCCGAGATTACATGAATTATGTTTCTTGAGATGGAATTCTATTGGTAGCTTGAACCCCTTTCCTATAGAGCAGCAGTTCTCAACCTGTGGGTCCCGACCCCTTTGGCGGTCAAACGACCCTTTCACAGGGGTCGCCTAAGACCATCCTGCATATGAGATGTTTACATTACGATTCATAGCAGTAGCAACATTCACGTTATGAAGTAGCAATGAAAATAATTTTATGGTTGGGTCACAACATGAGGAACTGTATTTAAAGGGCCAGAAGGTTGAGAACCACTGCTATGGAGCCAATCAGTTTACACTCAGATTTCTGAGTCTAGGCTCCTGTAGAAAAAGATGAAGAGAATTTGTCACAGGATAGCAACTACATTTCATCTTCTCTGACAGGTTTAATTGACAGTGGCTTCTTGGTGCACCATTTTGAGAAACAGGCCAAAAGGTAAATATGACTTATTTATCAGTGGCTTTCATGGACTTGGAATGGAGATTTGCAGAAAAGGGTTTGCAATGTAGAAATCCCTAATAAACTTGGGGTCGGGGAACAATATGAACATCCTCGTTTAAATTTTTGCATGTTTTGAGGCAAATAATGACACACACACACACATATATATGGCATTTTTTGGGGAAATATGCTCTGACATGCACTAAAAACAAACTGGAAAGTAGGAAATGTTTTTATACATTTATAATATTTATATAGCACCCCCATCACTTCCCCCCTACACATTTCATTGAAAAACAAATATCCAAAGATGAAATAGATTTCTCTTTTGTTCACCTCTCCCTTTCTTGTATTAGTTATTCACTGAGTATTTAATATATGTTAGTCACTGTCCTGGCTGCTGGAGATTCAACAGGAACTACATGGTTCCTGCATTCCTGGAAAGAATGGAATTAAATTAAAAAAATATGTATTGAGGTATAGGTGAGTGACTAAGGAGATAAGAGATGATTGATGAAGACACAATTAATATATTCTGTAGTTCAATAGAAAAACACAGTATTATAGTGCTACATTTCCTGGAACATTTGCTAAGTGTTAAATGTATTTTATATAATGTATAATTCAATCCAAGTCCAAGCTTCCAGTCTGTTGCTAGACCACTACCTGACTATTGCTCTTACTCTCCACAGTTCATTTTATACAGTGCAACCAGAATCATCTTCCTAAATCATTACTGATCACCACTTAAATTTTTTTTTTTAATTTCAGAGAGGTAGGCAGAGGGAGAGAGAATTAGAAATATGATGAGAGAGAATCATTGATTGGCTACCTCCTGCGGGCCCCCTACTATGGGTCAAGCCTGCAACCCAGGCATGTCCTTTGATCAGAATTGAACCTGAGATCCTTCAGTGTGCAGGCCAACACTCTATCCATTGAGTAAAACTGGCTGGGGCAATGATCTATTTCTGATGCTTAAAACCCTTCTGTGGTGCTTAAAATAAAATAAAACTTATTTTTTTAAGCTGTGAAAGATCTAGCCATTATCTACCTGCCAACTACATTTCACCCGCCCTCATTTATCAAACACCAGTGCCACCTGCTCTATCAATTTTTAGAATAAACCAGTTATTTTCCACCTCTTTCTTAAGGGATTTTGTACTTTCCTTTCTGCCTGAAACATTGGCTTTCTCATCCTTCAAGTCATAGCTTAAATGTTACTCTCCAGAGAGAGTCTCAGTGGCCTCTTCACCTAAAGTAGGCACTGCCCTTCCTTTCCTAGTTAGTCTGTCACATCACCTTGTTTGGTTTCTTCACAATACTATCTTCACAATCTATAGTTTTTTTTTTATTTATTTATCTACCTATGTACTATCGGTTCCCTGCTGAAACTGCATGAGCCATAATAACAAGGAAGCTTTGAATAAATTATAAGATATTAATGTTTACCTTCTACTTAATATAATAAATATCCTATATAATGCAAATCAACTGAATGGTGGAATGAACAGTTGCTATGATGAACACTGACCACCAGGGGGCAGATTCTCAATGCAGGAGCCTCCCCCTGGTGGTCAGTGTGCTCCATCAGGAGGAGCGCTGCTCAGCCAGAAGACAGGTTCATGCTAGCAAGGGCACCAGTGGTGGCGGGAGCCTCTCCCGCCTCTGTGGCAGCACTAAGGACCCCTCAGGGGATGTCTGACTGCGGCTTAGGCCCACTCCCTGCAAGAGGGTGCAGGCTGGGCTGAGAGAACCCCCCCACCCAGTGCACGAATGTTGTGCACCAGACCTCTAGTATCTTAAATAAACTAAAACACGAACAAACATATATTTATTACTCCATTATAAACATATATTTATTACTAATGAGGTAATTGGTGACTATAGAGATGAAGAATCATGCTTAGTGTTACAACTAGTAATGATAATTAGTTTTAAGTAGGACTTCATGCTAGAAAGCTACACTAAAATGCCATGCTAATTATAAATGAGAGATTTAATAGGGTTGAGAATAGCAGGAAGTGCTACATGAAGGAGCAAGAATTTTCAAGAATTGGTAGAATCTTAACATGCAAAAATGAAAAGAAGGGAACATTTTAAATAGAGGAATTGCCTGGGCAAAGGAAAGAGGCTGTTAGTACATGGTGGGCTTGGAGAACAATGTGTGCAATAATTGGGTTAGAGCAGTGGTTCCCAACATGGGGCACATGTCTCACAAGGGGGTAATTTGATTTTGAAGGGGGCAATTTGAGACTAAGTTATTAACAGTGAATTTTTTGGTTGTAGGGCATCATACACAGTATGTAAATACATATTGTGAGATATTTATGCATTTCAGTACTCTATTATATGTTTTGAGACTTTATTTGCTATCTTTTCATATCACTTCATATTATTATTATTATTATTATTCTTTTTAACAATTTCCTAGTGACTTCTTCCTTAGTACTTCAGCTGTCCTTTCTTTCTTTTATTTTTCTCTCTCATGAATGCCGTATTCTTTGGAAGCTTGTTCAGACCAAGTTAATGGCCTGTTAAGCTTCCTCCACATGAATATGAGTTCACTTTTTGAATAATAAGAATTATATGTCACGGCGGGGAGGGGGAATCTGGATTTTAGAGATGCTTATGTGGAACATGGCCAAAAAAAAAAAAAGGTTGGGAATCACTGGGTTAAAGCATAGGGCATCAGAAAGGAGAATTGAGAATTATAGGCTGGAGAAAGAGATGAGAGCAGTTTTACTGAGGGGGTGATAGACATTTTGAATAGCATCAGACTGGGGAATTCAGATATAATTTTATAGACTGTGAGGGAAGCATGAAGATTTCTAAGCAGGAAAATGACACATTTGATATTAATTATAAGCTCAATATACAGTTTGGAAGAAAGTGAGGTTTATAATAATAGTTGTAAATTATATATTTACTGTGTAATATAATAAATATTATTCTATGTATGTAAATATATAATTGCACTTAATTATCATGATAATCCTATGAAGTAGACATTCTTATTTGCCTATATTTGTCGATAAGGCATTGAAAGTCAAAGATACTGAAAATGTTGCCTAAGACCACAAAACTGGTAAACAGCAGTCAGTACTTTGATGTTAAAACTCATGTTCTCACCATGAGTTTTACCCCATGACTAACAGTCCTTGCTACATCTGTTTAGTAGATAAACATCAGATTATCTGAGTGTCACAGAGACTGCAATGACGATTGGCCTAAAGTAGAATCACACCATTTAACTTGTTTCATTGCCTTAAAAGTTGATGACTTTGATGCTCAATCACTCATTTATTTAATTAACATTTGTTGAGCACTGACTATTGCAAGGTAAAAGAACATATAAACAAACCATAAAGTTTCTGACTTTATTGGACTTATATTCTAGTGACATTCTTATCTATACTAATAAAAGGGTAATATGCTAATTAGTCTGGACATTTTTCCAGACAAAGCCATGGTGGCGGGGCCAAGGCAGAGGTGATTAGGGGCAATCAGGCCAGCAGGGGAGGGCAGTTAGGAGAGACCAGGCTGGCAGGGGAGGGCAGTTAGGGGTGATCAGGCAGGCAGGGGAGCAGTTAGGGATGATCTGGCAGGTAGGCAGAGGCACTTAGGGGTGATCAGGCAGGGAAACAGTTAGGGGCATCAGGCATGCAGGCAGAGTGGTTAGGGACAATCAGGCAGGCAGGCAGAGTTGTTAGGGGCAATCAGGCAGGTAGGCAGGTATGTGGTTAGGAGCCAGCAGTCCTGGATTATGAGAGGGATGTCTGACTGTTGGTTTAGGCCCAATCCCTGAGGGGTCCCAGATTGGAGGGGGTGCAAGCTGGGGTGAGGGACCCTCCCCCATGCATGAATTTCATGCACCGGGCTTCTAGTAGTAATATATTTAACCATCAGTTTATTTATTGATTCATTGACCCATTTAGAAAATCAAGTCACTTTTTAAAGTTCTTAGTTCTGTATTTCTTAGAATTATTTATGTTAAAATTAGTGAGTATATGCAGCAGCACTAATAGAAAAATGTTTTCATGATAAAAGACAAACTATACTATATGCAGTATGATTTTCACCTGAAATGCTGCTTTAATTCCAGCGCAGATGGAAGTTCCCCCACTAGCTGCTGTAGGCAAGCTGTTCATGAGCATATTTCTTTCGTTGGTGCTTATTATTTGGATTAGCTTACTTTTGATGTTGGCAGTACTATCGAAATGCACCATCCCCACCCAGGTTCCATTTTCAACAACTTGTAGCAGGAAATATTTTGCTGCTTGATTCATTCGATTTAGGCGGTTATAACCCTAAATAAAAAAGGACAAAAGAAAAACAACCAATTGGTTTTGACTGGAAAATAATAGTAGATTACATAAAATGAGTAAACAGAATTTAATTAGAATTTTCTATTAGTAATTGGTGTCATTAAAGAAAGCAATTTTTTAATTGATAAAGTTTAAAAACATAGTTACATGTATTATGGACCATATGGTAAGGAACACAGGCTTTTAACTAGAAGTGATTCTTGGCTGCTTACCACCCAAATTACAAGTGCAGGTTTGGGGTTTGGGTTGGAATTGAGAGGTGATGACTCACATCCTAGAGACTTCCTAATTACTCCTGGAGTGTCAAGATGAGATCACTCCCTATGTCCAACAATATCAAACCAGACTGTCATGGCCTCCAACTAGAGTTGAAATCTCCCTACCCCCTGGAGACTAGACAACGCAAAAGTTAAAAAGTTTCTTGAGTTGCACCAAATTTCTGAGAAGCTCTGTTCCTACTTCTGCTCCTAACCTCTCCCCAACATTTCTCCAGCAATAGATTAATTGGCATTGGTTCTGTGGTAACCCATTAAGACTCAATCCCTCTTACCTAGGTGAATGCCCAGGAAGTAAATCTCTTCATACATTTGCCTTTTCCAATCCCTCAGCACCAACTTATCTGTAGTTCCTCCCCTTAACAGATGCCAAAATTTCCTTCCAAACTCCCTAGATCCAAGTCACAGTGAGAGACTTCTTCAGCCCCATCTTTGAGGGCTCTCTTTGCCACTTTGCTTTACCTTTAAACCAGGCTCTGTCATCTCTTCCCAATGACACCTCCTAGAACACTTCTATGTGCTGGTGTCTAGCACTGATGCGCTTTCTGAAACCCTGTGCTATTGTGGATGATTCTCTGCCCTTTCTGTAACCACACAAACCCACATTTGTTGAATACATTCATTTTGGTCTTCAGTATGGTCAGTCCTGTCTCAAATGTGCCATTCTTCTGGATGCCTTATCACATTATGCCTGCTCTTTAATAGTCCATTCATTTGAATAATTATTTAATAAGCACCTATATGTGATAAACCCAGTTCTAGACAAAAGGGAGATGAAAATGAATAAGAAATGGTTTCAAGTACTAGAGGACATGGTTTCTAAAGGATACAGTTCCAAGTACTAGAGGAGCTCCTAGTCTAGTGGGAGAGAACTTTTTGTTTGTATCTTTGATCATAAAGAGTCACTTATATAGATGATAAATAAGATTGACTCTGAATGGAGTTCAGCAATCCACTGTATCCTCATGTCAAGTATTTCCAGGAGATCAAAGAGGTGGCTAAGAAAACATTTCTGTATTTCAATCTCTCCTTCTGATCTTCTAACTAAACCTTTACTAATGGGCCTAAAAGTTCTCCTCAATAAACCTTCCATTTTCTGGAAAAAAGAGTCTTTCATGTTAAGTCTTTTCAACTGTATTGTCATCCTGCTTTCATTACAATATTCACTGCCCATCCTGAGGTCGTAATCATAGGACATGATGGGTCTTATCCCACCATGTAATTTAGAACAACCCAGGTGAACGTAGAGTTCAGAGTGTTCTTAGGCATTGAATCATCCATTAGTCACTATATTTAGGAAAAATGGGCCCATGAACATACCCCCATGCTTCCAGATTTATCAAGAACCAAGCACACAATTCTATCTCTGATCCTCAGCAATGAGAAGACAGGTGAAGGGGGTGATTCCACCATAGGTGTGGTGTTTCTAAAATCCTCAGAATTGCTGATCACCTCCCATGTGCTTCTGAATTCGCACTTTTTGTTTTGTAGGCTTGGAGCTTCTTCATTATGGTTTTGTTTATTACAGAATTTAACAACCTAAAAGGTTAATAAGATGAAAAAAAGTGTTACATATGCATTTAAACATTCAACTAAAAATTTGATAAAAATAAAAAATCTATGCAAATAGGTGTTTTGTTTAATGAAATTTGATTCATTGAGGAATCATAGAATACTAAAGTGGATTTTCAAAGGTAGTAATAATAAATAGCAATAGTTGAGTACTTATTATGTGCCAGTCAATGTTCAAAGAACTCTGTATTAATACATTTAATCCCTCAGGTCACCTGCACAGA
>NW_006290018.1:15846-24254 GCF_000327345.1 Myotis davidii | reverse complement strand
AAGTTGCAAGCCCAAGCAGGGCATTTAAGTTTGAGTAAACTGATGGCAGACAATTTTAGATAGATTTCCTCCACCCATTCTGCACTCTTGACCTCAGAACCAAGAGGATTATCTGTTTTTAACTGTGATGTTAGATTGGTATTTTTAAAGTGAATTTTATAAATCTCAGGAAATTTCTGTTATGGTTCCTTGTAGCTGGTTGATTTTTTTACTCAGCCTGCAGTTACCACTATTTATTATCCATTTTTCCATTCTTGTTTTGAACTCCCGGCATATAGTATAACCCTTTACACAGAGACCAACTTTAATGTAAATGAGTTCTGGTAGCCATGGTGGAGAGGTATAAAAATATGTCAATTTGGCTTCCAAATGTTCTTGAAGTTATGTGTATTTTAAATGGGAAACTAGCCACTTTTAGATACATTTTCTTTTCTTTTTTTTTTAAAGGACACTGTTTTTATGTTATAGCGTCTAGTATCTGCATTGGGACAAAGGAATGATTGGCATTTCAAATACATATAAATCAAACTAAGGAAGTGATAGCCTGAAGTAACTGAAGAAAATATAAATGATCATGCCTTGTTGCTTCAATTCTTTTAGACGAAGCACTGTAGAAAGGTTCATCGTCATTGTACTCATCAAAAACTCCCCAGCGGAGATGGGCCCATTCATGGACAAGTAGTCTGTCTGTGGGAAAATATTTCAAATATATGATCATAATTCAAGTGACAAAATTTGCCCTTCAAATATTTTAAGCAATGGGTTTTTAAATAAAAAATAATTATACTTAGGTTTTAAATAACTGCCAATATTTATATTTTGTTTGTAAAAAAGCATATAACATTATATTGAATTATAATATGGTATATAGTATGTTATCTTTTTACTCTATAACGTTAAATCAACGAAACTTTTTTTGTGTATGTATTTATGTATATGCTATGGACAGAATGGACTGGGCTTTAGGTTTTGGTAATGGGGGTGGGGAACAAAAAGTCTTACATATTACAATGGTTTTATGGTTCTACAAAGTTCACTCCTACTAACAACATAAACAGATATATAAAATTTGTGGTACTAAAATTTCATGAGGGCACAATTAAATGTTTAAAAATGTCCACAAATGTTCCTAAGGCATTTGATAATGAAAAATAAAATCTATAGCTATAGATTATATATAATATTGAGGCTATCTAAATGAAGTGATTAATTTATTATATGAAATTAAGTTTTATTAATTATATTTTCAACACTATACTAGGTACTAGGAAATATAAAGATGAGTAGGATCTTTACTATGAGTATTCCTTTACTAGAATAGACTTAGAAGGAGTCAGAATAAAAAAAATGTTTTCTAATAATTTCAGAATAAATGGAAGAATCAAGGTACACCCATAGCTTGAAATGCAGAAAGAAAAAATGAGTAGACTTTTTGCTTTATCAATATTAGGAAAAACTTCAAAGGAAATAGAAATGGAGAAGGAAAAGATGGAAATATAGTTTGTTCTGCTACCATGTGTTTCTCTAACTCAAATGAACTCATAAGATCCAAAAATTAGAGGAAAATGTCAGTATTATGCAAAAGTCATTTTTCTTCTTTAAGTCCTTGCTACTCAAAATGTTTTCCTTGACCCACCAGTATCAGCTTCATGGGGGAGCTAACAAAATGCACAATCTTGGGTCTACTCTAGATCTACTTAATCAGAAACTGGTCCCTAAGTTATTCTTCTACATTTTAAACTTTAAAAGCACTGGTGTAAGATTTTCTAAGCAACTGGAGTCAGATTAGTGATTTTGGAATTATATATAACCTTCAGTATAGGAGGGGAAAAAACTCCTCATTTCACTTAAATTCCTCAGATCATAAAAATTTGGTGAATTTTAAGAAAACATAAAATTGCCTGCACCTGTGGCTTCCTTTTTACAGTGTTGTACTCTTACACTTGCTTTCTTCACAGCTCATGGCAGGTTGCCCTGCCTCCCAAGCCCACCTTAATTTGTTAAGAAAGTAGAGTTCAGATCTCACCACACACACACACACACACACACACACACACACACACGCGTAACTATATGAGGAGATGTTATGCTACTTAGCTTGACTATAGTATTAATTTCACCATTCATTATGTATACGTATAGCAAATAAACATGTTGTATACCTTGAATGTATATAATTTTTTATTGCAAGAAAAGCATCAGCTCGAACAGAATTTCGTTCACATCTATATCATTTTCTCAATTGCTACTAGCCCTGTTCTCATTTCTAATAGCATTTCACTCTATGTGTGTGCTTGTATCTGTACTTTTAATATCTACTATGATGGCAGCTTCCAGCCAAACTGAGCTATGGCCAAGATTGTTTAAATGTTCTTTCCAGGTACTTATTGTTATTGTTGTTACTATATTTATTATAAATTGCATATATTTTGAGGACTCTCTTCGTAATGTTGTTGTTCAAGAGCCATGTTGTTTTTAGAACATTGTTTTTCAGCATGTGAGTTTTTCACAAACACACGTATCACATTATAGGAAAAGCTCCTGTCTAAGAGCAAGGGGGAAAGCTACCCATTATAGAACAGGGCTGAGATGGGGATATTATAAAAGAGCAAGAGCTCAAATGGGGATGTTAGCTTTAAAATTAGAGAAAATCCTTCTTGTCTAATATAGGTGCAGTTAGACATGAATTTGGAAGTGGAGGAAAAGATAGGGGTTCCATTTCTCAATCAAGGCATCTGTTGATTGATGGGATTGAAAAAAAGTGGCTACAGATCTTGAGAAAAATGGTGCAAGTTTTAGAACAGCTGCTTAGGAATAAGAAAGGGAGTTGAGAAGATGCAAGTACAACATTATTGAGTAGCTGTGAGGACTTCACTAAGTTTGAAAAATGTATTTTTGTAATGATACCGATTAGCTTTGTAATTTTCTTTCACAATCTTGAAAACATTAACAGGAGCAAAAGAAAACTAGCTGGAAATTTAGTAGAGAGGATTTGGCAAATTGAATGAAACATAAGGATTAAAGTGGTGAGGGAATTGAGCTATTTACACTTCACTGGACCTCCCATGTAAAGAAAAAATTATAGTTAGAAGGAAGCAAACGTTAGAGGTGCCAAGAGGAAGAAATGTGATTAGACTAAAGTATGAGGAGAGTTAAAATTCAGATGGCATGAGATGATGGAGCTTTCAAGACTGGTTGGGAAACAGGTAATGAGAACCAGGGTTGAGTGTTTGACAAAAACAAGGGACTTAATGAATGCTCATTGAAGAGACAGTGGAAGAGAGGTGATCTTGGGCTATGTGGGTTCAGGAATGTTTTCCTGTGTAGTGACATGTGAAACGATGCGCTTTAAGTTCATTTGAACCAATGACCTTAACTTTTAGACTGAACTAGATGAAATTACCGTTTTTTATAGGTAAAAATGATCACTAACAGACAAGTACATCTAGTTCAACCAAATAGGTTGAATAATAGTATAGCAATTACAGCCCCTGAGTGTTTTATCTTGGCCAGGAACTATAATCTTGTCTCTTTTCAGCTTTTCACACATCTGCCTTCCATTAAGGTGGCATGTGATTAATATCCAGCTGTGGAGAACTGGAATATTAAGATTTGAAAAGTATCCTTAATAAAAATATTTATTGTTATTGCTGTGTTCAAATTTCTGTAGACACTCTACTGAGAACAGTTGCATGGATTACCTAATTTAATATTCACAACAATTCTATACAGTAGTAGATCCTCTATTCACAATTTTACAGGAAATAAGCACAGAGAGTCTAGCTCACTTGTCCAAGGTCACATAGAGCTGATAAATAGGGGAGCCAGGATTTGAACCTATAGATTCTGGCTCTAGGGTTTGTGCATTTAAGTTGGGTACACATCTGCTTATTGGAATCACTGCAAAATATATATTAATCTAATTCTTACCTGGTGGTCCATATTCATTTTGTTTTTTTCCAAGTACAACGTCAGGGGTGAAATGAATGTATTCTCCTTTTTCTTCAGAGTTTAAAATGCTTGGTGTATGGTTCATCTCTATCTGGTAGGGTAGGTGGTGCAACTAAAACATCAGCCTGAGAATGTTTAAAAAGTTTTTTAAAACATCAGAAATAGAAATGATAACATTTAGTCAGAAAAACTCTAAAACAATCAATTTGCAGTTCAGTGGATGAGCACCAGAAAATACAATATTTTAAGAGACTTGGTTTTACTCTTACATGTGTGTAGCTTTCATGTTTTGGTCTCTTGTATTGAGGCTTTTCCTCCCAAGTATCAGGAATTAATATTGATACATTTTTGAAAAAAAATCTTCTTTCTGTGGCTTCAAATAGGTAAGTAGAAGCTGCAGTCACCATGTCCTGTTATAAAAGAATATATGGCAGTGAACTGAATGAGCAGAAATTCATTACAGGCGTTTCTCCGATCAAGAGTGGATAGAAAAAGCCACTGACAATTGAGCAGAGTCTTTGCCTCAGAATTCCAACCCTGCTACCTTTCAGTCGAAAATTATAGCTTAATCCTGCAGATTTCAAGGTTTTGGGTATAATTCTGCATCAAAAGGCAAATGCTTCTATTTGGTGTTAAGAGAAATTGCATACCATGATAGACCTTAGAGTCATCTACTTGGCTCCAATGCTGGCGTTAGCGCTTTCTGGGTGATAGATTTTGGCCCACTTATATAATGCTCTGAACCTTAGTTTCCTTATCTCTTAAATAGACTATTACTACCTATCTTTAAGGTTGGCATAAGCATGAAGCAAGTGATCTACACATAGTCATAAAACTGTTGATACCATTACTGTTTATAAATCTAGTAGAGAATAGCCTTATTTGATGCACGTTTAGAACTATACTGATATTTGCTTCAAAGAAGGATCTTGTCCTCTGTGATGCTCCTGACCTAGCATAAGCCCAGAATAGCACTGTCCTTCTTCAGGAATTCCATGGCGCTATTTTCTTTTCTGTTGAAGACAGGCCAGGGTGCTGACTCATATGTACTGAAAAGAATAGCAAACTGATTGGATTCAGAGCCATGAGTTCAGAGAACTGAAGGCCCAGAGGACTAGCTGGGAGTCAGGAAAAGAGCTTTGAAGAGCTCCTGTGGTAGGTGGGAGTTTACCTCATCACTAGCCTAAAGCAGATGAAAGAATTCTCTACCTGTTCCCTAAGGGTACCGCCCCCCCCCTTCCTTGTGTTTTGGAATATTTAGGTCTCAATGGATTGTTATCTTCTGCTTGAAGTGATGGCTCTCTCTTGTGGCTATGAGATAAAAATGTAAGTGGTGGTTTAACTCACCAGGAAGAAAAGGGAGAGGACTGAAATAAAACCAGAGTGAAAGAGGAAATGTTACAACTGATACCACAGAAATACAATGGATTATATGAGACAATTAAATGCCAACAAATTGGACAACCTAAAAGAAATGGAAACAATTCCTAGAAATATACAACATGCAAAGACTGAATCATGAAGAAATAGAAAATCTGAACAGACCAATTACTAGTAAGGAGATTGAATCAGTAATCACTCCCCTGCCCAAAAGCCCAAGACCAGACAGCTTTACTGGCAAATTATATCAAACATTCAAAGAAGAATTGGAGGAAGGAACACTTCCAAACTCATTTTATGAGGCCGGCATTATTTTGGTACTGAAACCAGATAAAGATGACACAAGAAAAGAAAGTCACAGGCTAATACCCCTAATGAATATGGATGTAAAAATTCTCTATGACACTCTAATAAACTATTAGCAAACTGAATTCAACTATACATTAAAATGATCATACACCATGATCAATTGGGATTTATTCCAGGGATACAAGAATGGTCTGACATTTGAAAATCAAATAACATGATATACCTGATTAACAAAATGAAGAATAAGAATCATATCATATCAATAGATGCAGATAAAGCATTTGACAAAATTCAACACCCATTTGTGATAAAACTCCCCAGAAAGTGGGTATAGAAGGAATGTGCCTCAAAATAATAAAGGCCATGTATGACAAGTCCACAGCTAAAATAAGTCTTAATGGTGAAAAAATAAAAGCTTTCCCTCTAAGGGGAGGAACAAGACAAGGATGCCCACTCTTGCCACAGTATTGGAAGTCCTAGCCAGTTAGGCCAGAAAAAGAAATAAAAGACATCAAAATCAGAAAGACACAAAGAAAACTATCACTACTTTTAGATGGCCTGAAATAAGATATGGGAGCCAAAAAAATACACAAAACAAACCAAAACAAAACAAAAAACAACCCACAAAAAACTTGTTGGAACTCATAAATGGATTCAGTAAAGTTATAGAATATAAAATCAATATAAAGTATATGTTTCATTTATATACACTAATAACGAGCTATCAGAAGGAGCAATTAAGATAATCCCATTTATAGTTGCATCAGAAAGAATAAAATGCCTAGGAATAATTTTAACCAAGGAGGTGAAATTTCTGTACACTTAAAGCTATAAGACATTGATTAAAGAAATCTAAATGGTAGAAATAAATGGAAAGCTATTCCTTCCTCATGGATTAGAAGAATCAATAGTGTTAACATGTTTATACTAGCCGATACAATATACAGATTCAATTCAATCCCTATGAAAAATGCCTTTTTTTCCCACAGAAATAGAACAACTAATCCTAAAATTCTTGTGAAAACACAAAAGATCCCGAATAGCCAAAGCAATTTGAAAGAACAAAGCTGGAATCATCACACTTCCTGATTTCAAACTATACTACATAACAGTAGTAATAAAAATGTATGGTATTGGCATAAAAGCAGACACATAGTTCAATGGTAAAGAATCAGAAGTCCAGAAATAAATCCGCACATATATTATCAATTAATTTATGACCAGGAGCCAAGAATATACACTTGTGCCAGGACCATCTTTTCAATAATTGGTGTTGTGGCCCACCAGGAGTGGCTCAGTTGGTTAAGCATTGTCCTGTGCACCAAAAGGTTGCTGGTTTGTTCAATCCCAGGTCAGGGGTCAGGGTATATACAGAAAGCAACTGATCAATGTTTCTCACATCGATATTTCTCTCTCTCTCTCCATTCCTCTCTCTAAAAATGTCCTCGGGTAAGGATTTAAAAAGTACTTTTGTTTTAATTTAAAAAGAATTGTGTTGGGAAAACTGGGCATATCCATATGAAAGAATGATACTCAACCACTATCTTACACTATATACAAAAACTAACTCAAAATGCATTAAAGATCTGAAACTATAGAAATCCTAGAAGAAAACATAAGCTCTCTGACATTGGTCTTGGCAATGATTTTTTTTTTTTACATCAAAAAGCAAAGGTAATAGCAACACATAAAAACAAACCCAAGCAAAGAAACAAAAAACAAACTAGTTGAAAAATAGGCACAGGATCTGAAGAGACATTTTTCAAAAGAATACATACAAATGGCCACCTGGTACATAAAAAGTTGCTCAATATCACTATCATCAGGGAAATGCAAAGTAGGACCACAAAGAGGCATTACCTCACCCCTATAAGAATGACTGTCATAAAAAGATAAGAAATAATAAGTGTTGGCAAGGATGTGGAGAAAAGGGAACCCTTGTGCACTGTTGATTGAAATGTAAGTTGGTGCAGCCACTATGAAAAGCAGTATGGAGGTTCCTGAAAAAACTTAAGAATAGAACTAACATTTGATAGAGAAATTCCACTACTGGTTATTTATTAGAAGTAAATAAAAACACTAATTTGAAAAGATATATGTACCCCTATATTTATTGCATCATTATTTACAGTGGCCAAGACATGGAAGCAACCTAAGTGCCCATATATGGATGAATGGATAAAGAAGATGTGGTATATATAAACAGTGGAATATTATTAAGCCACTAAAAAGAAGGAAATCCTGCCATTTCTAGCAACATGGATGGACCTCGAGGGTATTATGCCTAAAATAAATCAGAGAAGGACAAATATGGTACAATCTCACTTATATGTGGAATAAAAAAAGAAGAACAGCAACAAAAACTGAGCTCATAGGTACAGAGATTAAATTGGTAGTTTTCAGATGGTTTTGGGTGGGATAGGTGGTTCAATGGGTGAAGGGGTTCAAAAGTTACAAAGTTGTAATTATTAATAAGTCATGGTAATAAAATGCAAAGCTTGGTGACTATCCTATCTAATAATAGACAAACATGGTAATCAACCATACCTCTGCTACGCTTCCCATAGGCTAATCAGCAGGATATGCAAATTTACTACGAACAAATATGGCGGCCAGCAGCCACACAGCTGAAGCAAACATGAGGCTTGCTTCTTCCAGTGATGGAGGAAGCCAAGGTTCCCCGCCTGCCGTGGCCCAGCTCTGAGCTCCGGATGCAACAATGTTGCAACTATAGAAGCTAAACAAACCCCAGATACACGCTTTCAGCC
>NW_006290018.1:12993-15504 GCF_000327345.1 Myotis davidii | reverse complement strand
GATGTCTGATTGCTAGCTTAGGCCAGATCCCCCGAAGAGCAGTTCTAAGCCAGCAGATGGTCATCCCCCAAGGGTTCCCAGACTGCGAGAGGGCACAGGCCGGGCTGAGGGACTCCTTACCCCTGAGTGTACAAATTTTTGTGCACCAGGCCTCTAGTTCTCCTATAATTATGTATATGATACCATATCTCATCACATCAAATTACTTTGTCTGTTTCCCTGACTAAACTGTATGTCACTGGAACAGCAGGGACTATGTGGTCTCAGTCTTCAGCATGCTGCCTATCCTATCCTATCTAATAATAGACAAATATGGTTATTAACTCTACTTCCGACATGCTTCCCATTGGCTAATCAGGGTGATATGCAAATTAACTGCCAACCAAGATGGCAGCCGGCAGCCAGGCAGCTGAAGCGAACAGGAGGCTTGCTTGCTCCAGTGATGGAGGAAGCCAAGGTTCCCCACCTGCCGCTGCCGGTCTCTGAGCTGCACTCTAAGGCAACTATGTAACAAATATAGAAGCTAAAGAAACCCAGAAACCTGCTTTAGTCCAGACAGCCATAGAAGGTAAATAAATCCCAGAATAAAAAAAGAAAGAAAAAAAGGAGAGGTTGGGAGCTTCAGTCACCTGCCAGCCTGAAAAAAGCCCTCAGCCCCTCACCCTGACTGGCAAGGCACCCACCCTGACCTGGGACACCCTTCAGGGCAAACCAGCCGACCCCCACCCATGCAGGAGGCCTCTATCCTATATAGTAAAAGGGCAATATGCAAACTAAACCTAACAGCAGAATGACTGGGAATGACTGGTCACTATGACACACACTGACCACCAGGGGGCAGACGCTGAATGCAGGAGCTGCCCTCTGGTGGTCAGGGTGCTCTCACATGGGAGGAGCTCTGCTCAGGCACAAGCCAGGCTGACGGCTGACAGTACAGTGGTGGGGGTGGGAGCCTCTCCTGCCTCCTCAGCAGTGCTAAGGATGTCCGACTTCAGTTTAGGCCTGCTCCCCACTGGAAAGTGAACATCCCCTGAGTGCTGCCAGGCTGCCAGAGGGATGTCTGATTGCCATCTTAGGCCCAATCCCCGGGGGAGCGGGCCTAAGCCAGCAGGTGGTCATGCCATGAGGAGTCCCAGACTGCGAGAGGGCACAGGCTGGGCTGAGGGACGCCCCCGCCTGAGTGCTCAAATTTTTGTGCACCAGGCTTCTAGTACAAATATAAAATCATTACATTGTACACATGAAATTAATATAATATGTCAATTATATCTCAAAAAATTTTAAAATGTATATAGGGTGGTCTGAATTATAGTAACAACTGGAAATATAGGGTTGTTAACATACAGGTGTGTGGGCTGTGCATTGTATAACTCCAGAGGATTTTATTTACTTGGAGTCTGCATGGTCCTTTAGACAGTCTTGGATAGTGGTTTGTTCTCAGGTCATGGAGGTATTTCAGAGACCCTATATCAGATGACTGTGATCTCCTGGAGCATAGTAGGGTTGCTAATAATTGTTCCTGCAAGCTTTTCAAGCAAAATCCCTATAATTTCATTCTAAATTGTTTCTCAGAATTCCTATAGTATTTAATTGTATTAAAGAAGATTAAGATATCAATGTTTCCAAAACTACGTCCTCTCAAACTAAAAAGACATAAATAAGGAATAAGGAAAGTTGACAATTGACATCTCATATCCTAAATTATGAATTGATTCATGATAAATTTTATAGTGATCAGATATTATTCCAGGAGTAAAGTTATGTTCACATGTTGGTTCACTGGTTACATAAAAAGAGTAATTTTTGTCATCTTACACAAGCCAGAACTCAAACTCCAGTTTGTAAGTCTTCAAAACCAATGTCCTGGATCTCTGCTCTGATTGTGCTACTTAGGAAACCCTTGAAAAATCATTTAATTTTTTCAAACCCCAGTTTTCTCTTTTATAAAATGTGGATGATAGTGTTTTACATGCTTTTCTGATATTGTAAATGCAAGGACTTCGTAGAGGACTGAATGAATGTTAGGAAACATTGTGTAATCTAGGAATGTCTGCTAACAATTGAATTTTTAGCTATGTTTTCAGTAGAGGACCATTTTAGCAATTCTTTTTACCCCTACAAATAAGTCTTCCAAATACTGATTTCTGAGGTTCAGAAGTATTTGAAACTGATCTCCTGTCCCTGGACACGAAGAAGCCATCATTCATAATCAGCTGCATTAACTGCTATTCAAGCCTGTGTTCTTTAGTAATGGATATTCACCTTCCCCTGGAATTCAAAAGGTATCAGTAAGTGACTTTTTACTATGCTACAAGAGTTTATACTGCCTCGGAAGTGTGGCTCAGTGATTGAGCATTGACCTATGAACCAGGAGGTCAAGGTTCGATTCCCAGTCAGGGCACATGCCTGGGTTACAGGCTCAGTCCTCAGCAGGGGGCATGCAGGAGGCAGCTGATCAATGATTCTCTTTCATCATTAATGTTTCTATCTCTAGCTCCCTTTCCTTTCCTC
>NW_006290018.1:10441-12736 GCF_000327345.1 Myotis davidii | reverse complement strand
GATAATCGCATCTTTCCAAGTGTATAGGCCAAAACCCCCGAAGTCTTGTTTGACTCCTATCTTCCCTTCCTACCTTCCCCTACTCCACATACATCTAAATCATCAACAAATTTGTCTATGACAGCATCAGAATATGTTCAGAATCACACCATTTTATAGATCTCTACCAGAATATCCTTGTTCCTAATCACCATCACTTCTCCCCTACAACAGCTTCCTACCTGATGTCCCTCTAAATCTCCATGCTGTGCAGAGCTTATACAGGATTAGTGACAAGTGGAAGCTTTTTACTGAGTTTCCTCAACACTACAGTCAGTGTGATTTTAGAACATGTATTAGGGAGCACACCTCTCCTCTGTTCAGAATTCTTCCATGGATTCCTGTCCCACACAGAGTAAATGCCCAATTTTTTCCATGGGCCTGGGCCCTGCTACCTCTTCAACTTCAGCTTTCCCACCCTTCTTCCTGCTCATTTACAGTTGTTTCCTTGGTCCAAATAAGCATGCTATTACCTCCATGCTGCTGCTCCCTCTATTCCCTTCCCAAGATTTTCAATGGGCTTCCTCCCCCACTCATCTCAGGTCTCTGCTTGGAGGTCACATCAACATCGAGGCTTTTCCTGTCTTCCCTACATTCTCCCCCTATCCCACCCTGACCAACAGTGCCTACCCCACTTTGCTGGTTTATTTTTATGCCTTAGCAACTCACCACCAACTGTTCTGCTATACATTTATATGTTTAATTATCTGTATCTGAAAAGAATGTATACTGCATAAGGTAAGGGGCTCTTTCATTCACTGTTGTCTTGCAATAAGCATTCAATAATTGTTTAAAAAACAGACAAGACCAAGCCCTGGCTGGGTAGCTTAATTCGTTAGAACATTGTCAAGATACACCAATGTTGCTGATTCAATCCCTGGTCAGGGCACATACAAGAATCAACCAATGAATGAATAAATAAGTGGAACAACAAATATGTGAATATTTCTCTCTCTTTCTCTCTCCCTAACCCCTCCTCTCTCTCTCTCAAATCAATACATTAAAAAAACAAAAACAAAGAACAGACAAGTCCAACTGCTCATCTACACATGAAGAAACAGGATCAGGGAGGTCCTGTGCCTTGTATTTGGTCTTACGTTGAGACAGCAGAGAACCCCGTGTACAGCCTTCAATTCCCACTGCCCTCACTGCACATGCAGTTTTTAAACTTTCTGGAGCTTTCACAAGTTTCCGTAATATTTATTAACAACTAACTTCTTCCTTTTCTAGAATTCAAACAGAAGAAGATCCCATTTCTTTCTTACCTTTATTTTTTCAATTAGTGCTTCATTTTCTGGCACACCAGGGTTTATAGCAATGATGATGCCTTCATAGCCATTGTTATTCAGCCGAACAAAGGAAGTATCGGACCCCTGCAGCAGGTATAGGACTAAGAGGAAGACAAAACTTCTGAATAACACCATTGCTGCTCTCCAGTTGATCCAGGACCGAGGGGCTTTGCTAGACCCTTCTCTCTCCGTATATATACTCCTAATCCTTATAGGTGGGGCTGATTATGGGTTGCAGACTGCACAAAGATCAGTGTTACATATGAGACCAAATATTTGAACTTACGTAATCATTTTATTGTCTGTTACTGTAAAAGTGATAAGAAAAATAGTAGTAATCAGATCATTTTATAAAATACATTCTCAATTTTTTACTTGGGAAGTTTTTTCTATATTTTCTAATTTTGCTTAATTTCCTAAATATGAACATATACTTTGTATTTTCTGTAGAGTACAATGTGAAAATTAATAAAATTTCATAATGAAATGAATAGAAGAAATAATGCTAATGTTTTTTTTTTCATTTTTCCAAAGGAACTTAATTATTTTGAATATTTACCAAAAGTATAAATAATGGAAGAAAATGTAAGATTATTAAATGTAAATAACACCAAATTAGGTAAGATGTCTTCGAAATATAAATTAAAAAAACTTTAAGTAGTTTGATAAATTAAGGAAGATTTGATAAAGTTATTAGAGTAAAATTTTAACAACTCCTGCCCAGAAAATAATGAATAGAATTAGCTTTTATATAAGCACTAGAGGCTCGGTGCACAAAAATTTGTGCACTCTGGAGGAAGGGGGGGGGGTCCCTCAGCCTGGCCTGTGCCCTCTTGCAGTCTGGTAGCCCTAGAGAGATAACGCCCTACTGGCTTAGGCCTGCTCCCCGGTGGCGGAGGGCAGGCCAAATCCCTAGGTGCAGCCCCTGGTCGGGCTCAGAGCAGGGCCGATTGGGGAGTTGGGGCGC
>NW_006290018.1:8223-9451 GCF_000327345.1 Myotis davidii | reverse complement strand
CTGGCTGAAGTAGGTGGTATTTGTTAAAATGTTTCAAACTGCAGGCGGGGAACGTTGGTTTCCTCCTTCACTGAAGCAAGCAAGCCTCATGTTAGTTTCAAGCTGCCTGGCTGCCGGCGGCCATCTTGGCTGGCAGTTAATTTGCATATCGCCCTGATTAGCCAATGGGAAGGGTAGCAGTTGTACGCTAATTACCATGTTTCTCTTTTATTAGATAGGATGTCAAAAAAGTCTGATAGAATGTGGACTATAACTAAACAACAACAACAAAAAAGAGTCTGGTAGTGTGCTGGTTTCTTTGAAAGCAGAATGCATCATATTAATAGATAAAATTTATTTGGTGCCAACCAGGGCAGAGATTCTTTCACTTAATCCTCACCACAACTCTGTAAGGTTAAGCCTGAATATGATCTTCATTAAGCATGGGGAACTCAGAGTTTCAGGAACTTGCCAAGATCGGGTAGCTCGTAATTGGCAGAGTCAGGCTCTGTACCCAGCATTCCTACCCCAGAGTCCATGGATTTAATTACTTCATAATAAGGCAATGCTGTTTTATATGACACATAATATAATACGACTTTTTTAAAAAAGGAGGAAGGGAGTCACTTTAGGAGTTGTGACGATGAATTAAGAATGTCTAGTCCTAAAGCAAAATTAGCCAGAACTCATTAGAAACTCAAAAGAGAACTAACCAAAAAAATAGAATCATAGAAAGAAAATATCCTTAAATTAAAAATTCAAATAGGAGATTACTTTCTTTCTGTCTCAAATGGATGTTTTATTGCTGTGATAAGGAAGGGTGGAGTTCACAGCTGAATGAGTAACACTTTCTCAAGAGCCACAAAAAAATGAGATTTGTCCTTTCCCATGTTAAATTTATCAACGGGAGAAGCATCTTGTATTCCTCACAGAGATAATGAATATGGCAAGTCAAGAAAATGGGATATTAATATTATGGTTTTTTTCATTTTAACATCTCATCTCAGATTCATCTCTTCTCCAAGAATTTAGCTGAATAACTCTGAATTCTTCAGGGAGGGTCAGACTTCTGATTAACTATGGCAACACAGGGGTCTCTTATGGGATTTTTAAATCGTGGGTCAGTAACATGCTAATAGAGTAATAATAGCCAATTTTTTTTTCTTATGAGAAGAGGATTTGGATTAATATTATTGAGGCGGGATATAGTCTATGATTTCATGGAAAAATATTTGGGATATTTTTATTA
>NW_006290018.1:4745-6185 GCF_000327345.1 Myotis davidii | reverse complement strand
CACATAGAGAAAAAATCTCTTTAAACTAAAAATTCAAATAGGAGGATACTTTCTGTCTCAAATGGATGTTTTATTGCTGTGATAAGGAAGGGTGGAGTTCACAGCTGAATGAGTAACACTTTCTCAAGAGCCACAAAAAAAAGATTTGTCCTTTCTAAAAAAAAAAAAAAAAAAAAAAAAAGAATCATAGAAAGAAAATCTCTTTAAACTAAAAATTCAAATAGGAGGATACTTTCTGTCTCAAATGGATGTTTTATTGCTGTGATAAGGAAGGGTGGAGTTCACAGCTGAATGAGTAACACATTTTCAAGAGCCACAAAAAAATGAGATTTGTCCTTTCCCATGTTAAATTTATCAACGGGAGAAGCATCTTGTATTCCTCACAGAGATAATGAATATGGCAAGTCAAGAAAATGGGATATTAATATTATGGTTTTTTTCATTTTAACATCTCATCTCAGATTCATCTCTTCTCCAAGAATTTAGCTGAATAACTCTGAATTCTTCAGGGAGGGTCAGACTTCTGATTAACTATGGCAACACAGGGGTCTCTTATGGGATTTTTAAATCGTGGGTCAGTAACATGCTAATAGAGTAATAATAGCCAATTTTTTTTTCTTATGAGAAGAGGATTTGGATTAATATTATTGAGGCGGGATATAGTCTATGATTTCATGGAAAAATATTTGGGATATTTTCATTATAAAAGATGAAACCTTCTTTTTGAATTGCAAAGCAGTTACTCATTCTTATGTAATTTTCTGAAGGCAACACTGAATTTTATTATGAATTATTAACTAGTTTTAAAATTTTATCTTTATTGTTAAAGTATTACAGATGTCCCCATTTTCCCTCCACTCCTGTCCTCTCCCCAGGCCTTCACCCCACTATTATCTGTGTTCATGGATAATATATGAATGTAAGTTCTTTGATTGAAGGGGATAAGGGGAATAGAGATAAGTGTTTGAATTCTATTACTATGGGAAATAAATAAATAAATAGTACATATAAGAATGGATCTTAATTAGTTGAGATAATTATCAGAAGACAAAAATCATAATGTGTAATTTTTAAACCAGCAGTATCAAATTTAATCTATTCGATGGGAGTTAGGAAAGGAGGGGAACAGAAGACACAAAAAGAAATATGTGAAATGGAAAAAGATTGCAAATAATTTCTAAAATATCATTAAACCTGTGTGAATTGGTTAAACTCTTTTGATAAGACAGAATCTCAGCTTAGATTTTGCAAAGATGAAATAATATGCTGTCCTTAGAGACATATGTAAAATGGTAATGTTATAACAATTCCTCCATTATATATGTGTAAAGAAATGTAAGAAAGATAGGATACTTGTAACAGTAAGTAGTAAAAAAGAAAAAAATCAGTTGACCCTAATTTTATTTTACTTCATTATAACTTTACACAACAACTGCTTAA
>NW_006290018.1:0-1101 GCF_000327345.1 Myotis davidii | reverse complement strand
CCCGAGACAGTTCATAACTGTCAGTTCCTTCATGATAATGTTCAAATACTGGCAAAGTAACACCTGCTACACTATCTTTCTTTGCTTGAATCTTCACTTGGGCTTTATTTACATTTTGGATAACTGGTGCTGAAGTTCTCTGCTGTGAACAGGGCCTCTGGAAATGAAAAGGCAGCTTCTCTCATCACTTCACCCATCAACATTTTAGTCTCTATGATCTTCTTTAGGATCTGTCGAAATTGAAGAGTTAAGGCATCAGATTTTTTCTTCAGGAGGTTTCAACCTGCCTGTGCTCCTTTTAATCGAGCCTTCATGATGGCCTGTGCCATTTGACAGGGAAAGATTTCAATTCAGTCTGACATTCTTACGATGACTGTTCAGCTCCGGTTCCTGGCCTGGCAGTCGTGGTTGCCCCAGACCCAGCCACAGTGTCTTCCTCTATAGGAGTCAGCTGGTTGTGTCACTTGACCCTCATGTGTCTAGGCCACCAGGATTCGCATTCTTCCTCAATTTGTACTTCTTAATCTCTTCACCTATCCTGCCAAGCCCCCTCCCATCTGACAACCATCAAAATGTTCTCTGTATCTGTGTGGTCCACTTGTTCATTTATTTTATTTTTTTTAGGTTTCACATATAAGTGAAATCAAATGTTATTTGTCTTTCTCTGTCTGATTTATTTCACTCAGCATAGTACCTCTAAGTTCATCGATGTTGCAGATGATAAGATTTCATTTTTTTTTAATGGCTTCTGTGTCTTTGTTATGGTATATAATAAAAGCCTAATATGCAAATTATCCCCTTGCCCAGGAGTTTGACCAGGCGGCAGGGCCAGCTGGCCAACTGCAGGAAGAAAAGCCCCAGTTGACAGCCGGAAGCTGCTAGGGACCTTACCCATGCACAAATTTCATGCACTGGGCCTCTAGTTGTAAATAATGCTGCAATGTGCATATCAATGAATATGTCTTTTTGCTTTACTGTTTTGGGTATCTTTGGATAAATAAGTAGAATCTTGGGTCCTTTTTCATCTCTTGTTATAGCCTTTGTCTAAAAGTCTATTTTGTATGATACAAGTATTGCTACCCCAGGATTTTCTTTTTATTT
>NW_006290017.1:4565-5525 GCF_000327345.1 Myotis davidii | reverse complement strand
CTTGGTAGTGCTGTCTCCCTGATCACTAGAGCATGGTGTTCTGGGAGTGTGTTATGTGAGCCCTCCTGTTGTAGTTGAGTCTTTTAAAAAAAAGATTTTTAAATTTATTTTTGGAGGGAGAAGAAGGGAGAAAGAGAGAGAGAAACATCAGTATGAGAGCAACATTGATCAGCTGCCTCATGCCTGCTCCCTAAAGGGATTGAGCCCACAATCTGGGCATGTGGCCTGAACAAGAATTGAACTGGCAATCGTTCAGTGCACAGGAAGACAACCAACCTATTGAAGCACACTAGCCAGGCTGTAGTTGAGCCTTATTGCTGTTGGTGCATCCATGGGTAGGGTCTTCAGGCTGCCTGAATATGAGGATTGGCCCTGACCTCACTGTATGAGCTGCTGGACAGGGACTAACCCCATGAAGTAGAATTCACCCCAGCAGGGTCTGGTATCTGCTAAAATATTCCTTTCTATGTGCCACTTTTGGAGCTAATTGGGTTGTGCTTTAATGTGGTCTGAAGCATGCCACCAGGTATTTGGGAGGGAGTACTAATGCATTCCACCACGTTGACGCCCTGTGGAGGGGAATGCTCAGCCCATGAAATATGGCATCTGTGGACTGTTGTGGGAGAGGGATTCAACAAAAGGACCTTGCTGGCTGTCCCTTTAGCTCTCCCTGAAGCCACACATCCCAGTCTCTCCCTGTCTGACTCCAGTCTGCTCTAAGCTACCTTCCCTCCGCTGGAGCCCATGGTGAGTGGCTGGAAACGACATTTTCTGCACTGACTTTTTCAGGGGGCACCTGGGTTTCTGGCAGACTCCCTTCTCTTCCTAGTACATGGAAACTCTGATGACTTTCACAGCGAGGAATTAGGTGGGTTTGTCTTCCTTTTGTGGTGCTCCAGACTGGGGAGCCTGTGTTGTGTTGAGCCCGTTGATCCTGACAGTGGACTTTGTAGGTGAACT
>NW_006290017.1:0-1327 GCF_000327345.1 Myotis davidii | reverse complement strand
ATATAATGTTAATTTTATTATATAGATGGATGTATGAAACCAGTCCTTATTTTTGAATATTGAGACTGTGTTATCTTTTGTTTTTATAGCCAGGGACATAGTGGTTAAATCTAGGCATGTCATTGATTATTTTCATTACTTACTCATCAACATTATATTTAATGACTACATAATATTAATTTTATTGTATAGATGGATTTATGAAACCAGTTCTTATTTTTGAATATTGAGACTGTGTTATCTTTTGTTTTTATAGACAAGGACATAATGGTTGAATCTCTGCATGTCATCATGATTATTTTGTTAAGATACATTGCTTAAAAGTAGAGTTGCTGGACCCAAAGGGTATGTAGAATTTTAAGGATTTGGAACTGCCCTCTAAAAAGTTAGATTCCTTTTCTCTTGTCACCAATATGTATATGAGTATCCATTTCGCCAAACATTTGGCAACCCTAGGTAATATGTTTTTAAAATCATTACCAATTTGATAGGTGAAAACAAAGAAGCTCGTTGTTTTGGTTAATTTTTTTTTTAATCAGCAGCTCGGTTATGTATTTTGTCCTGTTTATTGCCCATCCATATTTTATTTTTGCAAATTATTGCCTAGTGCCCCCTGCCCATCTTTCTGTCAGAGTACGAGCCCCATGAAGTTTAACATCCTTGGCGCAGGCTCCACTTATCAGCTGGGTCACAGCTGCTCTGAGGGCTGTTCGTTCACTAGGTCACTGACATGTAGCCAGCAAGGCATCTCTTACATGCATTCCTTGCTAAAATCATTTTATAAATTTCCTTGTTCACTACCGAGCCTGGGGAAAGGGATGGCCCAAAGGCTCAGGAATTCTGGATGGACTTTACATCTGTTCTGTCTTTAGCATTAATAGCTGAGAAGATAAACCTGCATTCCATACATGAGGATGATGTGCAGCTGTTAAGAAATGGTGAGTCTGGGTTCTGGGTTACATAATGGGATGAGGCAAGATAGAAATTAGGAAGGGGCAATTCCTGACGTACATGTGACATTATTTTAAAAGTTTACTCTTACCAGTATAAATGTTATATCTAAAGGTTTAAGTGAAGAGAAGTAAGAGAAAGGCAACATTATTTATCATCATACCAGTTAGATAAAAGCTCTGCTAACAACACGTTCTTGTCACTGCCCCTCTGTCCTGTGCACTGGGCTGACCCTGCAGAGGTATGTAAGGCAGACATGGTTCCTTTCCCCCAAAGAACATGCAGTTTTGTGTTCTTTTTTACTGCCTTCAAATATCTTAAAATTAATTTATACTTATAGAGCCCTTGATATATTAATATTTAAGTTATTTCAATT
>NW_006290016.1:0-848 GCF_000327345.1 Myotis davidii | reverse complement strand
GGTGGTAAAGGGACTTCCATGCTCTCTCAAACTTTATTTCTTAAAATAGAAAAAGGATTCAAATATGAAAATAGAGAAATATTTGCTAAATATAGGTAGTGGAGATGTGAATATTCATTATTATATTCTGTATACTTCTATATGTTGAAATAGCTTATACTGTAAGTTGAAATAACCTGAATTTCTCATAGAAAGTTAGCCAGACTATTTCTGGGGTGAGGACCCCTTCTGGACTTCACCCTCCGTGGCAGACAAAACACAGCCCTCCCATTGCTGCTCTCCCCTGGGCATCTATACGTATCTGACAAACACTTATGATACCTATTTTCAAATCTTTGATTTTGCAAGTTCAGAAAAATCTTCTCTACTGTAGAGAGTGCCTGGGAAAGGCCCCCGAGCTGATTGCCATTTGAATCCAGCAGTGCCAGGCAGAGCCATGCCCTGGAAACATACCTTGCCTGAGGCAGGTGTGTTGTCAGCCTGACCTTCAGCTCAAGCACCAAGGGGTGGGTTTCATTATCTAAATCCAGCTAAGCACCAGGAACAAATGTGATTATCCGGGCCCACCCAGAAGTGATGATTACAAAGAAGCCACAAGAATGCACATAATCTTAGTCTTGGGCTTTAGTAAAACTTCCTGGTATTTTGCTGTATAAAATAGATGCACTATATTGGCTCTGGGTCACTGTCCCTCCATCAGAGGACAGCTGTCCCACCTGGCCCCAGCTTTTTCCTTCTATCTCTGTGTCTGTCTCTTTCTTTCATTTTCTCAATCCCCAGCTGCCCCTACTCAGGAACCGGACCGCTTTCTAATCACACAGAAAAGAGAGAAATATTTATACTTTACC
>NW_006290015.1:2027-2325 GCF_000327345.1 Myotis davidii | reverse complement strand
GTGTGTGGGTGGGTGGGTGTGTGCATGTGTGTGAAGGTGTGTGTGCATGTGTGGGTGGGTGGGCATGTTTACAGAGAGAGGGCAGAGCGACTGAGGGATTGGCTGAGGTTCTGGAGCTGGCAGTGTGGCCTCAGGGCGGGCAGCAGGCTGGAGGTGGGGGGGCCACGAGGGGAGGGGGGCCAGTCGCTGCAGCCAGAGCCTGAAGGCGCCTGGAGGACAGTGCCCTCTCCTCGGGGTCTCAACTTTTCTCTTGTGTCCTCTACTGATGGTGCGGCCACCACATCGCCGAGGCCGACTG
>NW_006290015.1:0-284 GCF_000327345.1 Myotis davidii | reverse complement strand
CACGGGCCACGCTCCGTGGATTCAGGAGGAATTCTCTATAAACTGGGCCTATAACCACCGCTCAGCATAAACCCCAGGTTCCTTCTTCCCTCAGACACGTTAACAACCACCTCGGCCGCGGAGGGACCGGCACAGAACTGCCCTCGGTCAGCGCTCCACCCCAACCAGCCCTCCCGGCCCAGCCTCAGAGGGTCAGGGTGACGCATCCTGACCAGTGCCATGTGAGGTGGGGCCACTGGAGTTAGAGCCTGAGGCTGATGCTGTAATCCTCACTGTCCAGCAGC
>NW_006290014.1:0-337 GCF_000327345.1 Myotis davidii | reverse complement strand
CTGCACGCTCCCTACAGGGGATCAAGTCCGCAACTGGGGCACTTTCTCGGACCGGGAATCAAACCATGACTTCCTGTTCATAGGTCAATGCTCAACTACTGAGCTACAATGGCCAGGCTTATAGTAAGTCTGGATATTAGGGGTAAGACTTCTATCTTTGTTCTTCTTCAGTGTTTGGATGCTTAGTCAAGGCCTTTTGCCTTTTCATGACATTTTATAATCAGTTCTCATTTTCTACAAAGGAGATAATACACACGTAGACAAAAGAATACATAAGATTATTTAAAATAGTGGAGATAATTGTTAATGATAATGTGGTAGACGGTGTTTGGAGCTA
>NW_006290013.1:0-675 GCF_000327345.1 Myotis davidii | reverse complement strand
TCACGATCCATTAAGTGGCAAGTCAATTGACACCGCTGTATTCGATGGTGTGTGTAATGCTCGAGGTATGAAATGTAAAAGAAAAATATAATTGATGAATAGAACATAACTGGAAATGATCCAGATTTTTGTGGCGACACAATTTCATTTGTGGAAACGATAGCTATGTTGAGTATTCGCATTCCTCTTAGATATGTCCGGCGTTGAATCATTTCGGAACTGATTCAGGCCGATCAGAGCTGCCCTCTCTTAATATACGCACGACAGCTAGTGAGTATTTCTGTGTTACTATATCAGTTAGTTGTTTCTTTTGGAGTGGTGTATCGTGGTATCTTGTCTTGGAAGTAGATTTACGCTTCCTTTGTTGTTGAGTATGTTCATCAATATACAGGGGCCGTGTGTGGATATCGGTAACATCACTTTTGATTTTTGTTATGACGTGGTATATTTGCCACCTAAATGATTTGATGGTGTTCGGATTATGAGGTGGGTCATGGGCCTAGGTGCATTCCCAGCATATATGGAGCTTTCCGTAAGGGAAGCCTCTTTGGTTTGTGTTTATTCCAAAAGGCCTTTGAAGTGTAGGAAAATATATTGCGTTGTAGGCAACGCTTGAAACACTATATAGCGTTCTGACATGGATTTTTGTTTATTTAATTGACGATGCTGTTGGAT
>NW_006290012.1:0-370 GCF_000327345.1 Myotis davidii | reverse complement strand
TTCTAATGTGCAGCCAAGGTTGAGAACAGTGGTTCTCAGTGCCTGCATTGCTTCTTTGTCAGCTGTGTTCAACATCTTGAGGACTCCACCTGCTGGGCTGTGGGAACAACCATTCCCAGCGCTGTGGGAACACAGGGTTCCTGTTTGATCTGCAGGGCTCTTTCTCCTTAGAAGTGTACACTGATCAGTCCTCAGAGGGAACTCAAGCAGGGGCCGGCTCTTTGCAGACACCAAAGCAGACTCTGCCCTGTGAAGTCCACACACCTTTCCTCCTTGGCCACGTGTGGTCTCTTGGGCCCCCTTTCTGGTCCTCAGCCTGCAGTCTCTCCGAAGGCTATAAACTGAGGCCATCACAGGGCTCATCTCATTT
>NW_006290011.1:0-313 GCF_000327345.1 Myotis davidii | reverse complement strand
ACCATGACCTCCTGGTTCAGAGGTCAACACTCATTGAACAGTGCTGGCTAGACATTTCCTTTTTAAATTTATCTTCTTTATCTATCTGCTTTATCGATTTGTTATTACTCTATTCTATTATTTCATTCATATATCTAATTTCCCTCTTTCGTTTACATACTCAAACATTTTGTTTTGTTTTGATTTTCTCTCTTTCTCTCTTTTCCTTTTCCCTTGCTATCTCATCTTTTTCTCTTTTCTTGTTTTGGGTCTATCTGCTTTCTACTCTATTTTCGTTTTCAAATATATATATTTGAAAACATATATATGTATG
>NW_006290010.1:0-299 GCF_000327345.1 Myotis davidii | reverse complement strand
TATGAAAATCTTCCTCCTGTCAGAGTCTGGGTTGCACCACAGGACCCAGCGTCAAGTCCCCACTCACCCATGTGTGCCTCAAAAATCATGTGAGACCCAGACCCGGCCAGCCCCCACTCATTGGGCTATAACCAGACCTGGACGGTCCCACCTTTGTCAAGCACCGCTGGGTTGGGGGCACAGCCTCAGTTCACTTGGTCTGGTGCCAGGGCGGGGGGGTTGCGTGGCCTGAGGTCCCCCAGTCTGGGCTGGGGCGAGGGGCAGGTCCTGAGGTCCCCCATCAAGCCCCACTGGGGGGG
>NW_006290009.1:0-833 GCF_000327345.1 Myotis davidii | reverse complement strand
TGAGCTAATTGCAGTGAGATGCCTTCGTCCACCTTTAAAACAAGCCACTTCCACGGAAGCACATTGTTGTTTTCTTAGGGAAGTATACCTTCGTTTACTTCAAAGATAGACCCTTTAAGAATCAAGTCTCCTTCCTCTAAAACTGGCAGGCATCTGGTTCCCCACTTCTCTCTTGCCTCTTTTACTCTGTGTATGCTTCATTTTCCTTCATGGAAGGTGTCTAGTGTCTATCCGCTTTGCACACTTCCCTGCGGTTGGGTTAGGAGCGTTCGAGAATTGAGTTTTGAGCGGCTGATGTCCCCCCTAGGTAGCGTGCTCTCCTCTATGGTGTACATTTGGTGAACCAGGCTGTACAGTAGGACATCGCTGGTTTCATAATCTTTTGAATATTTGCAGTTATCTATTATTTTTAGATTTCACTTGAGGTGTCAGACGTTGGAGCCCCATTTAGTGAATAACTTGGTCAGCGTTTGAAACTGTTGAGCAGGATGGAAGGAGATTAAGTGAAAGTGAGTTGTTTGCATGCACTGTCGTAGGTTGTTAGCGAAGCAATCATGTATCCTCCATGGACACAGTTCTGAACCTCCCCCTAAGAAAAAACGCAATTTCGACATCAAGGAAGCGTTGGAAGGCTTAGCGAGAGAAGTATTAGCGTTTACACTGGTCAGAAGAGACCTTTTGTCGTTTTAGGTTATTTTGTAGAGTTCAGAGATGGAAATTGGCATCGATGTGATAACGGAGCACAAATGAAGAAAATGGGGGCGTTTTGCCGGGGAATCACATGAGTTATGCACCTTATCGATGCAGATTCTGGGGGTGCGGCGGGGGGGGGG
>NW_006290008.1:0-355 GCF_000327345.1 Myotis davidii | reverse complement strand
AAAACTCTGACTTGGCTGATATGATAAAGAAAATAGATGAGCTGGGTCAACCAGTGCAATTTGCAAGAGAATTTAATTTAGGGACCACAGCCCTGGCCCTGTGGCTCAGTTGGTTGGAGTGTCATCCTGTACACCAAGAGGTTTTGGGTATGAGTCCCAGTCCAAACCCATAGGATGTATAGCACCAAGAATGAACCATAATGTAAATGGTGGACTTTGGCTGATGATAATGTATAACACCAAGAATAAACCATAATGTAAATGGTAGACTTTGGATGAAGTGGTCCATTGGCAAAGGAAAAAAAAAATTTCAACTTAACCTCATACCTGACACCTTACCAAAAAATAACTCACA
>NW_006290007.1:0-308 GCF_000327345.1 Myotis davidii | reverse complement strand
GTCAGTGCACCTCATAGTGACTGGTCGAGCAGTGGTTCTAGTCTTTCCACCATTGAGTCAATTTGCATATTACCCTTTTATTATATAGGATAGAGGCCCAGTGCACAGGTTGGGGCCGACCTGCCTGCTCTGATGGGGGCCCCAAATCTGGGCGGAGGTCCCTGCTGGGGGTTGAGGATCCCCACTGGGGGTTGGGGGTCCCCACTGGGAGGCCGGGCTGGCCAGGTCGAGGACCCGTGTCATTCTATTCTCTGGTCATTCTGGTCATAATGCCATTTCAATTGCTGGGCTTTTATTATATAGGATTG
>NW_006290006.1:0-306 GCF_000327345.1 Myotis davidii | reverse complement strand
CAGATCTTGAAATATAAGTAGACCTAAGAGAAGTCAGGTCTACTTATAAGAATTTTTAAAAAAATTTAACAAGCAATGTCCTCAAACACCCCTTGACCACTGCACTTGGACTGCTCCTGTGTTTTTGTCAGGTACACGGTGACTGTGATGCAAGTCCTTTCTAGGAAAAGGCACCGAAAACCTGGCTGCACCTGTGCATTTGTTCCAAGCTGCTGTGAAACTATTAGAAATGGAGCCCTGTATTCTGTTAAGTTGAAGAGTAATTTTTTTTGGCAGCAAAATCGGTAATTTTAATAGTAAAGTCAA
>NW_006290005.1:0-546 GCF_000327345.1 Myotis davidii | reverse complement strand
ACAGACCATCAGATAATTTTTATTGAGGCTTGATATACCACATCATTCATATAACATGCTTCTCTTCAATCAACAAGTGAAAATGACAAAATCAAACAGTCTTGCTCACCCTCAGAAATCTTCAAGCTATGACCATCTGTCATCAGGTTTGTACCATGACAAAGCCCGATGAATTTCGTAATTGTCTTGATTTTTTTGCCGATGCGGGTTTCGATATGGCTTGCATAACAATTTTGACTTTTTAATTTGGAATAGAGCAATGTCAGTCATTTTCGCATACTCGACTTGAGGTCCATCTTTTCAGCTATATAGGAACAATGGAACAAATGCAACTGGTGACATGCAAATCGATACAGGGAGAGTGTTTTATTCGGGTCACGTAAGGAGATATATTTTCATGTTAGCTTATCTATAATAAGGCTGAGGCAGGCAACATCTTGGAATCACAATTACTTCGTTGCCATTTTTATGGGACCATGTATTGGTCACACGTTTGGATGCTTTCAAAATTAAACACCTGTGTTTTTCTTCAATAGTTTAGAATAT
>NW_006290004.1:0-794 GCF_000327345.1 Myotis davidii | reverse complement strand
TTTGCCAAAGGGATTTGTTGGTGAGAGGAGAACACCATCATAATCGGGGAGGAAGGCAGGGAGGCTGCCATCACCTGAAGGCTTAGGGGAGGTGAGCAGAGCAAAGGCTGGATTCGGGGCTTGTCAAAGAGCTCTGGTGACCCAAACCCCAGGGGAAGACTGAGGAGAGCACCTGTGGAGAGAAACAATGTAATTGCATCTGACCAGCTCTCCTCTGCCCCGGGGGTTAATAAAATGCCCCCATGCAGACAGGAGGGACAGTGGACTAACCCAGGGCAGGGTGCTCTTTTCTAGACAGAGGGCTGTGGTGGTGTGGAAGTGGGGATCCAAGCCTGGCCAGGGAACGAGGTAGGTATGTGGCAGCCACAACCACAGAGGGAAAGCGGTCCCCAGAAACAAAGACCAGGGGTGGCAAGTGGGAAGTTAGCTGGGGGGTGTCGGCCTCCCGTTTCTCACTCCACATCCGCGTCCACCCCCACCCTCATGCCTGGAAGCACAGGGTCCCCTTGACAGCCACCCACCCTCTGCCACCCCTTGCAGCCTGGTGGGTGTGGCACAGGCGCCCCTGTCTCCACCTTCTCTGGGCTTGTTAAAACACGCTCCCCCCTCCCGTCCCCTGATCTTGGAATGTTCCTGTTCTCATGATCTCGTGAGATTTCGCCACAAAGGAACGAGAGCACAGTCCCAGGAAGCTTGCCAGGTGGCGCCCCCCACGGCCAGCCTCCCTGGTGAGCGGGAGACCCTGTGGGGAGTGAAGGGCATGCGGGAGGAGGAGTCTGGCCGCTGGGCTCTGG
>NW_006290003.1:0-1343 GCF_000327345.1 Myotis davidii | reverse complement strand
TCCACCGAGAAAGTCGCACATGAGGAAGGAATAGGAAGTGCTGTTGCCAGCAGATACAAGTATACTCCTTATAATCCTAGCCAAAATGTGGCCCACCAGCTTGTAGTGGAAGAGATTACTTCTCTTCAGGCGAAAATAGAAGAGACTCTTTCTAAGTTTAGGCCAAGGCTTCCAATTTTGGGTCGTCTTAATGTAGAACAATAATAGATCACATAATCCTGGTTCACAATTTTTTATCCACTTGTGAGGCCAGGAGTCCAATATAATTCATCTGTTTGTACCGTGCTGTAATATTGTGTGGGTAGACCCGGGAGAGGGCTGGAATGTATGGGAAGAGGATTTGGATCCTGGTCAGGGGCTTGAGTCGTTTTCGATATTATCAGAACCTGATTTTAGTGGATTTAGGTGTTCTGTTTGAGTTAGTAGGTATTGGGTAGAGGGTGCTGGGTTTGCTGGGGAGCTGGGAGAAGTAGGCTAAAATGAGAGTCAGGCTGCCCTGGACACCGTGTCCTACCATAGTGGCAGAACAATTTTTTATCGTACCTCGCCAAATTACAAATAATCTCATTCAAAACAGGTCTGCTTTTTACGCTTTTTACTATTCTAGAGCTTCCAGCAGGTCAGGGTTTTAGCGACGGGATTTTGAGATACACGGTATGATTGAGCTGACATGGAAATGCTAGTTCATCCAGGAGATTGGAACTCCGAGTAGTGTTGTAATATGCTTTTTGAGATCTGTTGGGCTGGTGGTCGGGGTTCATGATTGAAGAGGGTAACGTCAATAGGCACTCTATGCATTTCGGAAGGTGGATTATATATTGGCCTGATGTTCTGATTCAGTGAAATTTCCACAGTCGCCAGTGGGTGTTTGGCAAAAGTTGAACACCTGGTATATTGGTTAGTTCAACACTTTAGAGGAGGGGTGTTGTGTAGGTCATCGATTTCTTCTGCTTGGTAGCTGGACCATCAGTTGATGAGGAGCCTTTTCTTTCTGAAGATCTCCTAAGGTGGGTATGTCTTCCCTATTGAAGACGGCGAAGAAGAGTCTTTGTTTTGTGACCTTTTTAATATTGGTTCATCTCAGGATGTTGCATTTTGGCTGGCAAGGATTGCTACCCTCTCAAATGGGGCTGATGCCCGTCGGTGCGGTCCTGGTTGCGGACATTTGGAAAGGAGTTGGGGTTTAGAGTTCAAGATTGTCACCAGGGGAGTAGTATGTGGATGGCGTGTCAGTTGCTTCACAAATTTTTAGAGAATATGGTAGATGCAGAAGCTACCCGATAGTTCAGAGGGACGCTGCGTTTCACAGAATTTTTTCTACTGCAGCGGTGTGGTCGTGGTGT
>NW_006290002.1:0-302 GCF_000327345.1 Myotis davidii | reverse complement strand
TAGCAATGCCCAGCTTCCTCTCCCTGGCGACTACCCTCCTTGCAGTTTCTTCAGCCCAAGAACAAAACTTGCTTTATAGCCAGGTGGAAACATTTCACACTGTAACCAAATGGCTGTGAAACATTTTCACATACCTCATCTCATTTGATCCACACAGAAGTTCTGGAGTAGGTAGATAGGAGACTAAGTAGAAACTTATTTTCTTTTCATTATCTGGAAAACAGAGGTTTAGAAAGCTTAAAAACTTGACTGAAGAAAGCTTAAAAAGTTGACTGAAGAGAAGTAAGAAATGGTGGACCTTG
>NW_006290001.1:0-441 GCF_000327345.1 Myotis davidii | reverse complement strand
GCAGGTGAGGGAGAAGCTGGATTGAGGGAGTTAGGGGTCTCCATGGGGAAGCTGGGAGGCCACAGGGAGCCGGCCCAGAACCCTCTGAGGACGGGGTCTTTTCTTCCTGGCCTGGGCTCTGCTGGGGTCAGTGTGGGTCAGGGGAGAGGATTATGGTGAGGGTGAAGGAAATGCCATGGTACCTCCCCGTCCTCCTGAGGTACAGGAAATAGCCCAGGGAAGCCCCCAGAGCCACCACGACGAGGACCCTGATCATGCTGCCAATGATGGTCCCCACAGAGTAGCCTGTGTAGTTTTGTTCTGCTGAAAGGAGAAGGGAAAGGGGGAGGGGTGAAGGCCCAAGTCCATTCAGGGGAAACCAGGAGGGGCCTTGCAGGGGGAGAACTGGTGAGGGAGGAAGGAACTGCCACCTGGTCTGTGCTGTTTGGGAGTGTCAGTCCT
>NW_006290000.1:1715-2272 GCF_000327345.1 Myotis davidii | reverse complement strand
TGCTGCCCAGAGTGACCCCACCCTCCTGGGACCTCGCTGGCCCTAGACCAGTCCAGGGAGGGCCTTTGTCAGAACAGAGAAGTCAACACCTATCTTGCCCTTGAGGGCATAGGATGAGACATTTGGGCAGAAAACTTCCATCTCCCATGACCCCATGGGGGTGCCATAAGTGGCCTGATTTGGGGAAGGGGTGGGGTGAGCAGAGCCAGCTCAGCAGTCAGTGGGAAGAGGCGCATCCCGTTGGGGACAAACTGTACCAGCTCGGGCTCAGGTCACACTTGAGCCTGGAACACAAAGTCCCCTGGCTCCTCGCGGCTGGGGGTGGAGAGGACGAGCGGTGCCCCTTCCTGAGACGGGCACACCCTGCGTCCTCTGCTCCCAGGCCATCCTGGCCGCCCTGCTGGGAGCCTCTCTGTTCTCCTCTGTGTGATGGGCGGACAAAGGCTCCGAGTCCTGTTCCTTCCCCTACAGGGTGACTCCTAAGGGGAGCTCAGCTCACGGTGGTCCCGCCCTGCCCTTCCTCTCAGGGCAGCGTCTCCCTCCTGGCTCAGCCCCGC
>NW_006290000.1:0-263 GCF_000327345.1 Myotis davidii | reverse complement strand
CATCCTCTGCCACCAGCGCTCTGTGCCAGCTCCGGGGGCCTGACTTCTTCCTCCTCCCCGAGCCCCTGGTGGGAGATCCTTCCCTGGGCGGGTGGGCTACTCTCCATAACCCTGTGATTCCAGCAGCGAAGCTCCTCCCGTGTCTCCCCACCTCTGTCTCGGTGCCCTCACCCCTTCTTCCCACAGAGTGTGTCACCCTTGGGCGCAGCAAAGGGGGAAGCCCAGAGTATAAGCGTGTGGAGGTGCTGGTGCACAGGCGGGAG
>NW_006289999.1:0-375 GCF_000327345.1 Myotis davidii | reverse complement strand
TTCTAATCCATTCATCTACTGATGGGCACTTTCATGCCTAAGTTTTGAAAACCTACACATTAAAAAAAATTTAACAAATAGAGAAAAAAGGCAAATTACCATTATTTTACATTTCTAATCCAACAGTTATTAGCATTTTGATGTTATTCCTCCAAGTATTTTTCTACACATATGCCATAGTTGCTATCATATACATATATATACAGATGTATGTATATACACATAGTAGTGTATACTTACATATAAGTACATACCATAAATATGTAAGTACATATGTACCTTTACATATAAATATTACATGTACTTATATATACATATAACTATATATAAGTATATAGTACATGCACTCTATGTACCTAAGCCTATGTATTTGTC
>NW_006289998.1:0-381 GCF_000327345.1 Myotis davidii | reverse complement strand
CTAAAAACACCCAATGTCAAATGGGCGTAAGACAGGAAGAGACATCCCAAGGAGGACACCCAGATGGCAGGTGAGCACACACAGAATGATGTGAACAGAAGCAGCCATGAGAGAAATGCAGAAGGAGAACATGATAATGCACCTAAACAACATGATGTGTGAAAACCCCCAAAACATAAAGTGCTGACAATGCTCAATGCTGGTGAGAAACTGAATCTTCATGCACCGAGGGTGGGGACGTAGAGCAGCGCAACTCCTCTGGGAAAAGAGGTTGGCAGTTTCTTAATAAATGAAACATGCACTTCCCACACGACCCAGTGGTCACACTTCAGTACATTAATGCCAGAGAAATGGAAACTCACGTTCACACAGTAACGTTAC
>NW_006289997.1:0-238 GCF_000327345.1 Myotis davidii | reverse complement strand
AATCTGAACAATAAAGATTTAAATAAAAAAAGGTATAAAAACACATTTTAACAAAAAAATAATAAACAATAAAATGGAACAATTTTAACAATAAAAAAAATATTTTATGGAGTGAGACAACATCAATCACATTTATAAAAATCCAAAGCAACTCTGTAATGTTTGTTGCATGTATATGGTATCTGGGAGTTATTTCTTATAATCGTTTTTTTTATTCTTTTTTTATTGCTTAAAGTAT
>NW_006289996.1:0-449 GCF_000327345.1 Myotis davidii | reverse complement strand
CGACCCAAGGAAGGGGTGTATTTCTCCCACAGTGCCAATGTGACCATTGCTGGGTCTCTTGACAAGCTGAACAGGAGGGCCTCAGTAAAAGCAGAGGCCCTCTGAGTCCCAGCCAATGAATGGGTTGTCAGGAGGGCACACTCAAATACAAGGAACCCCAAACAAACAGATTGAGGGTCACCCACTGGGCCACTCTGAGGGTGGTGGTGTCCCTCCAGGTCTGGGGCTCCAGCCCGCAGGGACTCCCTCCTCTGGGTAGGGTTCTTCTAAGTCCCCTTCCTGACCCCAAAGCAGCCACTCCCCATCCAGGCACCTTAGGGACAGACCTGAAGGTACCCGCAGCTCTAACCTTATCAGTCAAGGTCCCCTCCACCCCCACCCCAAAACCCAAGGGAACTCACACACACACACACACACAGTCCACCAAGCCACCCATACCTGGTGTGTGT
>NW_006289995.1:0-220 GCF_000327345.1 Myotis davidii | reverse complement strand
ATATTAAGAACAATTAAAAGAGTTTTATGTAAGCTTTTTTTAAAAAAATACTATTTTTGAGCAGTTTTAGGTTTACCGAAAAATTGAGCAATTGAAAGTGCCGGGGAGGCGGCATGGGGAGTCCTCTGGGCTCCCAGGAGCATCCAAGGTCCAGGGGCCTAAAGTGGACACACACGGAGACAGAGCGATGACCTGCTTCTAGAGGTGGCTGTAAATGAAC
>NW_006289994.1:0-678 GCF_000327345.1 Myotis davidii | reverse complement strand
TTCACTGTCCCTCAGACTGTTGGTTGGCAGGACATAGCTTTTTAAAAAAACTATGAACAAATTCCTATGCAGGCTGCACATATCTTTTTTTGAAGTAAAAAAACAAAATGGGAACAAATACAATATTTGTATTTGCATGTGGCTCACAGGCCATAGTTTGAGGACCCCTGACCTAATTCCTAGTGTTTTCTCTTTCTCAAGGATGAGAAAAACTAGATTTATTGTCTATATTCCAGGATTTGGGGTAGAAATATTGGGCTTTAAAAAGTCCAGATAGCCTTGACTGGTTTGGCTCAGTTGATGGAGCATCAGCCTGTGGACTGAAAGGTCCCAGGTTCGATTCAAGTCAGGGGCACATCCCCAGTGGGGGGGAGGGGGCTGTAGGAGGCAGCTGATCGATGTTTCTCTCTCATCGATGTTTCTAACTCTCTATTCCTCTCCCTTCCTCTCTGTAAACAATCAATAAAATATATTTTTTAAAAAGTCAAGATATTTCATTGTGGTTTATGTGATCCTTCCTTCTTCTGCTCTGGTGAAATAGCAAGTAGCTTGTTGTACGGAGTTCTGAAAAGTCCCACTAAGAGATCTGTAGTACAGTACCTCAGGGTGTGAGTTAAATACATCTTTCTTTTGCAATTAAATATAATTCTCTGAGAAAAACTTTTGTTTTGCTATTGG
>NW_006289993.1:0-286 GCF_000327345.1 Myotis davidii | reverse complement strand
CACAGAGCAGGGCAGATCAGGGTGTTGGAGCACAGCCCTCTATCACCCACAAAGAAGAGCTGATCAGGGTGTTGGGGCGCTGCCACTCTCACACTCAGGGCAGGGCTGATGGGGAGGTTATGGCTCTACCCTATCACACAGAGAGCAGGGCCCTTGGGGGGGTGGGGGATTGGGGCCCTGCACCCTGTCACACATACAGCAGGGCCGAACAGGGGGTTCGGGCTACGCACCCTGTCACAAACAGAGCCGCAGTGCAATCAGGGGTTTGGGGAGCTCCCCCCTATCA
>NW_006289992.1:4406-4973 GCF_000327345.1 Myotis davidii | reverse complement strand
CAGAGCAAACTCAACCACTTTTCTTATCTTTCATCACATATTTCACAGCAAGAGAGTGTGGCCAAAGGCCCAGGGTGGACTGAAAAAAAGGAAAAAAAAGCGGGTTGAACATGTTGCTCTGGTTACTTGGGGAGCAGGCTCTCCCCGACTTCACACATAGCAGCTGCACTTGTCCAGGCTCCCTGCAGGTGCCGCCCTGGGCGCAATGGGCACAGTCCGTGGGGCAGCATGAGCAGCAGCCTGGGGACAGCAGGGAAAATGAGGGGTCAGCCATGACTGCCAGCCACCTCCCTGCCCAACAGCAGGCCTAGCACAGCCCTCAGCTTCAAAGGACCATGAGGACAAAGAGCATGCTCCATGGAGAAACAATTAGTAAGACGGCTAGGGCTTGGGTTTCACCAGGAGAAGGCTGGCCTGCCCATCTGAGCCCGGGACAGGGCAGGGCAGAGAACCTGCAGAGGCAGTGACCGCTTCCCAGGGGCACAGGAAGACCAATTCTCCTGATCCCTCCTCTCCCAACCAGCTCAGGGCTCCCTCCTCGCACTCCCCAGCCCCCAGCTTCCCAGG
>NW_006289992.1:0-3364 GCF_000327345.1 Myotis davidii | reverse complement strand
CCTGTATTTTTGGATATTTTTTTCATAAACCCTGACCCAGTTGCTATGTCCCTTTTTGTATGAAATATTTGGATGACAATAAACGTTTTGAGACTCTTCTGGCTCCATGTTCCTGATGGTGTTCTGGGAATACGGGACTTGGTTCTCCACTGGGCTGTCAGGGAACCTGCCTTGGGGGGAGGTGGGGAGTCTGCACAGGAAGTGGGGGCGAGGGAAATGGGGCAGGTGAATTGCTTGCTGCTGTCTGGACTGCCCTTAGCTCTCTCTCTGTTGTGAGTGGTTCCTCTACCACCTTCTAGAATGAACCGGTCCCTGCCCTTTTTGTGTGTGTATCTGTGCCACTGTGTGTATTCATGTGGTAGCCACCTATGCTGCACCTACTGTCTACACAGGCAATGGGCTGTGGGTGGTGAGGTGATGGGAAGTTTACAGACTGCTGGGAGAGACAGTTACCGCACAGGAGAGACAGAATGTGATCCAGGATGTGCTGGGGTGGGCCTGAGTGGAGAGGCCTTGGCATTGAGATCTGAGCACTGGGGCCGGGGAGGGATCGGGGAGAAGGCCAGCATGTCTGGGCCCGTGTGTGAGGGGTGTAGCTCAAGTTCACTTTGGAGAGGGGAGCAGAGACCACATCGGAATGACTCCTAGCCTGGTTCCTTGGCTGAGTTGAGGGACTGCAGTCTCTCTTGCATCACACATCTCACTGCCTGTCTTTCTCCTCCTTGCAGGTGGCTCCTGCACTGGCTCCTGCAAATGCAAGGACTGCAAATACACCTCCTGCAAGAAGAGTGAATGAGGGCCCTTCCTGGGAAGCTGGGGGCTGGGGAGTGTGAGGAGGGAGCCCTGAGCTGGTTGGGAGAGGAGGGATCAGGAGAATTGGTCTTCCTGTGCCCCTGGGAAGCGGTCACTGCCTCTGCAGGTTCTCTGCCCTGCCCTGTCCCGGGCTCAGATGGGCAGGCCAGCCTTCTCCTGGTGAAACCCAAGCCCTAGCCGTCTTACTAATTGTTTCTCCATGGAGCATGCTCTTTGTCCTCATGGTCCTTTGAAGCTGAGGGCTGTGCTAGGCCTGCTGTTGGGCAGGGAGGTGGCTGGCAGTCATGGCTGACCCCTCATTTTCCCTGCTGTCCCCAGGCTGCTGCTCATGCTGCCCCACGGACTGTGCCCATTGCGCCCAGGGCGGCACCTGCAGGGAGCCTGGACAAGTGCAGCTGCTATGTGTGAAGTCGGGGGAGAGCCTGCTCCCCAAGTAACCAGAGCAACATGTTCAACCCGCTTTTTTTTCCTTTTTTTCAGTCCACCCTGGGCCTTTGGCCACACTCTCTTGCTGTGAAATATGTGATGAAAGATAAGAAAAGTGGTTGAGTTTGCTCTGAGTCCGGCTTCTTTCCTGTGCAAAAAGAGTGAGGAATTCTGTGCCCACAGGGCTGGGTTGGAGACTGGGCTTGATCTTCAGAGACTTGAGTTCTAGATGGAACAATTAGTCTCCCAAAAAGATCAGTGTCTTGAGGCAAGAAGGTGATGTCACTGAGGGGCAGCTGCTGTCAGTGCCAGAGCCCCAGGGCACAGGCTGTGAGGGCCGCTTGCTGCTGAAGCACTGGGGGGAGGACCACTGTTTAGCTTCTCACATTCACGGACATCAACTGTGGTCAAATAAAGTGAATTATTCAGAAAAAGTTTGCCCTGGCCGGTTTGGCTCAGTAGATAGAGTGGACTGTGGACTGAAGGGTCCTGGGTTTGATTCTGATCAAGGGCACATGCCCAGGTGGTGGGCTAGACCCCAGGGAGGTGGGGGCAGGAGGCAGCCAATCAATGATTCTCTCTCATCCTTGATGTTTCAATCTCTCTCTCCAAGAACCGATTTATATGTATCATCCACAGCACAGGGGACAGTTTTCTGCTTGCAGACAAGCCCACCAGGCTTGCGGTGCCTGGCACTGTCCCTATCGACCACGTGACCATGAAACCAGTGGCCCCAGGAGGGTAGCCTTTCTCCCACCAAGAAGGATCCGCCCTCGGGATGTAATGCAGGAGAAAACAGGCCGTGTCCCTTGCAGATCCGGAAGGGCTCACCATGTCCGCCACCACCTGCAGCATCTGCCTACTGAATTTTTAAAGCTCATCTTTCCTTGACTGTATTACTATGAAAAGCAAACTCCTCACCACGACTGAAAATGAGAATCGGTTCACTGCCAGACCTAGAACAGAGCCCCAGGTCACAGACATGTGTGTCCCTCCCAGGATTCAGCTGGACACGGGGAGTGGTGAAGGACAGACCTCTGGTCTTTTTTTAAATGTTTCATTGGTTTTTTACAGAGAGTAAGGGAGAGGGATGGAGAGTTAGAAACATCAATAAGAGAGAGGCATGGATCAGCTGCCTCCTGCACACCCCCTACTGGGGATGTGCCCTAAACTAGGGTACATACATGCCCTTGATGGGAATCGAACCTGGGACCCTTCAGTCCCCAGGCTGATGCTCTATCCACTGAGCCAAACCAGCAGGGCCAAAGGGAAGGTTCTTTCTCTTTCCTTTGGCAAGTGACTGGAGTCAGATCCCGGGCACCACTTCCCACACGCGACTAGGCTGTTCATAAACTCTTTGTGCCATGTGTAGTCCTGGAATTTCCCTTTAGAGTTGGTGGGGTTTAAAGAGTGAAAGTGCTGAAGCAAGGCTGGCACTGACTAACCCTCATGTAACTGCCAGGAACACCAAAAGGGAAATAACATCGTTTCTTACTTGTGATTTATGCCGGGTCAGCCTAGTGCCTAAAAAGGATCCCTTCCTGGGGGGGCGGGATTGCATCCCAGGCCGTGGGAACCTCCATCCTGGACGGGGGTGGACCCGCTCCGCTGAGCGAACCCTGGAAAGTTCAGCCAAAGGAAGATCAGGACAACATGCCCCCTCACCGCTCCAGTGGGGAGAAGGGAAGAAAGGGGGAAGGGGCCGCTCTGTGCTCCCGCCCGCGTCGCTGTAAACAGGAAGCAAGGAAGGAGGGGCATCTGTGCGGGGACAGGGGGGTGAGGCAGAGGCAGGGGGTGCGGGTGAAGGTCACAGCCACCCCGTTTCTGCACACAACTCCGGGCCTCCAGCCAATGAGGGAAGTGTCACAAGGCTGGGTTTGCACACGGGCTCAGAAAAGGGTGAACCTGCAGACACAGACGAGGGGGCGAGGGGTGGGGCGGGCTTCTAGGACTCAGGGGCTGAGTTCCTGGAACAGCGGGAATAGGAGTGGCTGCCCCCTGGGGATAATAGGGCTGGGCCCGGGAGCTGGGACACCATGTGCCCGGCACCCAGCTCCTCCACGTGATCGGGGGCCCCGTGTGCAGCCCCCGCGGTGCGCCCGGAGGTCAAGCCCCAGGGAAGCGG
>NW_006289991.1:0-304 GCF_000327345.1 Myotis davidii | reverse complement strand
AAGAAATGCTAAAGGGTCTTCTGTAAAAAGAAGCAATGGGAAAGGAAGAAGGAACACAGGCATAAAGAATAAAAATGGTGACAAACAAGTACCTATCAAAAATAACTTCAAATGTTAATGGATTAAATTCCTGCATCAAAAGACATAGGGTAGCTGAGTGGATAAGAAAACATGACTCATATACCTGCTGTCTAAAGGAAACCCACCTCAGAAAAAGGGACTCACATAGATCGACAGGGAAGGGATGAAAAAAGATTTTTCAGGTGAATGAAAATTAAAAAAAAAGCTGGGGTAGCAATACTTA
>NW_006289990.1:354-754 GCF_000327345.1 Myotis davidii | reverse complement strand
AAAACCGGATGTAAACATGTATATCGGTGTTGCGTAGCAAAGATACAGAGTGAAAACATCCCAGATAAATTGTTCCAATATTGACATTAATATAAAAAGGTTAAGAATTGCACTATAAAGAGATTAATCTTTACTCATGACATTTTATTTTTACTTAAATGACAAAATGCCCCATTCTGGAAACAGCCTCGTTATTGTCAACATGTGCCTCAGTAAGCTTCCCTGTGCGTTCAGGTGCATTCAGCAAATGGACGCACTTGATCACCATGTTCCTTAGGAGACAGGAGTGGGAGGGTTAGAAGAAAAAGAAATACAGTGCAACAGTGCTTGACGAGACATTCTGCGTGTCAGATAATTGATTACAGCACCATATATTTGTTGGTTATACATAATATATTTG
>NW_006289990.1:0-235 GCF_000327345.1 Myotis davidii | reverse complement strand
TATATTTATTTATTTTTGCAGCCTTGTGATGGATAATAAAAAAAATTAAAAAGCAAGATTGAATGATAAAGGAAGTGGAAGTAGCAGTACCCGACCCTTTCAAGACATACGGACCGAGATGTACGGGATTGTCGACAGAAAACAGATCATTGTGCACACTGTGTAATGAACGGCAGTAAGCAGAACGTGGAATGTAAAGAGGCATTCTGAAACTAATCATTGTCAGCTCTTGAAA
>NW_006289989.1:0-313 GCF_000327345.1 Myotis davidii | reverse complement strand
TGGCCTGCGAGCCGTAGTTTGAGGACCCCTGGTCTAAATAATGTGTTTCTGTCAACTCATTGGTCCGGAGACCCAAAACTATAATTTAACTAACATGCTCAATTCTGCTTTTGTAAATTGCTTTTTGCACAAACCAGGTTCCTCATTCCAAACCCAAAGATTTGTGATTTTTTCCTATATAAATCTGGTGCTGCGGCCATCTTAGCACTATGAGATTTGGGAGAATGAAATGCCCCCTCGTAGTCCCAGATTTGCAATAGATGTGACTCCTTAAATCGATTTCTTGAGGCGTCCTTGTGTGATTTGTGGGGTA
>NW_006289988.1:0-295 GCF_000327345.1 Myotis davidii | reverse complement strand
CACGTGTCAGAGGTGTCATAGGTTCGCCATCACGGGTATACACTATCCACTTGTTAGTCACTTAGTAGTCGTCTAGGACCTAGACTCTAGGTTATCAGATCAACTGTCCTGGTGTCATGGTGCTTGTGTTGAAGTCACCCTTATAGTAGCCTAAGGCCTACGTCATTCACCGCCCTTCAGTCCATCATGGAGGCATTGTGTGTCATCTCCCATCAGCGCAGGCAGGAGGGTGAGTACAGTACCAGGAGATATTTTGAGAGAGGGAGAGACCACATTCACATAACCTTCAGTACAG
>NW_006289987.1:0-859 GCF_000327345.1 Myotis davidii | reverse complement strand
TCCTTGTACAAAAATCCATTCATTGGAAGATGTATAACAAATGATAATAGTTGTGTCTCAATAACTTATAGTTTCTAAAAGTTTATTTTTGAGACCCATGGCTGACTTTATTTCCCATGTGGTGATTGTATCGGAATGCCCAAGTACTCTCAGAAGGACATATATCCAAGTTGCAAAGTAATGACAATTAATGACACTGCTTTTTCTGGAGGTTCCTGACCAAAGCATTTGGTCATAAACCCATGGTGACTGCTATTCTGGTGAATGTTTTATAGTTCTGAAGACAACTGATATGTAAACCACACTGAAAGAAAGTGTCAAAGTGTGAAAATTTTAACTATTAAGGAGAAGGTAAAGCAACTAGAAGGATTTTAAACTTGTTCATGACTTTGGAAGATAGTTTTTAATTATTAAACACAGTTGGAGATATGCCTTATTTTCTATTATTCAGAAATTCTATCTCTTAGGATATACCCACAATATCTGCTTATTTCCAACAAGAGTCCTGGTGCATGAAATTCTTGCATGGGTAGGGTCCCTAGGCCTGGCCGGCAATCAGGGCTGATCTGTGGGGTGACCAGCAGGGCAATCGGGGGAGCCCCCTTTGCTGGCCTGGCGCTGCTCACTCACTAGTTCTGCCCCCCACAATCACTGCCAGTCACCTCCCTCTGTGGGGAGACCGGTGGGAAGATTGGGGGTCCTTGCTGGCTCCTGCCTTGGCTGGCCTTGGGCCTGCAGGCTGGGGGCAGCTCCTGCATTGAGCACCTGCTTCCTGTTGGTCAATGCATGTCATAGTAATTGGTCTTTCCTCCGGTTGTTCTGCCAATTGGTCAATTTGCATATTAAGCTTTTATTATAT
>NW_006289986.1:0-452 GCF_000327345.1 Myotis davidii | reverse complement strand
TTAACTAAGGAGGTAAAAGACCTGTGCTTGGAATACTATAGGACATTCAAAAAAGAGATAGACGAGGAGACAAGATGGTGGCGAAATAGGTGGATGTGTCCCAAGGCTTGTCCTGGAGCAAATAGAATGAGCAGCTGAAACTAATAACATCCACGCCGAATTGGTGAAGGAGACTCAGCTGGTGAGACAGTTTGCAGCCAGAAAGGGCAGAGTTCCCTTGGAAAGGTAAAAACCAGGGATCTGGGCAGGAAAGTTTGCCAGATCTCTGAGCCCAAAGGGTCAGAGGGAAACCACGAATCACCCAGCCATGTCCATTGGGACAGGCACAGCTGTGGAAAGGAGATCCACAGGACTGTTGGCGCCTGGGAATTCGAGATCTGGGTTCCATAATCAAGGAAGACTGAGCCTAGAGGGGGCAGCCTGATGGGCCCTGCTCTGTGCCTGACAGGGGG
>NW_006289985.1:0-699 GCF_000327345.1 Myotis davidii | reverse complement strand
CTGGGCAAAGATTGGCACCCATTTCAGAGGAGAGAAAACCAAGCACAATGACATACCTTCAGGAGTCAGTACAGGAGACCTGTAAGAGAGAGTGATCAGCACTCAGCATTCTGGGGGGTACTCCCCTTTCCACCCCTCTTGGGGTCCCTGAACCATCAGTTACAGATGAGCTCCGGGAAATATCATCATCACCCCCCGCAATATCTGTGCAAAGGTGAAATCAGCTAAAGAGGACAAGCACTTCAGCTCCACGCAGATGTGTGAAAGGTGAGTGAGCAGATGTTATCCTTCTGTGGAATATGAAGAAAGACCTCACTCTTTTGAGTAATTTATGATAACTCACCTTCCTTCCGCCACTAGTAGTCACTTATAAAGGCCCATAGGCGGGAAGTGGCGCAAAGTGGGCATCATTCCCGTGTCTACCACCCAAGACATGGCTCTGGCTCCACATTTCACAGAAAGATCCACCAAAATTAAACCCTGATTCTGGATAACAAGGCCAGAACTTCCTTCAGAATCTGGGCAAGCTTCTTCCCTAACCCTTGATCCCATGACAGGGAATAGGCTATGAACCATGAACTTTGTGACTCACCTTGTCCCCCGACCGCCCCCCCCCGTCTTTTTCCTGTCCTTACACCCCCCTCCCCCATTAAATCAGAGCAGAGGCAGTACTTGGGGCAGAGGTCCATCAGATCCTAC
>NW_006289984.1:0-423 GCF_000327345.1 Myotis davidii | reverse complement strand
GCAGGGTGGGGAGGGTCCTATCTGAGGAGGTGGTTGGGTGGGTCCCCACAGAGGAAAGAGATGGGATTCCGGGGCCTCTGGCCACAGGCTGTGGAGGGTGACGGGACGGCTGCTGGGCCATTGGCAGCCTGGGTCCTCTCGCTGAGGTCCTTGTCACCCAGTGAGGTGCGCAGCCCACACCCAGGTTCAGCGCCTGGTCCTCAGGGCCCTCGGCCTGTCCTGTCCCAGGGGAGGAAGGGACCACTGAAGTTCAGGGTGGCCTGCTGCTTGTGGCTGGGCTCAGACTTGGCAGGGGTACTGGCCCAGTTAGTGGGACCCTGGAAACCCCAACATTTTGGGACCAGGGCTCATCTCTACAGGGGTAGCCCAGGCCTTTGCTGTCTGTGACCCGAGGACCCCTTCCAAACACCAGCAGGAGTCCCC
>NW_006289983.1:0-388 GCF_000327345.1 Myotis davidii | reverse complement strand
GGCAATGTAGCAGGATACCAAATTAACACCAAGAAATGTATGGCATTTCAATACACCAATAGTGAAGTTACAGAAAGAGAGACTAAAAAAGCAATCTCATTTACCATCACACCAAAAAATTAAGATACCTAGGAATAGACATAACTAAAGACGTAAAAGACCTCTACTCAGAAAACTACAGGACATTGAAAAAAGAGATAGAGGAAGACATAAACAGATGGAAGAACATAATGTGTTCATGATTTAGTAGAATCAACATCGTTAAAATGTCCATACTACCTAAAGCAATCTGTAAATTAAGTGCACTACCCATTAAAGTACCAACGGCATATATCGCAGACCTAGATTAAACTCTCAAAAATTCATCTGGAATAAGAAAAGACCCCGA
>NW_006289982.1:0-321 GCF_000327345.1 Myotis davidii | reverse complement strand
CTCCCCACCGAGTGCACAAATTTTTGTGCACAGGGCCTCTAGTATACTAATAAAAGTGTAATATGCTAATTAGACTGGGAGACCTTCCAGGAGACCTTCCATATATTCTTCTCGACAAAGCCATGGTGGCGGGGCCGAGGTAGAGGCAGTTAGAGGCCAAGAGGGGAGGGCACTTGTGGGTGATCAAGCTGGTGGGGGGCAGGGCCATTGGGGGTAAGCAGACCATCAGTGGGGTTCAGTTGATGGTTATCAGGACAGCAGGGGGGTGCAGTTTGGAGTGATCAGGCTAGCAGGGGGGCAGTTAGGGGTGAGCAGGCCAGT
>NW_006289981.1:422-756 GCF_000327345.1 Myotis davidii | reverse complement strand
AAACATCAGGCCAAATTGAATACAGTAGATAAACTGATCTTGATTTGGCTTTTTAATAGCCATGGAGGAATTTTAAAAAGAAAAATCCAATTTCAATAGAAGTTGTTAAAGAAAATGGTTTTTCTTGCCCTTCCACCGGACCATTTGTTAAGCGTATAAGGATAGTTCAGTTGATAGTTGTTTGTGCCCAGTATGGGCCTCTAGCAATGGTGAAATAGAAATGCAGTACGTCTCATGATTGAGCAGGAAGTTCCAAGACAAAGGGGAGAATGAAAGGGCCAGGGCTACACCCTCCATCTTGCTCCAGGGTAAGGGCTATGCCCTCCATCTTACC
>NW_006289981.1:0-288 GCF_000327345.1 Myotis davidii | reverse complement strand
ACACATCGCCCCCCCCCTCACTCCACCTCTCCATTAAAACCCCATTTTTTCCCACGGGCGGTCTCTCTAGTCTCGCCGTTGCATCAGTGGAGGCTGGGAGCCAGACCTGGGTCTGTGATAAAGGACTCTCTGCTTTTGCATGGGACACGGCTGGCTCCCTGGTGTGGTCTATTGGGGATCTTGAAATCTGGGCATAATAGATACAATCTAAATTCCCCATTCTAACTAACTCAGGAGGGGCTGTGAAAGTCTACTACAGAAGCCCAGTAGTTAGAAAACAAAGAAACT
>NW_006289980.1:0-530 GCF_000327345.1 Myotis davidii | reverse complement strand
TTCTTTATAGAGCAGACTAAAATTTCCAGAACATCCATTGTAATACAGAGACATGTTTACAATTAAACAAGGTTGTTATTATCAATTCTTTTTAAAACATATCTTTATTGTTGAAAGTATTATAGATGTTCTTTTTGTGTGTTTTTTTTCATTGACCCCCTCCATTCTCCACCCTTCACCTTCTACCCTGTACCCACTTCTCCCAGGCCTTCACCGCACTATTGTCTGTGTCAATGGGCTATGCATATCCTATGTAAGAAAAATGTAATATGCAAATGGTTGTTACGCATCTGCATATTGTGACTACGTTACAACCAGATCAGCAATCAGCAGGAGGGTGGGTCAGCTATCTACAAATAGGCGGCGGAGAGCTCCAGGAGAGGGCAGGGCAGCAAGCAAGCAGGAGGGGACAGGGCATTGAGCTATGAGGGAGGTGCAGGGGAGCTGCAGGAGGGTGGGGCAGTGGGTGGAGAGCTGCAGGACGGCAACAGTGAGCTACTGGCGCATGGATTTGTGTGCACGGCTGCTAG
>NW_006289979.1:0-462 GCF_000327345.1 Myotis davidii | reverse complement strand
GGACCTTGTCAGAGATCAGGGACCAGGGTTTTTTATCAGGGGCTGGTCACATGGCACCTGTGTCCGCCACTTCCCCAAATCCCAGGCTCCTAGAGGGAGAGCAGGTGTCAGCACAGGTGGTTCCGGGCCATTGAGGCACCCTAGTCACATGTGCTGGGGACCAGCTGTGCGAACCCCTTCCCGATCCAGCCCTTCTGAGTGGGATGCTGAAGACAGGCTGAGTCCCCCCTGAGGAGTAGCCCCTCCCCAGGGCAGGCACCGCTGTCAAATGATCCAGCTTTTGTGTCCAGAAAGTATGTCCACCTCCTGGACATAGATGTGGTCAGAGTGACGGCGGGCTCCCAGGTCACCACTGAGGGGCAGGAACATGGTGGCCCAGGGAATGGGCTAGGGCCAACCCTACCAGGGGGTGACTGGTAGGGGTCTTTATTGTAAACAACAGAAATGAATGCTGTAAATGCA
>NW_006289978.1:0-488 GCF_000327345.1 Myotis davidii | reverse complement strand
GCAGTGCCCATCAGGGGGTTGGGGCGCCACCACACACACACACTCAGTGCAGGGCCGATGGGGAGGTTATGGCTCTACCCCATCACACACAGAGCAGGGCCCCTGGGGTGAGAGGGTTGGGGCGCCGCACCCTGTCACACACAGAGCCGCAGGGTGATCAGGGGGTTGGGGAGCTCCCCCCTAGCAGGCACAGAGCAGGTCTGATCAGGGGGTTGGGGAGCTCCCCCCTAGCAGGCACAGAGCAGGTCTGATCAGGGGGTTGGGGAGCTCCCCCCTAGCAGGCACAGAGCAGGTCTGATCAGGGGGTTGGGGTGCCTTCCCCTGTTGCAAACAGAGCAGGGTGGATAGGGAGGGTGTGGCCCCGCCCCCTGTCACACACAGAGATGCAGGGAGATCAGGAGGTTTGGGTGCTGCCCTGTCACGCTGATCCCGGTGCCGGGAGTCTTCACGGTTCGGCTGATCATGGTGCTGGGAGGCATATTACCCTT
>NW_006289977.1:0-320 GCF_000327345.1 Myotis davidii | reverse complement strand
GGGACTGGCTGCCTATCAGAAAGGTGCGGGACCCAAAGATTGCATCGGACTCCTGGGGTCAGAGCTGCTGACCGAGGCCCACCCCTTCCCACCACACAGGGAACAAGACTCAGGGAGCATGAGGTGCAGCTAAAGCCAAGGAAATGGAAAACACGGTGGTGAGAGGCACCTTCGTTGGGTAGGGCACCCTGGGGCACAGCTGGTCACCATCACCCACAGCCACGGTCATCGACAGGCACAGGGACATTTCACCCTCCACGAGCAAACCCAGGCCCAGGAAGCACTTCTCTGGGCAGCAGCCTCCATTCACAGGAAGTTCC
>NW_006289976.1:0-461 GCF_000327345.1 Myotis davidii | reverse complement strand
AGAAGTAAAATACAAAGGTGCAGAGGTGCATGTACAGAGGGCTGGCGGCTGAGGACACGGTTGTCTTTTTCAATCCGGAGGGAGTCTCAGGCTCTGAGCTCCAGTTCCGGGTGAGTCTCTGGGGACCCAGACTCATACTGGAGAAATGGGACTGTCTGGCATCGGTCGGAACTCGAGGGCAGCTTTCTCTCGGAGGCACTCACAGCGATTGCCAGGACCTCTGAAAGCAGGGCTGAGAGCAGCCATACTGCTCGCTCCTCCTGCCCTGTTGATACCCTGGGACCCGCCCCACAAAAGCTGTGCAGGGAGGCTTTAGCATATGAAAGGCCCAGCGCTTTGTAATCTGAAAATAACTTAACAAACTACAGCTGCCCCAAGGCCCAAAGGCAACTTGCATTGCTTTACAGCTGGCTTTTGCTGGGTAGCCACAGGCAGAGGCTAGATTAGTACCTCCTTAGATC
>NW_006289975.1:0-716 GCF_000327345.1 Myotis davidii | reverse complement strand
AGAAGTGCAACTGTGATAACATGATCTGCCACAAGTGTTATGCCACCTGCCTACACCCTCCCCCCACCAGCGCTGTCTTCTTGGGGCTACACCAACATTCTGGGCCTCAAGAAGATTAAATAAGACCCCTCTATCACCTTCTTGGCCCCTCAGGGCAGCCTTCTGCCTGAACCCTGAGACCCTGGGGCCTCAATAAAGTTTCCCTTTCATTGACTGGAACAAGAAAAAAAAGAGGGCGGGAGAACTTTTAATGTCATAGAGAGATGCTTACTTGAAAGTGAAGTGAGTAGGGTATACATTTTTATGGACCAGAGTAATAATAAGAGTAGCAGTTGCCGTTTACTGGGTGCTCTCCTAATAGCTTCACTTGTATCAACTCTTTTTATCCTCATACAGACTTAAAGGATAGGGACAGTTTTTGCTCCTATTTTATAGATGATAAAACAGAGGCTCAGAGCCCTGGCTAGTTGGTTGGAGTGTCATCCTGAACACCAAAAGGTTTCCAGTTCGATTTCCAGTCAGGGCACAACCCTAGGTTTTGGGTTCGATCCTCGGTCTCTCACATCAGTGTTTCTCTCTCTCTCTTTCTCTCTCTCTCTCTCAAATCAATAAAAATATCCTCAGGTGAGGATTGAAAACCAACCAATCAAACAGAGGCACAGAGAAGGTGGGACTTGCCCAATGTCACACAATGAATACATGGGAGCAGGGGCTAG
>NW_006289974.1:0-279 GCF_000327345.1 Myotis davidii | reverse complement strand
GCCATAAAATTACAAACACACTGAAGCAACATTTGCGTATATGCCATTTTTAAAATTTTTAAAACAAGTTTTTTTATTAATTTCAGAGAGGAAGGAGTGAGAAATAGAGGTAGGAACATTAAGAGGAACATTAAGGATGATGGGGAATCATTGATCCTCAGGCCTCCATGGGCACCACCCTGGGCATCCATCCTGAAACCTGCCATGTGCCTTGACAGGAAAATGAATCCTGACACGTGGCTCATTGGTCAATGCTCAACCACTGAGCCAGGCTGATTG
>NW_006289973.1:0-454 GCF_000327345.1 Myotis davidii | reverse complement strand
CAAGGCTGGCTGGGTGGACGTGGAGTGTGGGCGCCACCCTCTGCCCGAGTTCTATCCTGAGCACTGGAGATGACTCTCATTTCCCCTGGGTGGAGGTCTTTGCAGACACAGGGCTGGGCCTGATATGGGAGCAGAAGGTCCAGGGGACAGAAGCAGAAGAGCCAGGCTTGAGGCCTCCTGACTGGTTGACGGTCACTGTCATTGCAGAGCTCAATCTGGGTCAAGGAGCAGCAGCAGCTGGTGGAGTAAGACCCCCGCCCCAAGTCCAGCATTGAGGGGCCGGTGAGCCTCACCACTGAGGGCCAGGGCAGGCTTGAAGTGAGTGTGGCCACCTGGGGGTCTGGGGAGCCAGTGCCTGTGGGTGGGTGGAGGAGGACTCCTCCACCGAAGCCCCCCAGCTCCACAAACCTCAAAGCCGCTTAGTCCCAACACCCAGATGGCAATATTCAACCCT
>NW_006289972.1:0-673 GCF_000327345.1 Myotis davidii | reverse complement strand
ATGAGATTACTTAATGTTTTATCTAAAAATTACTGGAGAACATCTATGATAATCAAATTTTGGCTAAGATAACCTTGGGTGCTAGCTATAACTTTGGAAAGCGAAATAGGAAAAAATTTAAAATGCCTTTTTCTATTAAGCATGACTTTGGGAAAAATACGCCATCTGAGTCATTTGCTGAAACTTCCCCAAAGCAGGATGTGGGGAAGGGAAGAAGGGGGCACATGGCGATCCTATATGGACGCCCCCTCCCCAAGTATTCTAATTCAAAGTCCTTCTCGTAATTGAAAAGTTTTACAAAATATAAAAATGTGTCTGGGATTTCTGTGCACATGTAAAGAGAAAAGCTGGCTTAAAACTAATGCGCGCGACTGCCCTGTTTTTGGACATTTAGATAGAGTTTTGAGCTGGAGTCTCCTTACAAATGTACAGAATAAAACCCAAGACTGGTTATTTCCTAAGAAAAATGGTGAATTTGACCCGGGGAAGAAATGCAGGCTGGTTCTAGCAACAAGATTGGTATTTTTCCATAATGAAGTGATTTTCAAAATGTTAATGAAACCTGTTCCACAGTTAATCTTAAAGTCTCAAGGAAATTCAGTAAAATTGTCTGTTACAGAGAATTTGCCAAAGTAAATGTCTTAAAATAATAAATGGATTTGAATCTCAAGAA
>NW_006289971.1:1401-2588 GCF_000327345.1 Myotis davidii | reverse complement strand
TACATATGTCTCCTTTTCCTCCCCATTGACCTCACCCCAGCCACACCTCCCCGCACCCCGCACATGCCCTCCCGCCTACCCACCCAGTGTCTGTGTTCATTGGTTATCCCTTTATGCATGCATACACGTCCTTCTGTTGATCTCTTACCACCCAGGTATTTTTATTTTAGTTTATTTTTAGTTACAGTTTACATTGCATTAATTTTACATGTACAGCATAGTGGTTAGATAATCATATACTTTACAAATTGGTCTCCCCAATATTTCAAGTACCCACCTGCACTGTACATCATAATTTCAATTTTACTGAGATATTTTAATAACAAACATATATACTTTCATGTATGTTTTTTATCACCACTCTCAGATGTGTTTGTTGAGTCAAAGCTTTACATTACGTTGTTTAATAAAGTATGGTACTGCCATAAAAAAAATGAATCCTTGCTGTTTGTGACAGCATGGATGGACCTAGATGTCCATCCATGCTGTCACAAACAGCATGGATGGACCCAGCATCCATACCCCCTAGAGGGTATTATGCTAAGGGAAATACATCAGACAGAGAAAGATAAGTCACATCTGATCTCATTTATATGTGGAATGTACAGAGCAAAATAGGTGAACTAATAATTTTGAGATTCATAGATGACAGAGATCTGACTGATGGATGCCAGTGGGAAGGGGGTCGGTACATTGAGTCAAAAGTAAAGGGTTCAACAAGTACAAATTTGTAGTTATAGAATAGTCACAGAATGTCAAGTACGACACAGAGAATGTATTCAGTCATATTATAATAAGTATGAATGGAGTCAGGTGGGTATTAAAATATCAGGGGATCACTTTGTAAAGTATTTGATGATCTAACCACTATGCGGCACAACTGAAACCGATATAAGTAATATTGTGAACTGTAATGGAAAGATTAAAAAACATAAAAAGCTGTAGAATACCTGTCAAATATAAAAGCACGGTGATTGTCATTTTGACATGTATTGTGTAATCATGTAGGTCACATAAATTATTTGCAATAAGATCAGTATTTGTTTCTAAAGGAGAAAACTGAGTTTTGAGGTGCATTCACTTTTAAAATGGAAAAAGATTGAGATATGATGCTCCTTCATAAGAAAAAGCAGATGAGCCCTCTCATTACACCAAGGCATTAAATTACTTTTTAAAAGTCATGCTTA
>NW_006289971.1:0-425 GCF_000327345.1 Myotis davidii | reverse complement strand
GAACAATGAGATACCATTTTAAAAATTTAAAATGATAAATATTTTATTTAAAAAATAACAACCAGAATTGACACATAGGAGGAAAAGGCACTCCCGTGCACTAGTGGTACATGAAATTGGCACATCTTTTTCAAAGGGTAATTGAGCCAGTTTCAAAATTTCAAGTATGTCATCCCTTTATCGCAATAGTTACACTTCCAGAACTACATCCTACAGGAAAACATGACTTAGATGGATACTCACATACAGATTGTAAGGACATTAATTATATATTATTACTAGAGGCCTGGTGCATGAAATTCAGTGCTGGCACGTGGGACCGCGGGGCTTGCGGCTTGTCCCTCTCCCGGGCCGCATGCACAGCCACTGGTGCCCAGGGCCATGGGGTGGGTTGATTTTCTCTCTCCTGGGCCACAGCCCCAACC
>NW_006289970.1:0-245 GCF_000327345.1 Myotis davidii | reverse complement strand
TGTGGACTGCCAGTTTAGGCCCAATCCCTGTCCGGCAGTCAGACATCCCTCTTGCAATCTGGGACTGCTGGCTCCTAACCACTCACCTGCCTGCCTGCCTGGTCGCACCTAACTGCCTCTTACTGCCTGCCTGTTTGACCCTAAATGCTCTCCCCTGCTGGATTAATCTCGCCCCCAAATGCTCTCCCTACTGGCCTGATCTTTCCCCCAACTGCCTCTGCCTGTCTGATCATCTCTAACTGCCC
>NW_006289969.1:0-472 GCF_000327345.1 Myotis davidii | reverse complement strand
CCTGCATGCCCCCCACTGGGGGTCAAGCCCACACCCAGGCATATGACCCTGACCAGAATTGAACCCAAGACCCTTTAGTCTGCAGGCTGATACTCTATCCACTGAGCAAAACCAGCTAGGGCACAAATGGTAAGATTTTATTCTTATATATGGCCAAGTAATATTCTATTGTATATATGTATGTTCCATCACTTTCCCCACCTTGAGAGATAGATAGATAGAGATAGAGATAGATAGATAGATAGATAGAGAGAGAGAGAGAGAGAAATGTGAGAGAGACACATCAATTGGTTGTCTCCTGCGTGTGACCTGACCACGGCTGGGGATCGAACCTGCAACCTTGGTAAATGCCCTTGACCAGGAATCGAACCTGTGATCCTTCAGTGTGTGGGCCAATGCTTTAGCCACTGAGCGACACCAGTCAGGGCTATACCACCACTTTTTTTTATCCACTGGTCTATTGATGGGCACT
>NW_006289968.1:0-734 GCF_000327345.1 Myotis davidii | reverse complement strand
GGGCCAGAGTCCTGATGGGGTAGAGGGAGGAAAGGCTTTCAGGAAATGGGGAAGAAATATGAGGGCAAAGCTGTTTGAAAGCCACCGCTCTTGCCCTGGCTGGTGTGGCTCATTTGGTTGGGCATCATCCCATGCACCAAGAGGTTGCTGTATGATTCTGGTCAGGTTCATACTTGCCCGGATTGTCCATTCGATCCCCAGTAGGGGTTGTGCAGGAGGTAGCTCATTGATGTTTCTCTCTCTCCCTCTCCCTTCCTCTTTCTAACAATCAATAAAAACTTTCCTTTTTTAAAGATAAAAAAAACCCCACAACACTTCCACTTCTGTATCATTAAACCAGTCCTGTTTGTGTTACATCCTTTGATCCTCAGGCTGATGTGGAGAACTCAGCACAGCTGGGCCACTGCCCTCCCCAGGCAAACAGGGTTCCTAAGCTGCCATGGGAACCCAGGTGATCCAGGGTCTAATGGCAGGGCCCTTGCTGAACACAGCATAAGGGTGCTGTGGGTCCCTGGCTCTTTCCAGGAAGTGGGGACCTAAACCGTTTAATTACTTTTTTTTAAAGGTAAAATCCAGAGAGAATGAGTGGGTTCAAGCATTCTTCTCCAACTTGGGTGCTGTCCCTGAGGACCCACCTACTAACCCCAGATCTCCCTCTGAACCCTCCAAGAATGGGGTGAGGGAGCCCCCTTTGCCAGCCTCATCTATCTCAGTTTCAGGCAGCCCCAGGACCC
>NW_006289967.1:0-481 GCF_000327345.1 Myotis davidii | reverse complement strand
GACCTCTTTTGTCTTTGTGAAGAGCCACCGGCATCTAGGCACAGCTGATGACTACTAGCATGGCAAGGCGTATTCACCATCCCCCATCTCTAGTGTTTCTACTCTGTCTCCTCAGCATATTGTTTGGGGCACTGCTATCTGTGGTTTGAGTAGTCTGGTCAGTTCCTCTCTCAGATTCATGTTGCAGGAATCCACACAGGCTGGAGGTGTTTTCTGGAAATACACAAGCATGTCTTTGACCAAAGGTTAATAAAGGGACCCTTTCATAAACCAGACTCGGTATCTTTCCAGTTAACCAGACCATTTTGCTTTGGCTTATTCTGACACCAGTGTAATTCTATGGGTGTCTTGCCATCAGCATTACAAGGGTAAAATTGAAAGCAATTAAGACTTGAGTGGTCTAATTAAAAGAGATTTCTTCACTCTTCCCCCGCTTTTGTTTTTCTACTTGGGATTTTAGAGCCCTTGTAGTAGATGTAAC
>NW_006289966.1:0-231 GCF_000327345.1 Myotis davidii | reverse complement strand
AAAATTACCAGGTGAAGACCATAGTAATTTCTTGCCACTTACACTGTCCCAAACCAATATTTTTTTTTCTCATTGCCTTTGATCATTTTTATTCAAAATTAGCTGTCCAAACCAAACCAATATTATTTAACTTTTTCAAATTTTGTAATATGCAATTTTTCATTTAAATAAAGTTTTTTTTTGTTAGGTTCGGATAGGGTGGGGGTGCCGGGAGCCGGTCCATCCTTGCTG
>NW_006289965.1:0-499 GCF_000327345.1 Myotis davidii | reverse complement strand
GGTTTGGGTCCTGGTTCAATTCCTTACCATGTGCCCTTCACCGAACTACTCTCTAATCCTCTATTTCTCCATCTCTGAAGGGGGTTTGTGATCGCTTTACCTTATATGATCACTGTGAGATTTGCCTGACATAGTTAGTGCATGCGAGAGTAAGTACTCATCAGTTCTTATCAATGACTTCCAATTAATAAAGCACTGATGCCCGGCTGGTGTGGCTCAGTGGTCGAGCATCGACCCATGAACCAGGAGGTCACAATTCAATTCTAGGTCAAGGCATATGCCCGGGTTGTGGGCTCTATACCCAGTAGGGGGCATGCAGGAGGCAGCCTATCAATGATTCTCTCTCATTGATGTTTCTATCTCTCTCTCCCTCTTCCTTCCTGTCTGAAATCAATAAAAATATTTTTAAAAAGTAAGAAAGCACTGAAATTCTGAACTTAAAGGTTTTTAATTTAAGCAAAAAATTCAAGTGCTTTATACATTATTGTTGTTTTCTCCC
>NW_006289964.1:0-875 GCF_000327345.1 Myotis davidii | reverse complement strand
CAATTTCAACTATTGTGAATAATGCTGCTATGACTCGACTGAGTCCCTGCTTTCAAATCTTTTTTTATTTCAACATTTTTTTTATTAAGGTATTACATATGTGTCCTAATCCCCCCGTTGCCTCCCACCCCACTCCCGTTCATGACCTCACTCCCCTGGTGTCTGTGTCCATTGGTTATGCTTATATGCATGTATACAAGTCCTTTGGTTGACCTCTATCCCTTACCCCTACCCTCGCCTACCTTCCCTCTGAGGTTTGAGCATCTGATCGATGCTTCTGTCTTTTGTGTATATATACCCACAAGGGGAATTGTTGAATCATATGGTGATTCTAGGTTTAACTCCCCCCCACACTAATTTATCTTGAAATTTATTGTTGAAATTATTATAGATGTCCCTTTCTATCCCCCATTGATCACCTCCACCCTGCCTAGGTTTAACTTTTTGAGAAACAGCAAATGGCTTCCCGCAGTGGCATTTTTTACTTTTCCACCAGTAATCACAGGTTTCCAATGTCAACATCATCACTTATTTTTTCATTGTTTAATATATCAGTCATCTCAGTAGGTATGACATGGTATCTCACTGTGGTTTTGATTTGCATTTGCCTAATGATTAAACATGCTGAGCACTGCTTCATGTGCTCATTGGCCATGTACATATCTTTAGAGAAATGTCCATTCAAGCCCTCTGTCCAGTTTTAAATTGAATTGTCTGATCTGTGGTTGTTGAATTTAGGAAAAACCGGCATTAGAGCTGCACTCCCACCTGAAATGTCCCAAATCTACACTGTACCTATTATTGACTCAGCTTCCTTTTAGGAAATCCCATCCTCCCAGTCCCTAAAAGCAGATAGTATTTTATTTTATTTTTAT
>NW_006289963.1:0-224 GCF_000327345.1 Myotis davidii | reverse complement strand
GGTGCATGAAATTTGATGATCAGGGCTGATCAGCTTCCCTGCCTTCCCGCTTCCTCCTTCCCTTGCCCTGCCGCCCCTGCTGGTTGCACACCATGTTCTGCACCACGCCCTGGTGGCCAGCACACGTCATAGCGAGCGATAGAACTCCCAGTCGAACTCCACAGGTGACACTTTGCACATTAGCCTTTTACATATAAAGAATGTATTTATTGATTTTGGAGAAG
>NW_006289962.1:0-225 GCF_000327345.1 Myotis davidii | reverse complement strand
CAGGCTGCATGGGGTGACCAGGTCTGTAGGGGAGGCCATGAGGGGTGACCAGGCTGGCAGGGGGGGGAAGTTGGGGACAATCAAGCTGGTGGGGTGGGGTGCAGTTGGGGGCAACCAGGCTGGCAGGGAGGGCAGTTGCGGGCAATCGGGCCAGCAGGCAGAGGCAGTGAGTGGTGATCAGGCCAGCATGGCGGGGCAGTTAAGGGCAACCAGGCAGGCAGGCAG
>NW_006289961.1:0-1046 GCF_000327345.1 Myotis davidii | reverse complement strand
CAATGAAAAATAATGTTGTTATGATCTATCCCAACAGGTGGAATTCCTTGTTTGAAGGAGAACTGAATGATACCAAGTTGGACTTCAGAAAGACTATACTGCCCTAACCGGTTTGGCTCAGTGGATAGAGCGTCAGTCTGCGGACTGAAAGGTCCCAGGTTCGATTCCGGCCAAGGGCATGTACCTTGGTTGTGGGCACATCCCCAGTAGGGGGTGTGCAGGAGGCAGCTGATCCATGATTCTCATCGATGTTTCTAACTCTCTATCCCTCTCCCTTCCTCTCTGTAAAAAGTCAATAAAATATATTTAATAAAAAAAGACTGTACCAATTTACAGCTCATAAGCAGGGCATGAAAGTGGTTGATTATTCACCCCATTTGCTTATTGATTTTTCCAATAGTATCAATTACACACACACACACACACACACACACACACACACATCAAAACATTGCTATTCTGACAGGGAAGAAGTGGTAAGTGGTCAGTTATGGTCTTAATGTGTATTTCTCTGTATGATGTTTTTGTTGACTAGACATGTGGGCTTTGTCATTACACAGACCTGGAACTGTATTAACCCCTTCCCCTGCAGAAACGTGTATACTCGTTTTCACAAAATGTTCTTTTTCAGTCGTCGACGAGTATATTAAGAAAATATGGTAAAAAAATATGGTTTATAGGAAGACGAGTTACAAACTGTTTTCATAACCAGCATCAAAAATACTATATAGAACCAAAATAAAAAAATTAGTCTGAAAAAGAAACGTTTTTAACAAAAAAATTGTTGGGGAAGGGGTTAATGTGTATTTCTCTGTATGATGTTTTTGTTGACTAGACATGTGGGCTTTGTCATTAGATAGACCTGGGTTGAGTTCCAGCTCTGCCTCTTGCTGTGTGGCTTCAGTTAAGTTACTTCTCCATTGCCTCTTCTGTATATTGGACATAATAATAGTGATTACTTCGTAGGATTATTATGAGGCTTAGATAAGAAAATAAATAACAAAACACTTAGTTTGGTAAAACCTCTGTACACTTATTATAGTTAT
>NW_006289960.1:0-394 GCF_000327345.1 Myotis davidii | reverse complement strand
ACAGAAATACAAACAATTATGAAAAAATACTACAAACAACTCTATTCAAACAAAATGAAATGGACATATTCTTAGAAAAATACAAGCTCCCAAAACTCAACCAAGAAGAGTCAAAAAACCTGAATAGGTCGATAACTACTGAAGAAATTGAAACAGTGATCAAAATCCTTCAAGCAAAAAAAGGTCCTGTCCAGAAAGCTTTACAGGGGGGTTCTACTAAGCATCCAAAGAATAAATAAAACCTATCCTACTCAGACTATTCCAAAAAACTCAAGAGGAAGGCACACTTACAAGCTCTTTCTATGAAACCAGGATTACCTCAATCCCAAAAGCAGATAAAGACACCACATAAAAAGAGAAATACAGGCCAATATCCTGGATGAACATAGATGCT
>NW_006289959.1:0-370 GCF_000327345.1 Myotis davidii | reverse complement strand
CAAGAAAAAATATTAATTTTTATTAAAACGTTCCATTCCTTTAGCTGAACGATAACTCGTTTATCTCAGCCCTTTGCATTCAGCACGTCTCCATCGGAACAAACCTGAGTTTCTATGGAAACGGAAGCTTTTCTCTTTTTGCGGCCACGTCCACGCAAGCCGTGTTCATCTGGCCCGTGTCAGCCTCTGAGTGGGACACGCGTGGTCTGAGCCAGTGGTCGGCAAACTCATTCGTCAGCAGAGCCAAATACCAACAGCACAACGATTGGAATTCCCTTTGAGAGCCAAGTTTTTTAAACGTAAACTCTATAGGCAGGTACATTGTGATTCACTTAACGAGGGTCCCCCTAAGGCTTAGGAAGAGCCACAC
>NW_006289958.1:0-299 GCF_000327345.1 Myotis davidii | reverse complement strand
AAGGGAGAGGGAGAGAGAAACATCCATGATGAGTGTGTAGAAACATCGATCAGCTGCCTCCTGCACATCTCCCACTGGGGATCCCAGCCACAACCCGGGCAAGTGCCCCGACCGGGAATCAAACCCGGGCCCCTTCAGCCCGCAGGCCGACGCTCTAACCACTGACCCACACCAGCCAGGGCGATCTGCAGTTTTTCACTCCAGGCTTTTGGGTCCTCGCTGTGTCCAGGGGATGAGCGGATGGGACAGCTGCGTCGCCGTGGGGTGTGGGCGGTGTCACCCGGGGCTGGGGGGACGGA
>NW_006289957.1:0-508 GCF_000327345.1 Myotis davidii | reverse complement strand
CTTCCTCATATGCCAAATTGCCGATTTGAATCTAGGTGTCCTCTACTCTACTATTTTTTTAAAATATATATTTTATTGATTTTTTACAGAGAGGAAAGGAGAGAAATAGAGAGTGAGAAACTTGGATAGAGAGAAACATCAGATCAGCTGCCTTCTGCACAACCCCTACTGGGGATGTGCCCACAACCAAGGTACATGCCCTTGACAGGAATCAAACCTGGGACACTTTGGGACCCTTCAACGGCAGGCCGATGCTCTATCCACTGAGCCAAACCGGTTAGGGCTCTACTCTACTATTTAAAAAAAAAAATTTTCTTGATTTTTTACAGAGAGGAAGGGAGAGGGATAGAGAGTTAGAAACATCAATGATAGAGAATCATTGATTGGCTGCCTCCTGCAGGCCCCCTACTGGGCATCAAGCCTGCAACCTGGACATGTGTTCTTAAACAGAACCAAACCTGGAACCTTTCAGTCTGGAGGCTGATGCTCTATCTACTGAGCCAAACCA
>NW_006289956.1:0-221 GCF_000327345.1 Myotis davidii | reverse complement strand
CTCTTTTATTAGATAGGATATATATATGTACATATGGCATACTACTCAGAAAACTTATATTGCTTTCATCAATTAGAAGCAGATTTCAAAACCGTAAGATAAAATGAATGGATTTTTTTCCTCTCCTGAATGGTGTAGTAAAGTATCAGAGACATTAATTATAAATCAAACACTAATTGTGTTAAATCAATGGTGTGTGTGTTTTTCTAATGGTTAGACCT
>NW_006289955.1:0-404 GCF_000327345.1 Myotis davidii | reverse complement strand
GGCCGGCGCTCTATCCACCGAGCCACACCGGCCGGGGCTGGAATGTTCATTTCTGAGTCTGTTCTCCGAAGAGGCATCGCGTACCATCGGTTACAAGAGCTGGTTCATGCGGCGACGAACCCCCAGGCTACCCCAACGTCTACACCATCTTAAAAAGAAAAATTATTTTCGCCTTCACACCCTGTCCGCAGGGTCCCGGCCAAGATTTTGGGTCCAGTTCTTGGGGGACGGGGGAAGGGAAAATGGCTAAAATGCATTTGTGGGCGTTTCGTGGTTTATAAGAAAACTAGAGGCCCGGTGCACGAAATCCGTGCACTGCTAGGGTCGCTAGCTGCTGCCGGCTGCCCGCTGGGGCCTCCCTCCCTCTGCCCGGCAGGCCCCGCCCCCTGGTCGAACTCCCGGTC
>NW_006289954.1:32618-35464 GCF_000327345.1 Myotis davidii | reverse complement strand
GAGGGAGAGGCTTCTTCCTGGCCTTACACTTCCTGCTTGAAAACCTCCTTTTGTGTTTTTTCTAAAGTCAATTTGCTATAAAGTTTCTTCAAGTCCCCACATTGTTTCAAATAAGACCAGTTCTTTAGGGGAGAACTTCTTATATCCCTCTGATTATGGACTACCTCTGTCCTGGACAAATATCTCTGAGCCACTGCTCCTCCCTGGGCAGGGGTGGTAGCCTCTGGTTTTCCACACTTGCCTCTCCCAGCTTGGCAACTCCTTTGTATAAGTCAGCCAGAGGGAGGGTGATCAGGCCAGGTGATCTCAGCCTGCTATGCATCAGCTAGAGCCTTCACGCTATCAGTGGGCCTGGGTGCAGGTTACTGTAGCAGATAAACTGTCAGGTGGCACAGGAGTATTAATCAGCTAGGCACTCAAGAGGATATTTTCAGAAAAGTAGACTTTATTGCAGATCGTATTAGTCCTGTGACTCAGGGGAGTCAATATCCAAATCCTGAGTGATGAATATAGACAAAGCTTTCCCTTTATACCCTTTAGTTCCTTTGTCCCCAAAATATGGGTCAGACTTCCAGACCCTTCTTGGGCTTTGCAGTCTCCCATGAGTTGGGATGGGGGAAGTGAGACCACACCCAGAGGTCTGCCAGCAATGGCGCCAGCCACTCTCGGAATTGTATATGATTCATGGTTTATGCCCTCTATAAAATGGGAGTATTCTGGGAAACATGTTCTGAAAGGCTGGACAGGCATCACAGATAAGAATGGAGTTTGATAAGAATGGAGTTTATCCTCAAGCAAGGGTGCACATCACAAGGCAGATTACTGGCACAGATTCAGATAACTAGCCTCCCAAATGTCTTATTTTCTCCTTCATTGGGAGCCCCAGCTGCCAGGAATTTAGTCTCAGCAACTCAGTGTTAGAGGGTATGAGAAATACTAGTGGCCTGCCTCTCCCAGTGACATACCTTACCCTACTTGAAAGAGGGAAGAGGGAGCCACATTTTATTGACCACACCCACCAGGACCAGAGCTTTTGTCAAACTGACTAGTTGTGAAATCCAGGTACCCTCCTGATTTTACAGCTTTCAGAAATTCCTTTTATCATTGTTGAATCACTGCTTTGTACTCAGTGCTCTAAATTTCACATTACTCTAAGTCCTTCACTTCTAATTAATGCAGTGGTTCCTCAAGCTTCCTAATGCTGTGACCCTTTAATACAGTGTCTCATGTTGTGGTGACCCCCAACCATAAAATTATTTTCGTTGCTACTTCATAACTGTAATTTTGCTACTGTTATGAATCATAATGTAAATATCTGATAGGCAGGATGTATTTTTATTGTTACAAATTGAACATAATTAAAGCATAGTGATTAATCACAAAAACAATATGTAATTATATATTCAATGTGTGTTTTCTGATGGTCTTAGGCGACCCCTGTGAAAAGGTCGTTCAACTCCCAAAGGGATCAAGACCCACAGGTTGAGAACCGCTGAATTAATGGGTCTTTAGGAATTCTGGAAAGTCACATGACATTGGACAGGTGAATAAAAGTCCAACCATCCAGTGAAAGACAGAGAAGTGACAGAAACCACTCCAACCTACACTGAGGAGAAAAGACAAGAACTTTATTTCGAAAACACTATACATTTTAGTCATACATATGAGCTTTGTTTCAGAATGGATTTCGTGGTTTAGAAGTAACCCAGGTTCTGGTTGCCAGATGGGAGGAAGGATGAGGCTGGGTGAAAATGGGGAAGGGATTAAGGAGTACAAATTGGCAGTTATAAAACTGTCACAGGAATTTAGAGTACAGCCTAGGAATGTAGTCAATAATCTTATAATAACGATGTAATATGCAAATGGTCATTACGCCGTGAAGTGTAACAACCAACCACCTAATGACAAGATCATGGATCAGCAGGAGGGTGGGGCAGCAAGCTACACAAGAGGGTGGTGGAGAGCTACATGAGGGGGTAGGACAGCAAGCTATAAGGGGAGTCAGGGAGGCAGGGGGCTGGGGGAGCTACAGGAGAGTGTGGCAGTGGGCAGAGAGCTACTGGAGGGCAGCAGTGAGCTACTGGCTAGCTATTGGAGCACAGATTCGTGTGCAGGGTTACTAGTATTGTGGTAACTATGTATGCTACCAGGTGGGTACTACACCTATTGGGGGTTTAACTTCCTAACTTACAGAAATGTCTAATCACTATGTAGTATGCTGAAACTCATACAATATTGAATGCCAACTGTAATTTAAAATAAACTCTTAAAAATAAAATGAAACATAGCCCAGGTTCACTAGATCCAATTTCTTAGTGCCAACTTCTTATTTAACCCTTACAAGTAGAATTTGGCCCCACTATGCCATTATGTTACTAAAAAATTTCTCTTTAAAGAACCCACTGTGGTGTATCACTAAAGCCAGCATTTTCTTTACCTGACCTCTCTGTGCTCTCAAGGAGTTTATTTGCCGGCGTATAAGACGACTGGGCGTATAAGACGACCCCCTAACATTTCCACTCAAAATACAGAGTTTGTTATATACTCGCCGTATAAGACTACCCCCTCTTCCGCACACCTTCCACACACCAAATAAAAGGTAAAACAATATCAGATTTGATTTTAACATTTTAATTTATATTCAAATGCTTATGACATGCAGGAAAACTGTCACAAGGCTGTATGTAATCAAACATATACATAAAACAGTGCAAGTTTATTACCGGTAAACATACCGGTAATTCACTAAAGAAAACACACTCTATAGACTGGTACCGTAGATGCTTCTCAGGAACACAGGCAAGCAGCCCACAACCTAGAGGGACTGTCAATGATAGAAGAAAGAT
>NW_006289954.1:29313-32301 GCF_000327345.1 Myotis davidii | reverse complement strand
AAAATCGCATAACAGCCGAGCATACACCCAGCAGCGCTGCTGATGCCTGAACGGTATGTGGAATGAAGTGGGCGGGCATCGGGAGGCCACTATGGCACGGGGCAAGCACTATGGGCAGTCTATCTGAAGTGTACCTGGCGTATAAGACGACCCCCCACTTGGAGGCATATTTTTCAGGGCCAAAAAATCGTCTTATACGCCGGCAAATACGGTAGTTCCTGCTTTCTGGAAACTGTGCCTCTGAACTCCTTGGCTTGGAATGAATTTCATTCCTCACCTGCTTCTCTATCAGCAAAATAGTGGTGTCCTTTCCATTTTGACTTGGGTTCTTATCAACCCGACAATTAATTGCTTGGCTGTAATATTTTCATCATTTTTAGCCCCCAAAGAGAACAATCAGTATTCAGAGAAGCCAGATGCAGAAGGAGTGAGGGAGGGAAGAGCTAAGAAAGCTGAGAACTTGTCCCCTGTCTGCAGCACCCAAGACATCCAGGCTCCCTCCTAGACTAGCTCTTCCAGGCCCATGTTCATTAACAGCAACAACAATAACAGGAGTCAAATGCAAGCCTCACACTGGAGGGCAGGGGGACAGCCTGTGGCTAGTACTGAGACCCGGTTACCAGCAGCATGAGCTCACTTTTTAGATCAGAGGCCTCTCTGTGAAGCGACCAGCTCTCATCCACCTTGTCACCAAGGTGAGCTGAACCTCTGGCATCCTCCCGGGGCTACACAAACAGTCCTCCATGGGGGAATGAGGAACGCATAGTCCCTCAAATGCCAAAAAGGGCTAAACCCTTCCTGGGATGGATGGAGTAAACCCCAACCACTTGCAAAGGCTCCAGGTGGAGTCTCTCCTCCTCCATCCCCCTGTCCCTCCTCTGACTGTCCCTGCACCACAACCACCAACTTCCCCCTCCCCATGCCCACCTCTATGCATTGGAAAACCTGAGAGAAAAGATGGTCCCTAATTTACAGAGATATTTAATCCTGAAATATTGACTCTGATTCTTTTTGAATTAACAATACTTAATAATCAAAGATAGTGCAATGCTGTGTGATATAGAATAATTCAATTTCATGTTCACTGAACAACTGTTAGAAATAACTATAAGATCTAATAGGCATTGTTTCTAGCAAATGGTCCATACAAGAGCCATCTCAGAATATCCTGTCACACTTGCTGAGAAGTCAAGGCTTGGGGTAGTTTTCACCATCACTTCAGATGACGGACTCTCCTGAAGAATAAACTTTGGAAACCATCTAACTCCATGCAAAACTATTTCATTTTACTTGCTTATTTATTTATTATTTATTTATTATATATTTATTTATTTATTTATTATTTATTTACTTATTTAAAATATATTTTTATTGATTTCAGAGAGGAAGGGAGAGGGAGAGAGAAAGAGAGAGACAGAAACATCAATGACAAGAGAGAATCATTGATTGGCTGCCTCCTGCACTCCCTTTACTGGACATCAAGTCTGAAACCTGGGCTTGTGCCCTTGACCAAATCAAACCTAGGACCCTTCAGTCTGCAGTCCGACGCTTTATCCACTGAGCCAAACCAACTAGGGCTACTTGTTTATTTTTACTTAACAGCTTTTGGATTGGGTATTTCAGTTTAAGTACTTTTTTTTAAAAAAAATTGTGTTAGCTCATCTATTCTTACCAAAATTTTAAATATTTAGTCCAAGGAATAAACTCTGCAAGTTCTCCTGCTTGTAACACAGCAGTAGAAGACTAATGTTTACTCCCCACCTCTTCTCCCAATCACCTATAGAAAAAAAAAGAAAGAGAGAGAGAGAAATGGTACAGAGAAAGTGTGGTGAAAAAAAAATTGGTTATTTCCTGAGAAAGAGATTTTAGTCACCTTATTATTTTTTGGCAATTTGCAACTTACTGAACATATAAACACGTTTCAGCACACTGCTTAACTTGCTCTTAAACACTACATTAATCATTAATTATTGATTAATAATTATCAGACCATACAGTAATGAGTCAGGCAAGAAGTCTTGCTTTATCTATCACACTGATAAGAAAATGCAGGCTCACAGAGGAAAGTTTCTTTTTCAAGGTCTCATTGACAGGAAGTGATTTGAAGCCTGGTAGCCACTCCAGATTCTATGCTCAGACATCCCAGAACTGCTCTGGGTTCCTCCCACAGGACTCATCCCCCTTAGTGTCTTCCCTCCCAGCTGGTATTGCTGCTGCTGCCCTGTTGGAGTCCTACTCATGGGATGTGTCCTCCATGTGCTCACAACTGGATAAAGAGATTTTCCTGTTCATTCCAAAGCTAAATCTTCACCTTCCTTTAGAACTTAACCTCCCTGCCCTCTTAGATACTCAATTTTTTTAAATCAATATTAGCATAGGATTCAGTATGTGCCACATGATTTTAAGAGCCTTATAAATTTCACCATATATTTAACCTTCCTAACGACCTGAATCTCCAATAGATTGTCATTTTTAGTGTAAACATTTTATGGAAGAACAAACTGAGACACAGAGAAATTACCCTTTCCAGTACACACAGCTAGGAGAGCATGGAGCACATGAATGTTGTTTAGGATTGTCTTTGAGGAAGTGAAGGGACAAGGGACAGTCAAAGCACTTTGACTGTTTTCTGTCCCTTGATTAGATGAAACGCCCACTGTGATGAAAACACTGAAGTAGGACCTATCCCAGCTGTGGGACTCTGGAAGCTCTGGGCACACCCGAAATTGCCCTGCTACCGCCTCTCTTCCCTGCCAGCCCAGAAACAAACAAAAAATTGTCCTTTATTCAAGTTTAAATACATGAATTCATGAATTCATAACTGTATCTGGATTCTATAAAGATCTGTCCTATGGTGTTTTGAGAGTGAGCCTCATTCTTTGTCTTCTTCCTCTTAAAGTCTCCTCTCTTCCAACTGCTACAGTTCCCAGGAATCACTACATTTGTCCTCCTCAAGGTCACAGATCATATTTCTTTTTTTTTCTTATA
>NW_006289954.1:17559-18935 GCF_000327345.1 Myotis davidii | reverse complement strand
AGAGAGTCAGGCAAGAAGTCTTGCTTTATCTATCACACTGATAAGAAAATGCAGGCTCACAGAGGAAAGTTTCTTTTTCAAGGTCTCATTGACAGGAAGTGATTTGAAGCCTGGTAGCCACTCCAGATTCTATGCTCAGACATCCCAGAACTGCTCTGGGTTCCTCCCACAGGACTCATCCCCCTTAGTGTCTTCCCTCCCAGCTGGTATTGCTGCTGCTGCCCTGTTGGAGTCCTACTCATGGGATGTGTCCTCCATGTGCTCACAACTGGATAAAGAGATTTTCCTGTTCATTCCAAAGCTAAATCTTCACCTTCCTTTAGAACTTAACCTCCCTGCCCTCTTAGATACTCAATTTTTTTAAATCAATATTAGCATAGGATTCAGTATGTGCCACATGATTTTAAGAGCCTTATAAATTTCACCATATATTTAACCTTCCTAACGACCTGAATCTCCAATAGATTGTCATTTTTAGTGTAAACATTTTATGGAAGAACAAACTGAGACACAGAGAAATTACCCTTTCCAGTACACACAGCTAGGAGAGCATGGAGCACATGAATGTTGTTTAGGATTGTCTTTGAGGAAGTGAAGGGACAAGGGACAGTCAAAGCACTTTGATTGTTTTCTGTCCCTTGATTATGAAACGCCCACTGTGATGAAAACACTGAAGTAGGACCTATCCCAGCTGTGGGACTCTGGAAGCTCTGGGCACACCCGAAATTGCCCTGCTACCGCCTCTCTTCCCTGCCAGCCCAGAAACAAACAAAAAATTGTCCTTTATTCAAGTTTAAATAAATGAATTCCTGAATTCATAACTGTATCTGGATTCTATAAAGATCTGTCCTATGGTGTTTTGAGAGTGAGCCTCATTCTTTGTCTTCTTCCTCTTAAAGTCTCCTCTCTTCCAACTGCTACAGTTCCCAGGAATCACTACATTTGTCCTCCTCAAGGTCACAGATCATATTTATTTCTTTTTCTGAGAGGCTTATTCTGAACATCCTCTATATAAATTCAGTCCCCATGCTCCCTATCTCAGTTCCTGTTTGTTTTCTCCTGAGCACTTTCCATCATCTGATATGTATATATCTACACTAATAAAAGAGAAACATGGTAATTGGCGTACGACCGCTACCCTTCCCATTGGCTAATCAGCGAGATATGCAAATTAACTGACAGGCAAGATGGTGGCCGGCAGCCAGGCAGCTTGAAACAAACATGAGGCTTGCTTGCCTCAGTAATGGAGGCCTCCAACGTTCCCCCCCTGCAGCTTGCCAGCCTCTGAGCCTGCAGTTTGAAACATAGTTACAAATATAGAAGCTAAACAAAACCCCAGAACCCTGCTTTCAGCGAGCCGAGCCAGGATCTCAGAG
>NW_006289954.1:12220-17118 GCF_000327345.1 Myotis davidii | reverse complement strand
CATGATAGGAGGCGGTGCCCCAACTCCCCAATCAGCCCTGCTCTGAGCCCGACCAGGGGCTGCACCTAGGGATTGGGCCTGCCCTCTGCCACCTGGGAGCAGGCCTGAGCCAGCAGGGCGTTATCTCCCGGAGGGGTCCCAGACTGCTAGAGGGCACAGGCCGGACTGAGGGACCCCCCTCTCCCCCGAGAGCACAAATTTTTGTGCACCGGGCCTCTAGTATATATATAATGTTGCTTATTTGCTTTCTGTATTGTCTGTCTCCTCCCACTAGAATAGAGCTCCATGAGGCAGGAATTGGTAACCATTTTATTCACCACTTGATACTGAGCACTTACAACAATGCCCAGCACATGGTAGGTGCTCAGAAAATATATGCAGTTAGTGAGAAACCAAATCATTCTGAAAGTCCACAGCTCTTCTCTGGTCACTCCTATCATCTACATGTCCCATTCTTTATCTCCCTAAGCCTATTATGTTAATGTTCTCAAGGCTCCATCATCAGTGTTTTGTTTTGCTCATTCTATTCCTTTTATGCATCACATGAGCTAGGCTGTATTAAGGTTTATTTAAAGATCAATATGATAATGTACATAAGGAATCTGTGCCAGGCCTTGACACACTAGGCTAAATACTTATCCTTTAGAAGCATACAAAAAGTAGGAATCTGACTTATAAGTTCTACACACAAGAAAGTTGACAGGCATGTGACTTGTATAACCATTAGATATGACTTTGGGACCTGGTGTTGTACTGATTTGTTCCTCTGGGTTACAGCTCAAGATGGCCTCTGGATACACCATGATGGACCCCATCTGTCTGGTAGAAAATCAGAATAATCAGCTGGCAGTAAACCCAACAGCACTGGAGATTCTAGACAAGATGTCTCAGCCTGTGGTGGTGGTGGCCCTTGGAGGTCTGTATCAGACAGGAAAATCCTACCTGATGAACCACCTGGCAGGACAGAACCATGGTGAGTGTTATTCTGGGGCAGCAGCTATTTTCTTGGAGACAGTGGTAACACAGACTTATCACACCTCCTTCAGGGACATCTTAAAAAAGAGCCCAACTTCTTCCACACAAAAAAAGTTCTGTCACCACCATATAGATACCTTAAATCACATTGTTCCACAAAACCTCACTCTTTGAGCAAGTAACAAGGGGTTCCTCACTCTACCCAAAGATCCACCCATTATTCTTGATCCTATTCACTTTTTCGGCTAAGGAGCTTGTCTCCAGCAATTATTCCCTTCCTTTATCTCCCATCACTTTTGCCTTAAACTTTAGGGCCATTTTAACTAGGACACAAATAGTTCTCAACATTTCCTGTTTTTAAAAAGGGATGAAAGGAACAACAGACAACAGTATATTCTATATATCCCATAGCTCAATGGAACTACAGTCCAATTTTTTGCTTCATTTCTGAGTAAAACTTTGCTAAACTTTACCTTCTTTTCTTCATCTAGTCTTTTCAATATGTGAATCATAACACAGCAGAGTGCACAAAACATACACATATACAAAGTTAATAAACATAAAGTGATGCTCTGTGTAATCACTGTCCATATCAAGAAACAAAACATCACCATCACCCAAAAGCCCTAGATGTACTCTCTGAAACCTCACTAGAGCTCACCAGTGTTTTGATTTTTATGCTGCATGTTTTCACTCTTCCTTTGTAAAAATGGCTTTACAAGCTGTGTATGCATTTGTAAGAATAGCTTAAATATTATATAAAGAGTAGTCCATTCAGGTATTCTTTGGAGTCTTGCTTCTTTTGCTCAACAAAAAGTTTAAGTTTTACCGAGTTTGTGATATGTAACTGTAATTTATTTTTTTCACTATTTTATAGTATGCTATTGTGAGAAGATACCATCACTTATTTATCCATTTGTTGTTGATGAGCAATGGTTTTCCTTCTAGTTTTTGTTTTTTGTTTTTTTTTTTTACTTTTATGAATGATGCTGACATGAATCTTCTTGTTCGTATATCCTGGTGCACATGTACACAATCTACTTTGTGTGACAGGCACAGAAATAAAATTGCTGGGTCATGGAGTATATATGTTGTCAGCCTTTCTAGATATTCTCAAACAGCTTTTCAAACTTAATTTGCAAGGAATACATTTATTAACAGTAATTGAGAATTCTCCACACCCTCATAAAACTTTGGTAAAAGTCTTTTAAAATTTGACTATCTGATGTCTGTATAGGTGCATATATTTGCCTCATTACAAATAAGTTTGAACATCTCTTCACATGTTAATTTTCTCTTTGCATTTCCTATTTCCTGGGGTCATTTTTTCCTTTCTATTGGGTTGCCTTTTTTTTGTTATTGCTCTTACTGATCTTTAGAGCAATCTGCCTATGTCTTGTAACTCATTTCTCTCTATAAAGACCACACAACATTTTTATTTTCAGATGTCTTCCTCTGTGTCTAGTCAGCTCAGCACCAGTACACTGAACTGCACTGATTAATAGCAATATCTCTCATTGTCCTCTCACTGTGTCTCTTTCTATTTCTCTCCTTCTTTCCCTTTCCTCCCTTTTTCCCATTCTCCTTTTGGCTTCACAATCTTTCCCATTTGCTTCCAACAAAACATTTTTTCTTCATCTTTCCTGTAGGGCAATTCTAGACCACCGATCAGGGGAGAACACTTTTCCTTGCCTATCTTAAATTAATTAAAAGTTAGTTTTTGAGAACAGTAAGGTAGAGGTATCAGTTAAATTCTACTCACGATAACATCAGGTGGTAACGAGGTTATGTTTATGTTTCATTGCTGAGAACGTCTCATGCCTCAAGATATTTTAACACACGTAGGTATAGTCAATAATATTGTAATAACTATGTACTGTGCCAGTTGGGTCTTTGAAATTCAGTAGGAACACTTTGCAAAGTGTGTGATTGCCTACCCGCTATGCTGTACAACTAAAACTAATACAAAATAATGTTGAAAGTAAACTGTAATCTAATAAACAACAATACCTGGATTGTGATCCTACCACCCAACAGAAAAAACAACAACAACAACAACAAAAGTTCGTGCCCAATCAAGGTCCTGGAGGAATGGAAACTAAAAAACAACAATACCTGGATTGTGATCCTACCACCCAACAGAAAAAAAAAAGAAATATTCCTGCCCAATCAAGGTCCAGGAGGAATACCAGGTCACTACACTTTACCCTTGTTGATAACTTTCTTTGAGGATTTTTAACTCATAACTGAGAATGATGATCTCCAATTACACCTACCATTTCTCCCTGAGGGCGCTGGGAGTTCAGATTCCTCTGTATTAATTAGCAAACAATCAAATACTATCAAGACGTAGAAGAATGTAGACCATCTCAGGCTTTATACCCTCTCTGTAGAGACCTCAGTGGATTGCTGAGAAAGTTCTAAACCTAAAAATTGAGTGGCTTGACCCAAGCTGCACTAACCTCCCCTACACATTCTATCATTTTCATTTCTAGTCCCCACTGAAGAAAACATTGGCCTATGGTGGGTGTTAAAAATGTTAAACTGTTGGACAAGATATATCACACAAGTTCTTGGGTATATCCCTACCATGCTCCCCACCTGTAGTTTTTAGACTTTTGAAAGAGGAGCAACCAAGTATCACAGGTGTGTTCTGCCTTCACTTTCATTATATCCCCACCTGAGGCCAGCGGGGGCCGGGGCGGAGAGGGAAACAAACACCTCATCATTTCATTGCAGAAGAGAGAAGAAATGAAAAAAAATACAGAAATAAAAGGGAAGGAAAAATCCAACAATGCAGATTATCAGTCCAGTTCCTGGAAAGACACAGAAGAGCCTTTCAAAGGCTAACTAATGAGTGTTTATTAGAGGGACACATACAAGGACATACACAAGGTCACAGAGAACTAAGAGGAGATGAGAAAGCACACAGAGGGTGGCAATAGCAATGGCCAGGAAACTATAATCACTCCTATAGCTTGAACAGCCAAGCAAAAAGGGAAAACAGAATGTGGCAAAGACCCGCACTTTTGGACGGAGTGAAATGAAAGGCCTGTGACCCACTATACAGTAACAGAGGCATTAGGGCACTGTGGCTCACTAAGGGGTAAGCGAGGGGAACACATGCTGGACTCCTAGTCTCATGCTGGCACCTCCTACTGGTAGAACTCCACTCGAATCTGAAGGCAAAGGGAGCTCTTCAGTGTCAAAACAAAGACTATAAAGGTCAATAGAGGTTACATTAATTCTGTAATGTGACATAGCTTGACCCATGGATAGCATGGAGTGAATAGGAAACACAAAGTGTTTCTTGAGAAGGTCAATAATATGAATAAAGGTTGGATAGGATGTTCTTACTGAAATAAAAGCAACCTTCCTCCAAGCGTGGCATTCACATTCTGATAGTTTTAACCAATATAACCTATGGGCAGCCTGGACTCTCTGCTCTTACTGTATCACACATTCTCCTCTTCCTTCGCAGGTTTTCCTCTTGGCTCCACAGTGAGGTCTGAAACCAAGGGCATCTGGATGTGGTGTGTACCTCACCCCTCCAAGCCCAACCACACTCTAGTCCTTCTGGACACTGAGGGCCAGGGTGATGTGGAAAAGGTAAGGCAAAGAGTCTTCTTTGTTCTTGATAATCCACTTTCATTTTAATTTGCCAACTTAATTCAACTTCTATGACCTATTTCTATAAACTGCAAATCCAATTAAGAATAATGAGGATAAATTTTGCTTACTTGAATTTACTTTCTTGGAAACTTAATACTTTCCTTATTAGATATACATCTTCTTATTATAACACTTGATTGAAAGTTACAAGATAACACATAATTAGTGCGTATCTAAATTCTAAGGTTTTGTGTTAAATACTACAGATATGCATGATTGAGGAAAAGGCCCAGAGTCTGAGTGGGAGATAT
>NW_006289954.1:8796-12178 GCF_000327345.1 Myotis davidii | reverse complement strand
TCTCTGTGTTTCACAGATGAATTCCTGCCTAGTTTCTATAAATTCATGAGCTATACCTATCAAAAGCATTATAAATGCTATAATTTTAGGTGTTTTGTCTTTGCTGTGTTAGTTGCAGACAATCTTGTGCCCTTATTTTTATTAGCCAGAGTCTGAAGTGAAAGTAGGAGCAGCTTCCAATACCCCCCAAAGAGTAGGGGCAGGAGTTCAGATATTCTGAATTTTAATATTAAACTGTAATTGAATTTATTGTGGTGACACTGGTAAACAAATATACACAGGTTTCAGGTCCACAATTCTATAGCACATTATCTGTATACTATATTGTATTTACCACCCAAAGTCAAGTCTCCATCCATCACTGTTTATTCCCCCTATTCCCTCTCCCAACTTCTCCCACCCTTCCCTAGCAGTCACCACACTGTTGCCCTGTACATGAAATCTTTCTTTTTTCTCAATACCTCCAACTCTACACCCCATCCCCACACCCACCTCCAACAGTTGTCAGCCTGCTCTCTATCTATGAGTCTGCCTCTATGTTGCTTGTTGGTTCATTAGATTTCACATATGAATGAAATCATATGATACTTTTCTTTCTCCAATGGATTATTTCACTGAGCATAATTCAGGTTTAAATTACTCAATAATCAAATAATCAACTCAGTATAAGCCCAAGAAGGTCTACTGATTGCTAACAGATAATAGTTTACATAAATTTTTTTTTAGCTAATTACATTTGTAAAGGAGTCAAAACATAACTGTCAACTGATAGAAACAGAAATACTTCCTGTCCTTACAACACTAGTGTCTTTAGCAATATCTAATTCTATTGCATAGTCACTCATGATTTACCCTGAGTGTGTTATGTTCAGCCTCATCATCTATTCCTATCACACACATGACCATTACTTCAATCAAACAACATAACAGGTAGTACCTTTGTATTAACACACTCCCTGACAATTCTGATTGGCTTCTGTAGACCCTTCCACAAGCCTGGTACTTTTCACTCTAGAATTCCACATTCTGTCCGTTCTTTAAAACAAAACCCTACTACTTTCAACTAATGTGATTTTATCTCATCCAGACATAATCCCTTCTTGCCCTGAAATCATAAAGTAATTTTTCTGGGTTTTGTATTCCCATTTGTCTTTTATGTTGTAATATTGGCTTGCACTCCTGGCAGAGCTGATCACCTTGGATGCATTTACATGTTACCATGTGTATTTGTATCTCCAGCAAGTCATCTCTGAAAATCAGAGATTGCCCTTATGAAACTTTATATCCCCCAAACTAAATGCGGTATCTGGCATTTTTTAAATGCACAATGAGAAGTTGGTGAATTTAATTGACTAGTGTTTGTGTCACTAATAAGTTCATAGTCAAGAAAAACTTGCAAATAAATCTTACCCACTTATCATTGGATACTTCTATGTTCTTGGGAGTATTTTAAATGTTTGATACACATTTACATTGTCATTCACTACTCTTAATTGTGAAGGAACATGAGCCATGAGATGAGTCAATGTGAATACCCAAAATGAGCTTTTTATTTACCACTTTCTTCACAGTGGATGTTATTTGCCATATTGTTCAGTTATTCTAGAGCTGGCATAGTTCATGAACAACTGAACAGAGAATGAACTGTAGATAGCTAAGTCCCCTTCTGTGTACTTTTAAGGGCAACTCAAAAAATGATTCATGGATCTTTGCCCTGGCTGTGCTTCTGAGCAGCATGTTTGTCTATAACAGCATGAACCACATCAACCGCCAAGCCTTGGAGCAGCTGCAGTATCCTTCCAGGAACCAAACCACCATGTGTTATGGAGTCTATGGGAATGTAACTGAGATTCTTTTGTTATTGTTTTCATTGTTTTTTACTCATGTCAATAATCATGGTTGAGGTGAAAGGGACACTGGGTGAATGGTACTGTTCATAAAAAGTATTTCTGGAGTCCAAGCAACAACAGAGCAGGGTAACGATTAAAGAACCAGCTCTGGGCAGTGGACTTCCCCAAACCAGTTTTAAGTGCAATAGAGAAAATAAACCCTAGCTACTGGATAGAGAGGCCATATAGCCTAGGAGGCCAATCCAGAAACACTGCCACCCAGAGGCTGAGCCACAAACTGACTCTTAGGTAAATACAAATTAAGGCAGTCTGGGACACAAATACGGCCTGCTTTAAAATCAGGACTGTGATTTACAACACGGAGGAACAGTGTATTCCAGGGAAATTCGACATTCTCCTGAATACCTGGCAGGACTAAGGCAAGCCAGACTGAAGAGTAGAAGAACCAAAGGACCTTCACTACTGCAAATTTTTATTTATTTATTTTATTCTTTTTTCACCTTTTAACTAAGAAACCAATTTTTTTTCTTTTTCAATCACCTGATTTTACTCTTTGAATTACTACATTTTTATTTTTAACCAGTATTATTACTGCTACCACTTTACCATTTTTAAAGTGTCATTTTATTTTCTCTTTATTTTATTTTGGGATTAGTGTTCTACATTCTATTTTCATCGTTCCTTTAGCATCATTTTTCTCTACCTCAATTTTACCTCTATGCTAAAACCCTCTTACTCATTTTTCCCCTTTTGTTGTCCTGTTTCTCTTACCCTATTCCTGCTTTAGATTTTCCCTATTCATTCTTTTTACCCCCTGTCAAAATTTCACCCTACTTATATAACCTATTTTCAATCCACTGCTCTAAATCCTTATACACCTCTCACTTATCTTTCTTCACTATCCAAATTTTTTTTCTTTTATCTTTCTATTGTTTTGTTGTTGTTTCCTTGATTGTTGAATATATTGTTTTGTTTTTATTTTTTTAGGATTGGTTGTGAGTTTGTTTTGCTTTTACTTTTTATTTTTCTGCTGTCTTTTTTTCTCCGCCCCCCACCCCACCCCTGGTTATTCTTGAGCTTCTATTTTCCCTTGCCTCACTTGAAATTATTGGTTGTTTGTAGTTTGCATTCATCTCCAGGGATCTGTTGCTGGAATTTGTTGGGATTAGTGATGGTTCTATTGGAGTTTTCTCCTCATATAAATAGTCTCTTCCCCTCTTCTACTTCATTATCTCTTTACACTCTCTTTTCCCCTCCTTTTTCCCAATTTCATTTTTGCGCTCCTTTTTTTCTTTTCTTTTTTCTCTTTTATCTTTTTCTCTTCTTTCTTCCTTATCCCCTAATTCTCTTAACTCAGGTGGTCACCTTTATTTGGGGTTATTAATATCGTGAATACATTTGTGTTCAGTGCCTGGTGCATTGTGCCTTGTTGTGTTGTATTTTGTGCCTTTAAATCAATGCAGCAGATCCAAGCAACAGCAGCCTCCTGATCACCACATCCTCTGTCTGAGGAACAGCAGCTGTATGCGAAG
>NW_006289954.1:5687-8354 GCF_000327345.1 Myotis davidii | reverse complement strand
GTCTGAGAAAAAGCAGCTGTGTGTGAAGCCTCCCCCCACCAGCCAGAGGAGCCACCACAGCGGTGAACAGCACCCACCACAGGAGCTGCTGCCAACTGAGGAGCAATGGCTACCACACTGCCCGAGGAGCAACCACAGCCCAAGGAGCCACTGCCACCCAGGGAGCAGCCAAAGAACGAGTCAACATCTAGATCTGTCTGAGAGATCAAACATGGGTAGACAAAGAAAGCCACAAAAGAAAGAAAAAAAGGACTCACCAGAAAAGCAGCTAAGTGAAATCAAGGCATGCTGCATGACAGAAAAAGAATTCAGATTAAGGGTCCTAGAATGCATACACCAGATGGAGGAAAAAATCAACAACTTATGCAAGAAGCAAGAAGAAACAGATGAAAAAATCAATAAATTATGTAAGAACCAAGAATAAATGAAGAATGATATAGCTGCAATAAAAAACACCATTGGAAGTTTCAACAGTAGACTAGGAGAAGCGGAGGACCAAATTAGTGAATTAGAAGACAGGGAAACAAAACACACCCAAACTGAACAGCAATTGGAGAAAAAAATTAAAAGACAGGAGGACAGTCTGAGGGAGCTATGTGACAACATGAAATGAAACAACATACGAATAATAGGGGTGCCAGAACAACAGAAAGAGGAACAAGGATTAGAAAACCTATTTGAAGAAATAATATCAAAAAACTTCCCAGAGGTGGGGAAGAAAAAAGTCACACAAGCACAGAGAGTCCCAAACAAGGTGAACCCGAAAAGACCCACACCAAGACACATCATAATTACCATGGCAAATGTTCAGGACAAAGAGAGAATCTTACAGGCTGCAAGAGAGAGACGAAAGTTACATTTAAGGGATTAGATTATCAAATGACTTCTCAACAGAAAGACATCAGGCCAGATAAGAATGGATGGAAATTTACAAAGTGATGCAAAGCAAAGGACTGAATCCAAGAATACTCTATCCAGCAAGGCTATCAGTCAAACTTGTAGGGGAAATAAGAAGCTTCACGGACAAAAAAAAAGGCTAAGGGAGTTTATCACCACCAAGCCAGCATTGAAAGTAATGCTAAAAGGATTGGTGTAAAAAGAAGAAATAAAAAGCTCAGAAAGAAAGCAACCACACAAAAAAAGAAATGGCTACAAAGAAGTACCTTTCAATAATAACTTTAAACATAAACGGATTAAAAGCTCGAACCAAAAGACATCAAGTAGCTGAATGGATAAAAAATCATGACCCAGGCATTTGCTGTCTACAAGAGACTCACCTCAGAAGAAGGGACTCACACGGACTGAAAGTGAAGGGATGCAAAAATATCTTTCAGGCAAATGGAAATGAAAAAAATCCTGGGGTAGCAATACTTATATCAGACAAAATAGACCTCAAAGTGAAGGCCATAACAAGAGATAAGGAAGGCCACTTCATAATACTAAAGGGATCAATACAACAAGAAGATATAACCCTGGTAAACATATATGCACACAATGGAGGAGCACCCAAATACATAAAAAAAACTCCTGGAAGATAACAAAGGAGAGATCGATAAGAATAATACAATCATAGTAGGGGACTTTATTCCACCACTGACATCACTGGATAAATCCTCTAGACAAACAATCAGCAAAGAAACAGCAATCCTAAATGACTCACTAGATCAGATGAACTTAATTGACATCTTCAGAACACTTCACACCAAAGCCATGGAATATAAATTCTTCTCAAGTGCCCATGGGACATCTTCAAAAATTAACCACATATTGGGTCACAAACAAATTCTCCCAAAATTCAAGAAGATTGAAATCATACCAAGCATCTTCTCAGACCACGAAGGCATAATATTAGAAATAAACTACAATAAAAACAACCCAAAATACTCAAACACTTGGAAATTGAATAGCATGTTATTAAATATTGATAGAGTTACCAATGAGATCAAAGAAGAAATTAAAAACATCCTGGAAACTAATGACAATGAAAACATAACAATCCAAAATTTATGGGGCACAATGAAAGCAGTCCTGAGAGGGAAGTTTATAGCTCTACAGGCCTATCTCAAAAAAAAAAAAGAAAAAATGATAGTAAATCATCTAAATCTAAAACTCAAAGAACTAGGAAGAGAGCAACAAGAAATGCCCAGAGTGAGCAGAAGGAAGGAGATAATAAAGATTAGAGCAGAAATAAATGACATATAGTCCAAAAAAACAATACATAAAATCAGTGAAACAAGAGCTGGTTCTTTGAAAGGATAAACAAGATCGACAAAACTCTAACCAGGATCACCAAGAAGTGAAGAGAGAGGACCCAAATAAACAAAATCAGAAACGATAGAGGCGAAATAACAGCAGACCCCACAGAAATACAAATGATTGTTAAACAATACTATGGACAACTCTACTCCAACAAATTAGACAACCTGGAAGAAATGGACATATTACTAGAAAAATACAACACTACAAAACTCAATCAGGAAGAATCTAAAAATCTCAACAGGCCAATAACTATGGAAGAAATTAAAGAAGTCATCAAAAAGCTTCGAGCAAACAAAAGCCCAGGACTAGATGGCTTCATAGGGGAGTTTTACCAAACATTCAAGGAAGAACTAAAACCTATCCTCCTCAGACTACTACAAAAAATTCAAGAGGAAGGAACACTTCCAA
>NW_006289954.1:1311-3256 GCF_000327345.1 Myotis davidii | reverse complement strand
ACACTGTCAAACTACAGCGGGAGGGCAAGGGAGGGTTGGCATGTAAAAGATTAACCCAAGGACTTATATGCATGCATATAAGCATAACCAATGGACATAAGACACTGGGGGGAGGGGAGGCCAGGGGATTGTCAAGGGCGGGGGGAAAAGGAGACATATATAATGCCCTTCATAATACTTTAAGCAATAAGACAATTAAAAAAATTATTTCTGAAAAAAAGCTTAATAGCTTTAAATCAGTCTAATTAAATGTCAGGCATTTGTATAGAAAAGTGTTTGAAATTGTATAGTATTGCACAGTTCACTTTTCAAATCAAGTTACTAAGTGTGCTAGTAAATGCCAGAAACACCTCCATTGACATATGTCCTTCTATCAAAGTAAAACATTTCTATTATTCTTATGGAAGTTCCTAAATGCAAAGTTACTGATGACCAAAAAAAAAAAAAAAAAAAAAAGCCACAGGGGTCTTTTCGGGGGTGTAAGTACTAAAAACATTCTGTCTTTGTCTGGCTGGTTGTTATATACAACTGTAAGAATTTCTCCAATTGTACATTGAATATCTATGCACTGTAGTGTATGCATGTTATAACTTCTTTTAAATGGAAAAAGTCAGTGTGAGCCCAAACGAAACAACAATAATCTCAAATAGCTATGTCCATTTCCTTGACCAACAAGCTGAAGTTGCAGCCAACTTATAGAATAACTTCACAGCTGTATGGCTAGCAGTATACCTGTATCCCTACAGTATAAGATTAAAAAAAAAGAAAAAAAATTATGTGACAGTATATTGCTTTATTATTATACCTCAATAAAGCTGCCCCCTCCAAAATAAATAAATAAATAAATAAATAAATAAATAAATAAATAAAACAAAAACACTCTAGCTAATGGGAAGCCTTATAATTGTTAATGTTAGCCATATCAGTGCATCTGAAATCAAAGAATAACAAGTATAGTTCATAGTTCTAAGGCAGTGGTCAACAAACTCAGTCAACAGAGCCAAATATCAACAGTACGATTGAAATTTCTTTTGAGAGCCAAATTTTTTAAACTTAAACTATCTAGGTAGTGAGTTCGTGATTAACTTAATTAGGGTACTCCTAAGCTGGCCTTTGCTAAAAATGTCCTCAATCTGATTGAGGTCCGTTCACTGAGGTCAACCCCTTCCAACTCTACAATCCACACTCGTTTTGTATACTTGTTTCATCTATCTCCTTTCTGAAAACAGACTTCTGCGCATGGGTCATGAAGTTTCAATCATGGTCTTTTGTGGAAAAGCCACACTCAAGGGGCCAAAGAGACACATGTGGCTCGCGAGCCACGGTTTGCTGACCACTGTTCTAGGGGATTATTTTAACTTTTTTTTTATTGCTTAAAATATTACAAAGAGTAGTACATTAGCCTCCTTTTTTTCCCTCCTAGACCTTCCCCCAACCTCCCCTACCCGCTAGTATCTTGTGTCCATTGGTTATGCGTATATGCATGCATACACGTATTTTGGTTGATCTCTTACCCCGCCCCCAACCCTCCCCAGCCTTCCTGCTAAAGTTTGACAATCTGTTTAATGCTGCTCTGCCTCTTTATCTATTTCTGTTCATCAGTTTGTAATGGTCTTTATTATCTATAAATAAGATCATGTGGTATTTTTCTTTCACTGACTGGCTTATTTCACTTAGCATAATGCTCTCCAGTTCCATCCATGCTGTTGAAAATGGTAAGAATTCCTTCTTTTTTACAGGAGCATAGTATTCCATTGTATAGATGTACCACAGTTTTCTAATCCATTATATGCACTGATGGGCGCTTAGGTTGTTTCCAAATCTTAGCTATTATAAATTGTGCTGCTATGAACACAAGGGTGCATCTATTTTTTGTGTTTGGTTTTCTGATTTCTTGGGATATATTCCTAGAAGTGATATTACTGGGTCAAGTGGTAGTTCCATT
>NW_006289954.1:0-707 GCF_000327345.1 Myotis davidii | reverse complement strand
TTATGTCCATTGGTTATGCTTATATGCATGCATATAAGTCCTTGGGTTAATCTTTTACTCCCCCTTCTGCCCCCTTGCCACATAAGTTTTGATCTACCTATCATACATGTATACACCTGTTAAACCACCACCACAGTTAAGTAATGAACATGCACATCACTCAGAAACATCTACATCTTTAGATGCCCTTAGGAAACTCCTCCCTCCTGTACATAAATTCTCATCCCTATCACTGACCACTGACCAGCTTTCTGTCACTATAGAATAGCTTGCATTTTCTGGAATTTTACATAAAAGTAATCATACAGTATGTAGACATTTTTCTCTGCCTTCTTTCACTCAAAATATCTATTTTCAGATTCATATAACATTCTTTTTTTTCAGTTGATCAGCATAGTTGGGTTCTCTCTTTATTGTCCTGTTACATCCGTATTTATACCATTTGATCCTATAAGCATGCCTCTATAATCACATCATGGTATGTTTTGGGTAACCTTCTACAGTTCCTTGTTTCATTTCCATAGTTTCTTATCTTTGCCAAAAATCCTGTCTCTATCTAGTTCTGTTGATTTTTTTTTCAATTCTTAATTTTAATTTTAATTTTTTTATTGCTTAAAGTATTACAAAGAGTATTACATATGTTTCCTTTTTTCCCCTGCCCTAGACAATCCCTGGGCCTCCCCTACTGCCCAGTGTCTTATGTCCAT
>NW_006289953.1:0-445 GCF_000327345.1 Myotis davidii | reverse complement strand
GTCTGTGTCAATTCAAACCTACATGTCGGGTGGTCATTGTATGTCAGGCATTATCACTTCACATGACATTCCTCTCACAGAAATTAAGGACACTTTCATATTTAAAATTCCATTTATTCCAAACTTTAGGAAAACACATTAAATGCTGAGTTTGGTGGATGTCATTCGGAGTGGGTGTCTTCTATGTTATTTTTCACTGATCTATATGGATTATCAAAAACTTAGAACCACGCTTGAATGGGGAAACTACAACATGGATATCAACTCTATTTTCTCATTAAAAATTGTACCAATAGGGGATACGAGTTTTAAGAAGCATTCTGCATGTATATGTATCTATTCATATGATATCTATATTGAGTTATAGAGTTGTAAATAGATGCATTTTTGTTGTTAGAAATTAACTGCTAATTGTTATGTCACTGATCCTTTTTCATCGTTAACA
>NW_006289952.1:27044-27456 GCF_000327345.1 Myotis davidii | reverse complement strand
ACCATACATCTTTTCTCTAATATGTCCTAAACACATAGTCATATAACAAAGTACCAAACAGTATGGACAAAGTGAGTTTGAATGTTACACAGCAGGAAATACCCTTACCGGAAGAATTTGTTTACCCATCAGGTTTGCAGAAGTAAATTATAGTTCATATGAAAGAACTACAATGTGTTATAATGATCTGTTTGGCTCACTGCTCAGTAGGCCCCAACCTCAGCCAATCCCAATGTCAGGGGATTATCCCTTGTGAGCAGTTTAACACAGTGAGAACAGAATGGTTTTATTTTATTTTATTTTATTTTTTATTTTAATTGATTTGAGAGAGAGAGGAAAGGGAGGGAGAGAGAGGGGGAGAAACATTGATGTGAGAAAGAAACATGGATATGTGCACCAACCAGGGACAAAA
>NW_006289952.1:24524-26745 GCF_000327345.1 Myotis davidii | reverse complement strand
AATTACATGGTTCTTGACATCATTTTACAAACTGCACTTGCCTGATCACCAGCGCAAGAGTCTGTTGACTCCCTTAGAGTGGACTTGGGGTGCACAGGTGGGAAAAAAGGTAGATTTAATTAAAAATACAAGTTCCCACTGTAGTTTGTGCCATCTCTCAGGTGTCCTAAAGCAGGGGGAAAAAAAGTTGCCAACTACCAACTCAGAATATAAAAACCAGAATTGAAAGTTGATTATATTTCTTTTATTACCAGAAAGTAAAATCTCTTACTAGAACTAGTTAATATTTGGAAAATAATTCCAAAAAGACTGTAAATCGTCTATTATCAGGCACCATGACAACTGAGAGCAAGGGTTTTATCTCAAGAAAACCAGCTTGCCGGGAATTTGGGGCCAGTTTTGGCCTCCATAGGGCTTGTCCTGACTGCTTTACTTTACCTTATAGGGTGATGGCCATAATGTCAGTCACAGAATGAGGTCTGGGAACAATCTGATCGCAGAGGAAGGCAGCAGTGAATTGAAAATACAATTGGTGCGGCAGCCCCACATGCTCTGACTATAACAGCCAGGGCTCTGTGGCTCCTGGATTCCATGTCTTGAAGATGCCATCCCTGGGATAGGCCAGTCCATAATGGCTCAAAGGAATGGTGTGTGAGCAGAAAAAAATTGGAGGGAGGGGACAGTGGAATCAAATTCACGAATGCATAGACAGATGTCGATAGTGTAGGGGGAGAGGGTTATACAATGAGACATTCCAAAGAAGTAGCTGTTAGTAACTCTGTAGTAAGTAGAATATTGGAAAGAATTGCCAATGAACTTATGAGATAAATTCAGAGTCGTGCCTCCCCAAAACAAAGACTCCTTCCATGAAATGCTGACCTGTTGATGTCTGCAATGACATGGCATAACACTGTAGGGAATGACAAAACATTGGGAAAATTCTCATCTCCACCAGAGCAACCTCACCTGCAGGACCCTGCTGATGAGGCTCAGGAAAACCCAGGCACTCAAGATGCTTACACATAGGAGGAATCTAGACTTAAAATTGAAATTATAAATGATGTCTAATAGACTTTGGAGACAAGACTTTGGGTACCAGAGTAACTTTTCCAGGTCACTAAAATGACTCAGTGCCCTCACTCTGCCCGTAGACTTGTTTTATCTTTGAATTTGGATCTCACAGCCAGCACACACCTTACCTACTGGTAGCTCTTCATGTACCAATGGCCCACACCCACTGCTACTCTTATCTACTGAAATACTAACTATCGTTTCCTTCAGGCAAAATGTGCTATAGCACCTGCTCTGTGTTCCCCTCTTGTCTCCTGCTCCCAGATGCAGCTCTTTCTTTTCACCTAAAGTTTTCTCAAGTCAAAGAATTTTTGATTGCCTTTAGGATCTTAACATGTAGCTACTGTTAAAAGCAAACTTTTATTTTTTAAAGGTATTGTTAATCCAAATGAGGAATAATCTACTGATAACCTAAAATTTATTAATAGTTTATTTCCAAATTAATAGGGAAGATCAAATAATAAGGATCCCATAAATACATACTCTATAGGTAATTGAAGCTTACCTGTTTTTTTAATATATTTTTTTATTAAATTCAGAGAGGAAGGAAGAGGGAGAGAGAGATAGAAACATCAATGATGAGAGAGATTCATTGATTGGCTGCCTCCTGTATGCCCCTGACTGGGGATTGAGCCTGCAACCCTGGCTTGTGTCCTTGACCGGAATCGAACCTCGGACCCTTCAGTCAGCAGGCTGACGCTCTATCCACTGAGCCAAACTGGCTAGGGCGAAGCTTACCTTTATAATTCTGTAGGGATATGAATCTTTTTAATTTTTATTACACATTTTTCTATTCTAAATACATGTATGATTTTTATTGTTGCTTTAAAAATTAAGCCATACTTACCTTGCAAGTTGCTTTTTTAATAATAATAGGCCAAAAGTATACCACATATGTCTTTTGACATAAATTTGACTTATTTCTTCTAAAAGGCTGCATAATTTTCAAGTTTGTATATGTCAAACACTTTCTTAAGCTAGTCCTCAGATTCAATGTACATTCATATTGTTTTGCAGTTTTCATTTCTTTGTGTATGTGTTTCATATTTGCCACAGCAGAATTGCTGCAATGAACATCTTTGCTGCAATTCACATTCTTGAAAAAGAGGAACATATGTATTTAAGTTTGTATATATATATATATATATAA
>NW_006289952.1:21049-23459 GCF_000327345.1 Myotis davidii | reverse complement strand
TAGGGGGCATGCAGGAGGCAGCCTATCAATGATTTTCTCATCATTGATGTTTCTCTCTCTTCCTCTCTGAAATCAATTAAAAAATATCTTTTTTAAAAAAAAAGAAGGCACAACAAGTTGGTAGGAGGGACAGAGATGTAGAATGGGCTGGTCCCACACCCATGTGTGGCAGATAAAAGTCAGGAGGGATATCTTGGCTGCAGAGTTCCGCCCTGAGGAGTGACGGGCATCAGCCCCACATCAGGCCCCTGCCCAGGGTTCCAGTGCCAGTAAGAAAAGTCCCCATAACTTCCGGCTGTAAAAACCAGTGGGGATTGTGGCTGAATGACAGGGAGGGCTGCTGGAATCCCAGGCAGTTCCTCTTAAGGAGTCTGCACACATGGACTTACTCAGACTCACTCCCTCTGAGCTCCAGCACTGGGGCAGCAGCTTGAAGGGCACTGGGCACGTACAGGGAGGAAATGAATTGTCTGGGATCAGGGCGAGAAATAGAAGGGTAGCTTTCTCCCAGACAGAAGTTTTGACAGAGACCATTGTCCCTTTACTGAATCCTCCCCCAGTAGAGTTGGCAGGAGGAAGCCATATCTGGACCTTCAGCAACCTGGTTTACACTGCTTGTCCAACCTGGCGATTCCCTGAGATCCCACCCCACCAATTCATGGCTCCACCCATGCTCTTTCCAGTGGCTTTCGCATCTGAATGACTTGTCTACGCTCATGCTTCACACTTTCCAAAAATCTCTCAAAAAGCTTTAGGTCTGATCACCATGCTCTAATCCAGGGGTCCCCAAACTACAACCCGCGGGCCACATACAAATACAAATATTGTATTTGTTCCCGTTTTGTTTTTTTATTTTAAAATAAGATATGTGCAGTGTGCATAGGAATTTGTTCATAGTTATTTTTTTAACTATACTCCGGCCCTCCAACGTTCTCAGGGACAGTGAACTGGCCCCCTGTTTAAAATATTTGAGGACCCCTGCTCTAATCCTTCAAAGACAGTGGGAGGACAAAAGCTTCTGACACTGTCGTTCTACCCATTGAGTGAAAACTTACTAACGATATGTCAGAAGCTTACTCTTGTGACACTTTTGCACCTAGAGAATAAAGGGTAAACAACACAGGGATAACAAAAACAATATTTTCCACCATTGATTGGGTTGCCACTATTCGCTAGGTACCGTGGTCGAGGCTTTTCGTCCTCAACCTCCTAACTCTATGGGGTATTATTATTCCCATTTTACAGATAGTGACATTGAGGCTCAGGGAGGTTGTCACACGCATCTATCTTGCTTGATTTTTAAAACGGTAGTCTTTTCATCATGTAGCTCTGCATTGCCTCTCATCTGTGGGCTTTTGAATGGACTGGCCAGGACTGGGGATAATTGGCAGCTATCCTCCTGGGCTTATAACAGGAAAAGAATTACTCATAGATAGGCTCCCTCAGGGCCAAGAAGCTCTGATATTCATGGCCCACCTCTGGTGACAAAATTACCTCTCTGATGTTCCCACAACCCTCTCTCTGGACAGAGGAGCATGCTCAAATCTGGGAAGTTCTGTGTTGCAATATTCATTTTCTATGGCTGCTGCAACCAATTGCTAGAAACACAGTGGCTTAGGACAACACATTTATTATCACATAATCCTGGGGAAGAGAAGTCCAAAAGCAGTCTCACTGGGCTAAAGTCAAGCTATCCACAAGGCTCGTTCCTTCTGGCGGCTCTAGGGGAGAAACTGTCCCCGCTTTTCCAAATTTCTAGAGCTCACCTGCATTCTTGACTTACGGCCCCTTTCTAACAATGACATTCTTCTGACCTACCCATCGATCATCACATCTCCTCTCTCTGACTACGACCCCCCTACCTCCCTCTGAAAAGAACTCTTTTGATGACATTGGGCCCACCTACAAAATCCTGGATAATTTCCCATATTAAAGTACTCAATCTGGTCATATCTGCAAACTACCTTTTGCTGTGCGACAGTCATAGGATTAAGATGTTGACATTTTAGAAGTCTGTTATCCAGCCTTCAAGAGTCACTGACCCGGGCGATCGCTTCATAGGTAGGGAGAACCCATTGGGGGCAGCTGAGGACCACCCTCGCATCTCCTGAGAGATAGCACTCAGGGCTGGCCTCAGGTGTACCTCCCCAGGGCTCAAGTGTGAGTGGTGAGGTCAAGTTGTGCTCCTCACTGTCAAACAGGGCTTCCAAATGAGTAGACCTCAAGATGGACTCAGCCCCCTGCTACGTTTTGTACAGACCTCGCAGTGAGTATTTTCTTAAGTCAGGAATTTTATACAAAAGTGTACACCTTAATTCTTTTAAACTGTAGGAAGACCAGGCACCACAGTGCCTCATTTTCAAATGGCTGCATAATGTCTTCTACCTTTACACAAAGTATGCTCTCTCTT
>NW_006289952.1:7961-19356 GCF_000327345.1 Myotis davidii | reverse complement strand
TATCAACCAGTTAATCTAAAAATCAAGTGAATAAATAATCTGATGAACAGAATAAACTGGTGATTATAATAGAATCAGGGACATAGAAAGGGAATGGACTGACTATTCTTCGGGGGGAAAGGATGTGTGTGGGGGGGAGGTGCAGGAAGAGATTGGACAATAATTGTGCACCTATGGACAAGGACAGTGGATGGGGAGTGAGGGCGGAGGGTGGCTGGGAACTGGGTGGAGGGGAGTTATGGTGGGAAAAAAGAGGAACCAATGTAATAATCTGAACAATAAAGATTTAATTAAAAAAAAGAAACGTATGATGCATATTTGATTATGAATAGGTGTAGTGTTATCATTATAATTAGTTAGTTACTATTAATAATAGGAAGAGAGCAAAGAGGAGGACAAGCATTATAATCATGGTCATCTGGGCAGCTCCACCAGAAAGCTACAGCTTTATGCTCCCCAGGGAACCACTGGCCCATTCCTTGCAGATCACTGGGGGAAGGGCTAGAACAAATTAAATAGGCACATGGCACCAGAAGTCGGAGTGCCGCACTTCCTCAGTAGGCAAGGAAATGTTTTTTGAACAGATTTCTTACTGTGGACCCCAACCAGAGGCCGACCATGGAAGAGGTCATGGAGGACCCCGGACTCAACATGGGCCAGGAGGAGGAGCAGCTGCGGCCCTACATCGAGCCGCCCCAGGAGGACTTCGACCCCCGCGTCACAACAATGATGATGGACGTGGGCTGCAAGCAGGAAGAGATCCAGTATTCCTTGATGCAGAGACATTCAATAAAGGGATGGGGACATAAAGGATCCTGAGAGTGACCCAGACCAAGATGCCCGGCCGCACCATCGGGGTAAGGCCTTACCCCTTCCTTGAGGCCAGGAGCATTTTCTCCAGGCAGGAGGTGGGTGAGTCATTTGATGGGAAAACAGAACAACCTTCCAATCCCCTAGACTGCCCGGGGTCCAATGCGAACACTCCCCCACGCAACCTGGTGGAAACCATATCCGCCACTCCCCCAGCCGACCCCCCTCAGTTCAGGACAGCTACCCCCAGCCCAGTCCTGAAGCGCCGCCCTGGGGGATCCCCCACCATGGGCAACAGTAGCCACAGGAGCACCTTCATCAGGGTTGGAGCCCCAGGGGGGAGCCGTCCATGAAAGCGGCCTCCACACTGGGCAGGCTGATGGGGGCAACACAGTCTCTCCCTCTGGCACAGCCTGGGCTGGCCCGCGTGGATTAGAACGGCTTTGAGATTCATCTTAAAATTCACATGCTGTGTGTCACCCACCAACAAGAAGGTTTTCATAAAGATGAATATCAAACCCATGTAATTTTTAAAAATTGTGGACGGTCAAGGCGGGGCCACAGTTAACTCGAAGGTGCTGTTGCGGAGCTCCAGGAAGGCTGGACAATTGGTACAGGAGCTGAGCCAGAGGTTGGACGCAACCAGCTGCGGGGACAGAGGCGCCAGAAATAAACGCTGGGTATGCCAGGTGAGAGTACGTGGTGCAGCCAATGATGGAAGTGCGAAAACGGCTGAAAGGAAGTGCCCAAGATGATCATAAACTTGGCTCACTATCACCGCCAACTCCAGGCACAAGGTTCGCTGAAGAATGCTGTCCATCAGGCCAATCCATGTTACTTCTCCGCTGCAGTCCAGGTGGCTGCACTCCAGGCGTCCTCCAACAAAGTTTAGGAGACCACGACCCAGCGATCCCCCCACAGGGTCCAAGAGAAGGCGACCCAGCAGTGCCCCGACGCTGTTCAAGAGAAGATGACCCAGCGGTCCCCAAATGCTGTCCAAGAGAAGACAACCCAGAGGTCCCCCAATGTTGTCCAAGCGAATGCGACGCAGGAGTCCCCTGATGCAACAGAGACTATCATGTTTAAGAGCTAGCATCACTGCAGTAAGATAAAAATGAACAAACTAAAGTGTTCTAGTGGGAGAACCTCACAGGCTGATAATCCCTCTAAAGATTCCCTTTATACAAAGCTGAGACTTTAGGAGGGAAGTGTTGAAGGAAAATGATTACTAGAATAACATACATGTGATTAAAACACTCCAAGTATGGAAGTAAGGATTTTTCTTAGAAGATGAGTTTGAAATAGAATGTGCCAGAGGCTCCTCCAGTGTCCTCAAGCCTGCCTGCTCCCTCTCTGCCTCCATATAGGGTAGTATTTGCCCAACATATTAGTCCACCTTTTGTACCTCTGCAGACATCCTTTCATCCACAGAAGCCTTTTGTATCACCTAGAAATGGATATTCAAAAGTTAAAAAAACTTTGCAGCCTTACAGCAGGTCGAACCTTATTGCATCCTTAGAAAGTACCAGTGGAAGGACAAATCATCTTCTTTAATCTTTACAAGGAGGCTCCTACCAGCTGGCTTTTCCTCAGTCTCACAAAGCAACCACACACCCAGAAACCCAGACTTCAGCCCTCCTCTGTCCCATCTTATCTGCCCCCAAAGCTGAGTGAGGACTGAACATAACTATTTTTTAAAACGTTTTAATGAATCCCTTTGATTGAACAGTTGGCCATATTTTCCTGTTACCACAAGCGCTTCTGTTAATCCAGTGAAAAACATTTATTAAACACTTATTTTGTGACCGCACAGTGCTATAGACTCAGAGAACACTATAGTCATGTTCTTCCCTTCATGGGAAAGACAGACAGTAAACAAGGCTCAGCCCCACTGTGTTCAGTGCTATGAAGATGACAAATGTGATGGCCTGAGTGAGGCAGGTAAGAATGGATGGATCAGGGATATCTGAACTGAGAATTGGAGCATGAGAATAAGTCAGATTTTCCTTGCGCACGCATCTTATCGCATTTCATTTTTAATAAAATATCAATCTACTATCCCACATGAACAAAAGTGTATGTCCTTTGTTTTTCCCCAGAGTATAATGGTCATGAGGCCAAAAAGTGAGAAAACCACTATGGTTTATACCCAGCCATGATTGGTCCATTACTTGCCCTGACCACATAATGCACCATTGAGATGGAATTGCAAACCACTCCAATATAAGGCCCTGCCTGGGCCGAGGATTTTGTCCGTTGAAGTCCAGGAAGCTGCTTTGGTGACCTGTTAGACTTGGACGCTTAAGCTTGTTTTTTTCTTTTTTGGTTTTTTTTTTTTATTATTTTGCCACTATGACTGACTTGGCAACATCCTTTTCTCACTTTTCAACCCCTCCCATGATCCAGGTGCACTTCGTTAGTGATTATGTGCTTGGGCAAACCATCAACAAGGGAACCTGGGCTACGGTGAGGTTGGCCCGGCACGTGCCAACTGCCACCGAGGTGGTCATAAAACCATCAATAAGAAGGGCTGTCCTGAGTTCCCTCAAGAAGCCCATTGTCTTCATCCTAACATTACTTCATTATTTGAGGTGATTGCCACCCAATGAAGATGCTATGAAGATGACAAATGTGATGGCCTGAGTGAGGCAGGTAGGAATGGATGGATCAGGGAATATCTGAACTGAGAATTGGAGCATGAGAATAAGTCAGATTTTCCTTGCGCACGCATCTTATCGCATTTCATTTTTAATAAAATATAAATCTACTATCCCACATGAACAAAAGTGTATGTCCTTTGCTTTTCCCCAGAGTATAATGGTCATGAGGCCCAAAAGTGAGAAAACCACTATGGTTTATCCCCAGCCATGATTGATCCATTACTTGCACTGACCACATAAGACACCATTTTACCTGATGATGGAGCACGTGAGGGGTGGGGACCTAGGAGATCACCTGGCCACCTAGGTCCGCCTGACTGAGCTAGAAGCACGCACCGCTTTCCACCAACTGGTGTCTGCACTCCAGTACTGCCACCACAGGGGCATTGCCCACTGGGATTGAAGCCTTCAAACATCTTATTAGAAGCTAATGGCATTATGAAACTGGCCGAATTTGGTTTCGCAAAAGAAGCGAAGGGCCAAAATCTGAGCACCTTCTCCGGCACCATGTACTATCTGGCCCCCAAGATCTTCAAACAACAAGACTACGACGGCTGCAAAGTGGACCTCTGGAGCTTGGGGGTGACCTTGTACAAAATGGTGACAGGAAAGGTGCCATTTAGGGGGAACAACTTCGTGAGGCAGAGGGAGAAGATCCTGGCGGGGAAGTTAGAAGTGCAGCACTTCCTCAGCAGGCAAGGCCAAAGTTTTTGAACATCTTATTAACTGTGGACCCCAAGCAGAGGCCGACCATGGAAGAGGTCATGGAGGACCCCTGGCTCAACATGGGCCAGGAGGAGGAGCCGCTGCGGCCCTACATTGAGCCGCCCCAGGAGGACTTGGACCCCCACGTCACAGAAATGATGTTGGACCTGGGCTTCAAGAAGGATAAGATCAAGCAGTCAGTGAAGCAGAGGACATTTAATAAAGTTATGGGGACATACAGGATCCTGAGAGTGACCCAGACCAAGATGCCCGGACGCACCATCCGGGTAAGGCCCTCCCTTGAGGCCAGGAGCATTTTCTCCAGCCAGGAGGGGGGTGAGTCATTTGATGGGAAGACTGAACAACCTTCCAATCCCCTAGACTGCCCGGGGTCTAAGATGACCATTCCTCCACCCAACCTGGTGGAAACCATATCCACCACTCCCTCAGCCGACACCCCTGAGTTCAGGACAGCTACCCCCAGCCCAGTCCTGAAGCGCGGCCCTGGGGGCTCCCCCACCATGTGCAACAGTAGCCACAGGAGCACCTTCATCATGGCTGGAACCCCAGGGGGGAGCCACCCATGAAAGCGGCCTCCACACTGGGCAGGCTGATGGGGGCAACACAGTCTCTCCCTCTGGCACAGCCTGGGCTGGCCCGCGTGGATTAGAACGGCTTTGAGATTTATCTTAAAATTCACATGCTGTGTGTCACCCACCAACAAGAAGGTTTTCATAAAGATGAATATCAAACCCATGTAATTTTTAAAAATTGGCTCCCTATCACCGCCAACTCCAGGCACAAGGTTCGCTGAAGAATGCTGTCCATCAGGCCAATCCATGGAACTTCTCCGCTGCAGTCCAGGTGGCTGCACTCCAGGCGTCCACCGACAAAGTTTGGGAGACCACGACCCAGCGATCTCCCGAGAGGGTCCAAGAGAAGGCGACCCAGCAGTGCCCCGACACTGTTCAAGAGAAGATGACCCAGCGGTCCCCCGATGCTGTCCAAGAGAAGACGACCCAGGGGTCTCCCGATGCTGTCCAAGAGAAGACGACCCAGCAGTCCCCCAATGCTGTCCAAGCGAATGCGACCCAGGGGTCCCCCGATGCAATAGAGACTATCATGTTTAAGAGCTGAGCATCACTGCCGTATGATAAAAATGAATAAACTAAAGTGTTCCAGTGGGAGAAACTCACAGGATGATAATCCCTCTAAAGATTCCCTTTATACAAAGCTGAGACTTAGGAGGGAATTGTTAAAGGAAAATGATTACTAGAATAACATACATGTGATTAAAACACTCAATGTACAGAAGTAAGGATTTTTCTTAGAAGATGAGTTTGAAATAGAATGTGCCAGAGGCTCCTCCATTGTCCTCAAGCCTGCCTGCTCCCTCTCTGCCTCCATAATGGGTAGAATTTGCCCCAAGATATTAGCCCACCATTTGTACCTCTGCAGACATCCTTTCATCCAGAGAAGTCCTTTGTGTCATCTGGAAATGGTATTCCCCCAGCCAACCCCCCTGAGTTCAGGGCAGCTACCCCCAGCCCAGTCCTGAAGCACAGCCCTGGGGGCTCCCCCACCATGTGCAATAGTAGCCGCAGCAGCAGCACTATCAGCAGTGGGGGAGCCCCAGGAGGAGCCGCCCATGAAACCGGCCTCCACACTGGGCAGGCTGAGGAGGAGACTGAAGAACTAGTCTGCCCGGGGTTGAAAGTGACCACTCCCCCACCCAGGCTGGTGGAAACCATTTTTTTTTATTGTTTTATAATTTTGGAGTTGTCTTCTGACTTGGCATCTTCCTATTCTCACTTTTCAACCCCTCCCATGATCCAGGTGAGCTTCGTTGGTGATTATGTGCTCTGTTGAACCCTTGGCAAGGGAGCCTGGGCCACGGTGAGCTTGGCCGGCACGTGCCCACTGCCACCGAGGTGGTTAGAAAACCTTCAGTAGGAAGGGCTTTCCTGAGTTCTGTCAGGAAGCCCATTGTCTTCATCCTAACATCACTTCATTATTTGAGGTGATTGCCACCCAGGACAAGATTTACCTGTTGATGGAGCACGTGAGGAGAGGGGACCTAGGAGAGCACCTGGGGACCTAGGTCTGCCTGACTGAGCTAGAAGCGCGCGCTGCGTTCCGGCAGCTGGTGTCCGCGCTCCAGTACTGCCACCACAGGGGCATCGCCCACCGGGACCTGAAGCTTGCCAACATCTTGTTGGAAGCAAACAACATCATCAAACTGGCCAACTTTGGTTTCGCAAAAGAAGCGAAGGGCCAAAATCTGAGCACCTTCTCCGGCACCATGTACTATCTGGCCCCCGAGATCTTCAAACAACAAGATGACGATGGCTGCAAAGCGGACCTCTGGAGCTTGGGTGTGACCTTGTACAAAATGGTGATGGGAAAGGTGCCATTCCGGGGGAATAACTTCATGAGACAGAGGGAGAAGATCCTGGCGGGGACCGCACTTCCTCAGCAGGCAAGGCCAAAGTTTTTGAACATCTTATTAACTGTGGACCCCAAGCAGAGGCCGACCATGGAAGAGGTCATGGAGGACCCCTGGCTCAACATGGGCCAGGAGGAGGAGCCGCTGCGTCCCTACATCGAGCCGCCCTAGGAGGACTTGGAAGCCCACCTCTCAGCAATGATGCTGGAACTGGGCTTCAGCAGTAAGAGATCCAGCATTCCTTGACGCAGAGGACATTTGATAAAGTGATGGGGACATACAGGATCCTGAGAGTGACGCAGACCAAGATGTCCGGCCGCACCATCCGGGTAAGGCCCTACCCCTTCCTTGAGGCCAGGAGCATTTTCTCCAATCAGGAGGTGAGTGAGTCATTTGATGGGAAAACAGAACAACCTTCCAATCTCCTAGACTGCCAGGGGTCTAAGGTGACCACTCCCCCACCCAACCTGGTGGAAACCATATCCACCACTCCCCCAGCCGACCCTATTGAGTTCAGGACAGCTACCCCCAGCCCAGTCCTGAAGCGTGGCTCTGAGGGCTCGCTTGCCATGCGCAAAAGCCGCAGCAGCAGCACTTTCAGCAGCCGGGGAACTGCCCATGAACTGGGCCTCCACACTGGATAGGCTGAGGAGGAGACCAAAGACCTAGACTGCCCGGGGTCGAATGCGAACACTCTCTCAGGCAGCCTTGTGGGAACCATATCCACCACTCCCCCAGCCGATCCCCTGGGATCAGGACAGCTACCCCAAGCCCAGTCATGAAGCTCAGGCCTGGGAGCTCCCCCACCATGGGCAACAGTAGCCACAGGAGCACCTTCATCAGGGTTGGAACCCCAGGGGGAGCCTCCCATGAAAGCGTCCTCCACACCGGGCAGGCTGATGGGGGCAACACAGTCTCTCCCTCTGGCACAGCCTGGGCTGGCCCACGTGGGTTAGAACGGTTTTGAGATTCATCTTAAAATTCACATGCTGTGTGTCACCCACCAACAAGAAGGTTTTCATAAAGACGAATATCCACCCCATGTAATTTTTAAAAATTGTGGACGGTCAAGGCGGGGCCACAGTTACCTTGAAGGTGCTGTTGCAGAGCTCCAGGAAGGCAGGGCACTTGGTATGGGAGCTGAGCCAGAGGTTGGACTCAACCAGTTGTGGGGCCAGCGGTGCCAGAAATAAACGCTGGGTATGCCAGGTGAGAGCACTTTGTGCAGCCAATGATGGAAGTGCGAAAACGGCTGAAAGGAAGTGCCCAAGATGATCATGAACTTGGCTCACTATCACCGCCAACTCCAGGCACAAGGTTCGCTGAAGAATGCTATCTATCAGGCCAATCCATGGAACTTCTCTGCTGCAGTCCAGGTGGCTGCACTCCAGGCGTCCACCGACAAAGTTTGGGAAACCACGACCCAGCGATCCCCCGACAGGGTCCAAAAGAAGGCGACCCAGCAGTGCCCGGATGCTGTCTAAGAGAAGACGACCCAGAAGTTCCCCGATGCTGTCCAAGAGAAGACGACCCAGAGGTCCCCCAATGCTGTCCAAGCGAATGCGACCCAGGGGTCCCCCGATGCAACAGAGACTATCATGTTTAAGAGCTGAGCATCACTGCAGTACGATAAAAATGAACAAACTAAAGTGTTCCAGTGGGAGAACCTCACAGGCTGATAATCCCTCTAAAGATTCCCTTTATACAAAGCTGAGACTTTAGGAGGGAAGTGTTAAAGGAAAATGATTACTAGAATAACATACATGTGATTAAAACACTCAATGTACAGAAAGTAAGGATTTTTCTTAGAAGATGAGTTTGAAATAGAATGTGCCAGAGACTCCTCCAGAGTCCTCAAGCCTGCCTGCTCCCTCTCCGCCTCCATAAAGGGTAGAATTTGCCCCAACATATTAGCCCACCATTTGTACTCTGCAGATATCCTCTCATCCAGAGAAGTCCTTTGTGTCATCTGGAAATGGATATTCCCCCAGCCGACCCCCCTGAGTTCAGGACAGCTATCCCCAGCCCAGTCCTGAAGCGCAGCCCTGGGGACTCCCCCACCATGTGCAATAGTAGCTGCAGCAGCAGCACTATCAGCAGTGGGGGAGCCCCCGCGGGAGCCGCCCATGAAACTGGCCTCCACACTGGGCAGGCTGAGGAGGAGACCGAAGACCTAGACTGCCCGGGGTCGAAGGTAACCACTCCCCCACCCAGCCTGGTGGAAACCATTTTGTTGTTGTTGTTTTATAATTTTGGAGTTGCCATGTCTTTGGACTTGGCAACTTCCTCTTCTCACTTTTCAACCCCTCCCATGTTCGAGGTGCACTTTGTTAGTGATTATGTGCTTGGTCGAACCATCGGAAAGGGAGCCTGGGCCACGGTGATCTTGGTCAGTCCTGTGCCAACTGTTCCCTAGGTGATTATAACAGCCATCAGTAGGAAGGGCTGTCCTGAGTTCCGTCAGGAAGCCCATTGTCTTCAGAGCTGAAACCACCCAAACATCACAAAATTATTGGAGATGATTGCCACCTAGGACAAGTTTTACCTGGTGATGGAGCATGTGAGGGGAGGGGACCTATGAGAGCACCTGGAGACCTAAGGCCGCCTGACAGAGTGAAAAGCCCGTGAGGCATTCCAGCAGTTGGTGTCAGTGCTCCAGTACTGTCACCAGTAGGGGCATCGCCGACCGAGGCCCCAAGCCCACCAACATCCTGTTAGATGCCAACAGGAGCATCAAACTGGCCGACATTTGTTTCAGCAAGGAAACGAAGGGCCAAAAACTGAGCACCTTCTGGGGCACATTCTGCTACGTGGCCCCCGAGATCTTGAAGAACCAAGACTATGATGGCTGCAAAGCTTACGTCTGGAGCTTGGGGGCGAAATTGTACAAGATGGTGACAGGAAAGGTGCAGTTCAGGGGGGCCAACTTTGTATGACAGAGGGAGAAGATCCTGGCGAGGAAGTTCGAAGTGCCGCACTTCCTGAGCAGGCAAGGCAAAAGTTTTTTAAACATCTTATTAACTGTGGACCCCAACCAGAGGCCGACCATGGAAGAGGTCATGGAGGACCCCTGGCTCAACATGGGCCAGGAGGAGGAGCTGCTGCAGCCCTACAGGGAGCTGCCCCTGCGAAACTTGGACCCCTACGTCACAGCAATGATGGTGCACCTGGGCTTCAAGCAGGACGAGTCCAGCAGTCAGTGACACAGAGGACATTTGACAGAGTGATGGGAACATTCCAGATCCTAAGAATGACACAGACCAAGATGCCCAGCCGCACCATCCCAGTAATGCCCTACTCCTCCCTTGAGGCCAGGAACATTTTCTCCAGCCAGGAGTTGGGTCAGGAAGTTACTGAGAAGACTGAACAGCCTTCCATTCCCATAGACTGCCCGGGGTCGAAGGTGACCACTTCCCCACCTGACCTGGTGGAAACCATATCCACCACTCCCCCCCTCTGAGCCCCCTGTGTTGAGGATAGCTACCCCGCCCAGTCCTGAAGCATGGCCCTGGGGGCTCCCCCAGGAATCTCAACAGAAGTCGCAGGAGCACCATCAGCAGAGGTAGAGCAGGAGGGGGAGCCACCCGTGAACGCGGCCTCCACACAGGGTAGGCTGAGGAGGAGACCAAAGACCTAGACTGCCAGGGGTCCAAGCGACCACTCCCCCACCCACTCTGCTGGAAACAATTTTTTTTGTTTTGTCTTGTAATTTTGGAGATGCCATGTCTTCTGACTTGGCACCCTCCTCTTCTCACTTTTCAACCCCTCCCATCATCCAGGTGCGCTTCGTTGGTGGTTATGTGCTCTGGGGAACCATTGGCAAGGGAGCCTGGGCTAAGGTGAGCTTGGCCTGGCACGTGCGAACTGCCACCGAGCTGGTTATAAAACCATCCAGCAGAAGGGGTATCCTGAGTTCCCTCAAGAAGCTTGTCTTAAGGATTAAACCAACCAAACATCACAAGACATTATGTGAGGTGATTGCCACCAAGGACAACTTTTACCTGGTGATGGAGCACATGAGGGGAGGGGACCTACGAGAGCACCTGGAGACCTACGGCCACCTCTCTGAGCAGAGTAAGATGGGAGCGCTGCATCCCTGCAACTGGTGTCCACGCTCCAGTACTGCCACCACAGGAGCATTGCCCAACGGGACCTGAAACCCGCCAACATTCTGGTAGATGCGAACAGGAGCATCAAACTTGCTGACTTCGTTTTTGGAAAAGAAGCGAAAGGCAAAAAACTGAGCACCTTCTGAGGGGCAATCTACTACATGGCCCCCGAGATCTTGAAGACACAAGACTAGTACGGCTACAAAGCGGACGCCTGGAGTATAGGGGCGACATTGTACAAGGTGGTGACGGGAAAGGTGCATTTCCATTCCGGAGGGCCAACTTTGTACAACAGAGGGAGGAGATCCTGGCGGGGAAGGTCGAAGTGCCGCATTTCCTGAGAAGGCAAGGCCAAAGTTTTTAGAACGGATTACTTACTGTGGACCCCAACCAGAGGCCGACCATGGAAGAGGTCATGGAGGACGCCTGGCTCAACATGGGCCAGGAGGAGGAGCCGCTGCGGCCCTACATCGAGCTGCCCCAGGAGGACTTGGACCTGCGCATCACAACAATGATGCTGGACCTGGGCTTCAAGCAGGAAGAGATCCAGCATTCAGTGAAGCAGAGGACATTTGACAAGGTCATGGGGACATACAGGATCCTGAGAGTGACCCAGACCAAGATGCTCGGCCGCACCATCCCGGTAAGGCCCTACCCCTCCCTGG
>NW_006289952.1:4419-7918 GCF_000327345.1 Myotis davidii | reverse complement strand
GGCCCTACCCCTCCCTTGAGGCCCGGAGCATTTTCTCCAGCCAGGAGGTGGGTGAGTCATTTGATGGGAAGACTGAACAACCTTCCAATCCCCTAGACTGCCCGGGGTCTAAGATGACCATTCCTCCACCCAACCTGGTGGAAACCATATCCACCACTCCCCCAGCCGACCCCCCTGAATTCAAGACAGCTACCCCCAGCCCAATCTTGAAGCTCGGCCCTGGAGGCTTCCCCACCATGGGCAACAGTAGCCACAGGAGCACCTTCATCAGGGTTGGAGCCCCAGGGGGAGCCGTCCATGAAAGCGGCCTCCACACTGGGCAGGCTGATGGGGGCAACACAGTCTCTCCCTCTGGCACAGCCTGGGCTGGCCCGCGTGGATTAGAACGGCTTTGAGATTCATCTTAAAATTCACATGCTGTGTGTCACCCACCAACAAGAAGGTTTTCATAAAGACGAATATCCACCCCATGTAATTTTTAAAAATTGTGGACGGTCAAGGCAGGGCCACAGTTAACTCGAAGGTGCTGTTGTAGAGCTCCAGGAAGGTGGGGCATGTGGCACAGGAGCTGAGCCATAGGTTGGACACGACCAGTTCTGGGGACAGCAGCGCCGGAAGTAAATGCTGGCTTGCCAGGTGAGAGCACGTGGTGCCGCCAATGATGGAAGTGCAAAAACGGCTGAAAGGAAGTGCCTAAGATGATCATGAACTTGGCTCACTATCACCGCCAACTCCAGGCACAAGGTTCGCTGAAGAATGCTGTCCATCAGGCCAATCCATGGAACTTCTCCACTGCAGTCCAGGTGGCTGCACTCCAGGCATCCTCCGACAAAGTTTGGGAGACCATGACCCAGCGATCCCAGGGTCCAAGAGAAGGCGACCCAGCAATGCCCAGACACTGTTCAAGATAAGACAACCCAGCAGTCCCCCGATACTGTCCAAGAGAAGGCCACTAGACTGCCCGGGGTCAAAAGCAACCACTCCCACACGCAGCCTGGTGGAATCCATATCCACCACTCCCCCAGCCGACCCCCCTGAGTTCAGGACAGGTACCCCCAGCCCAGTGCTAGAGCTCGGCCCTGTGGGATCCACCACCATGTGCAGCAAAAGCCGCAGGAGCACCATCAGCAGGGGTAGAGCCCAAGGGGGAGCTGCCCATGAACGTGGCCTCCACACTGGGCAGGCTGAGGAGGAGACCGAAGACATAGACTGCCCGGGGTTGAACGCAACCACTCCCCCACCCAGCATGGAAGCCATAGCCGCCACTCCCCCAATCAACTCCACTGAGTTCAGGACAGATACCCGCAGCCCAGTCTTGAGCACCATGATCAGGGGTGGAGCCAAAGGGGGAGCCGCCCACGAAAGTGGTCTCCACAATGGGCAGGGTTATGGGGGCACCCCAGTCTCTCCCTCTGGACACAGCCAGGGCCGTCCCTGGTGGGTTAGGACGGCCTGGAGATTCATTTCAAAATGGACTTGCTGTGGGTCACCCACCAAGAGGAATGGTTTTAGAAGGACGAAAGTCCAACCCATGCAATATTTAAAAATTTTTGGCGGTGAAGGTGAGACAACAGTTACCTCAAAGGTGCAGGTGCGGAGCTCCAGGAAGGCCATGCATGTGTTACGGGAGCTGAGCCAGAGGATGGATGTAACCAGATCTGGGACAGCGGCACCAGAAATAAACGCAGCCTGTGCCAGGTACGAGCACGTGGTGCAGCCAAGGATGGAGGCGTGTGAAAGGCTGATAGGATGTGTCCAAGAGGATCATGACCTTGGCTCACTATCACCGCCAACACCGGGCACAAGGTTCGATGAAGAAGGCTGCCAGCAGGCCGAGACACAGAACTCTGCTGCAGTCTAGGTGGCTGCGCTCCAGGCCTCCCCCGACAAAGTCCGAGTGGCCAAGAGCCAGCGATACCACAACAAAGTCCAGGAGGTCGCGACCCAGTGGTCCGCCGATGCTGTCCAAGAGAAGGCAATCCAGAGGTCCCCCGACGCTGTCCAAAGAAGATGACCCAGGGGTCCCCCGACGCTGTTCAAGAGAAGGCAACCCAGAGGTCCCCGGACGCTGTCCAAGAGAGGGGACCAAGCAGTCCCCCCTTACGCTGTTCAAGAGAAGGGGATCCAGTGTTCCCCCGACGCTGTCCAAGGGAAGGCGATCCAGAGGTCCCCCGCGCTGTCCAAGAGAAGGCGATCCAGAGGTCCCCGACGCTGTTCAAGAGAAGGCGATCCAGGAGTCCCCCAACGCTGTTCAAGAGAAGGCGATCCAGAAGTCCCCAGACGCTGTTCAAGGAAGGCAATGCGGAGGTCCCCTGACGCTGTTCATGAGAAGGCGATCCAGAGGTCCTCTGACGCTGTTCAAGAGAACATGACCCAGCAGTCCCCTGATGCTGTCCAAGAGAAGACGACCCAACATTCCCCGAAGCTGTCCAAAGACAACCCAGCGGTCCCCCGATGCTGTCCAAGAGAAGGGGACCCAGTGGTCCAGCCATGCTGTTCAACAGAAGGCGTTTCTAGAGGTCCCCTGACGCTGTTCAAGAGAAGGCAATACAGAGGTTCCCCGATCTTGTCTAAGAAAAGGTGACCCAGTAGTCTCCCCATGTTATCCAAGGGAAGGGGACCCAGCTGTCCCCCGATGCTGTCCAGAGAAGGGGACCCAGCGGTCTCCCAATGGTGTCCAAGAGAAGGGGACATAGCGGTCCCCCGATGTTGTTCAAGAGAAGGCGATCCCGAGGTCCCCAGATGCTGTTCAAGAAAGGTGATCCAGAGGTACGCGGACACTGTTCAAGAGAAGGCAAACCAGCGGTCCCCCGAAACTGTCCAAGACAAGAGGACACACCGGTCCCGGGTCCCCCGACGCTGACCAAGAGAAGGCGATCCCGAGGTCCCCAGACACTGTTCAAGAAAGGTATAGCATCGGGGGACCGCTATGTCCCCTTCTCTTGGACACCATTGGGAGACCGCATCATTTCAAGAATGCCTGCTGAGCTTGGTAGACGGCTTGGCGTCCCCTGGCGGTCATGAGGAGAGGAGAGGCTGCCCTCTCTGGGAGTCCACTTCTCAGCCCCCACTGAAACTTCAGAGACTGGACTTTTTCATGGGTCCCTTTCCTCCCCTGCTCCTTGGCTCCCACGTTTGTGGGGCTTCTTATTAAAGCATTTGGTTCTCCCAAACTTTCTAATAAACTTGATGATCCAGAAAAAAAAATTATCAATCTTCTTTTCAGAAACTGTTTCTCTACCTTAGTGGATGTTAAATATTTCTGGTGTGGGACTTTCTGAAGTCCTGGGTGGGCTTCTACTAGAAAAGGAGTTGGGAGAGAGGAGGGAAAGGAAGGGGAAGAAACAGGGGGGAAAGGAAGGGGTAGGAGAGAGAAATACCAGTGTTACCCAAATCCTGGGTTACTACTGAGAAGAAAGCTGAAATTTGGGTTAACACCTTTCCTCAACTGTAATAGAGTGCTAATAGGGTGTGAAAGAGAAAGAGTGAGGAAAAGGAA
>NW_006289952.1:3036-4351 GCF_000327345.1 Myotis davidii | reverse complement strand
GTGACACTGATAAAAACGTGTTTATGAGCCCTGCTGTGTCATCTGCTCCCAACTCCTTTGGGAACTCCTTCAAATTCCTATTTAATAACACTTAAGAAACACCCCCTCTAAATCAGACAGACCAAAGAATCCAGGCTTTTTATTCCCCATGACAAGATGAAGAAGGCTAAGTATAATCAGAGACAGGGTGAACATTCATCCTAGATTTTTTCCAAACATTTCTGACTTGAGATATTCTGTCCTATTGATCCCATAAGCACACATAAGCCTTTTCAGTTCATGTGCCCAGACTGTTGGTTAGACAATAAACTGATGATAGGAATGCTCAGGGATATGAATGATTCTAAAACACTTTTAGTTCATTGGTCCTTTGCTCCAAATAATGTCAATCCTCTTCCTGGAACTTTCCAGGGACTTGCAGTGGGTCCAGAAGAAAATCTAAAATCCTTGCCATACTCCTCAAGCCCCTATAGAATCGGATCCTTACCTCCTCTCCCCTTGATTCACCACCTTCCAGTCCCATTGGCCCGCTTTCTTTCCTGTGAACATGCTGAGTTTATTCCTGCCTCAGAGCCTTGGCCTTTGTTCTTACCCCTGTCGAGAATGTGTTTTACATCAAGTTTTCATGGGCTTCTTCTCCTGGTTCAGATCTTGATTAAAACTCCCATCTTCTCGGGATGTCACCCCTAACAATCCTGCCTAAATCAGCACTACCCCCAACCCCAATACCTTCTTGGGCATGGCCCTTTTAAATCATCTTCATGGCATTTACTATCCTATATAATAAAAACCTAATATACGAAGTGGCAGGTCATTCGGTAATTTGTTCTACCAATCAAAATGTAATGTGTTAGCCGAAACCAGTTTGGCTCAGTGGATAGAGCGTCGGCCTGTAGACTAAAAGGTCCCAGGTTCGATTCTCGTCAAGGGTATGTACCTGGGTTGCGGGCACAGACCCAGTGGGAGATGTGCAGGAGGCAGCGGATCGATGTTTCTCTCTCATCAATGTTTCTAACTATCTCTCTCCCTTCCTCTCTGTAAAAAATCAATAAAATATATATTTTTTAAAAAAGTAATATGCTAATGATATGCTAAGGCCACTCAACCACTCACTATGACACGCACTGACCACCAGGGGGAGACAGTTGACCTGTCAACCAGGTCTCAATGACAAGCACTGACCATCAGAGGGCAGATGCTCGGACCAGTAGGTGAACTTGCTGCTGGGGTCTGGCCGATTGGGACTCAGCGAGACAGGCCAGACATGCCCTGGAGCCCTCCTGCAGTCCCTCGCCAGCTGGTCAACCTCCCATAT
>NW_006289952.1:1810-2729 GCF_000327345.1 Myotis davidii | reverse complement strand
TAATGTTCGCTGACTACCAGGGGGCAGACACTCAACACAGGAGCTGCCCTATGGTGGTCAGTGTGCTCCCACAGGGGGAGCGCCTCTCAGCCAAAGGCCAGACTCACAGCTGGAGAGTGCGGCGGCAGTGGTTGGAGCCTCTCCCGCCTCCATGGCAGCACTAAGGATTGCCAGCTTAGGCATGCTCCCCGTGGGTCCCTCTGCAGGCAGTTAGCCACCCCCCAAGGGCTCCAAGACTTCAAGAGGGCACAGGCCAGGCTGAGGGAGCCACCCCACAAGTGTGCAAGACTTTTGTGCACCAGACCTCTAGCGATCTATAAGCATCTTATTTACACATTTGATTATCTTTTTTCCCCATTAGAGTATAAGCTACAGGAGGCTGAGTCTCTGCCTCACTCCTACAAAAGCATCTAGCACAAATAGATTCCCAACAAACAGTAGGTATCAAATAAACATTTACATAATAAATGACTAAATAAAGGTATGGCTCATCTCCTTTGTAGTTAAACACAGTCTACAGCACACCACAGACTTTAGAAATGGGGAGGAGTACCAGTTACTGAACCCGGGAAGATCACTAGCAAGCCTGGCCGGCCCTGTCTCCACACCCTGATCCCTTCTCTTGTCCTTTTAGCTCCCAACCTCTGACACATTATGTCTCAGCAATACAAATGTCTTCTGGCTTGAAGCTTTTATGTTTCTAAAGAGTAGATAGGGAGGCTCAAGGGAGATCATTAGGGAAATTCATTAAATAAACAGACAGAAGACTAAGACCTTTGTGTGGCTGCCTTCACTTCCTTTAACTTTGATATTAATTCCAAACATATTTTCCAAAAGAAAGGTCTTTTTTTTTTTCGAGTAGACTTTGCCCAATTCTTTTTTTATCCTCTAACCTTCTTTTGTGAAAAAGTCTCCTAGG
>NW_006289952.1:0-431 GCF_000327345.1 Myotis davidii | reverse complement strand
ATTGACATGCTTCCATCACCTCAGAAGCAGGGAAAAGAGTTAACTGTACACTGGCTTTTAAAGCTTCTGCCTAGAGGTGACAATGCCACCCTGCTCCCATTTTATTGATTGAAGCAAGTCACCTGGCCAAGTGTGCCATCAATACTCTCCCAGGGAAGGGCAATGCACCTCCACAGCCTGCCACCGCTGCTCAAGCAGCTTTTATCTTCTAAAGCTGTAACAGCTATGGCAGCGCCATTGTCAAAACAGCAGCTCTGAGCCTAAAGGACAATCACTGATCTCTCACCTGATCAGACTGTCAGACTTTGTGCTTCTGCCAGAGGATACCTTTGTGCAGGGATCTGATCTCTCAGCCACTGGGGCTCTTCTCTGTGTATCCAAATGCGCTGCCTGGAACAGCTGGAATCCAAGTAGCTGTGAAATAGTTTACG
>NW_006289951.1:0-462 GCF_000327345.1 Myotis davidii | reverse complement strand
CTCTATTCACTGAGCCAAACCAGTTAGGGGAAGATTTTTTTATTATTATTAATCCTCACCCGAGGATATTTTTCCATTGATTTTTAGAGAGAGTGGAAAGAAGGAAGAAAGACACATCAATTGGTTGCCTCCCCCACTTGCCCCAACCAGGGCCATGAAGGAGATCGAGCCTGCAACCCAGGCACATGTCTTTGACCAGAATCAAACCCTGGATGCTTCAATCTGCGGGCCAATGCTTTATCCACTGAGAAAAACTGGCTAGAGCAACATTGTCATTTTAAAGTTGTTTTTATTCTATAAAGTTTAATTTATTAGATTTTTATTGATATTTATTGTTGAAAGTGTTACAGATGTCCACCTCCCCCCCCTCAATTGACCCCCTCCATCCTGCTCCCTTCCCCTACCCAGGTTTCCCCTCGCACTATTGTCTGTCCATGGGATATGCATATAAGCATATAAGTT
>NW_006289950.1:0-471 GCF_000327345.1 Myotis davidii | reverse complement strand
CCCCTCCACTTCCTCTTCCTGTCTTCCTCCCCTCCCTCCTTCCCCTGCTTCTTATTTACCTTTTCTGCTCTTTAATGTTCGTCTCTCTCTCTTATTTCTTACGTGTTACTTCCCTCTTCTCCTCCTTTTCTCCTTTAATTATTCTTAATCACATGTGCCCAGCATGGACAAGGTCTTGGCGGCAAGGAGTCACTGAGTGGGTTCCTGGGACCCTGGAACCCACAGGGAGGTGAGGACAGACATAAACACAGCACCTCAGTGAGTGTGGGGCACGGTGTCGAGGTGAGTGCTGAACACAGAGCTGGGGTGACACAGTCATGCTCCAGCCTGGACCTGTCAGGAGGGTTTGAGGGTGCTGAGCTGCCAGGCCCAGCTCATGAAGCATGAGCAAGAGTGGGCATTAGGGGGGAGAGGCTCTGGGCAGAGGGACAGAGGAGTTGGGGACAGAGGAGGTGGGGACAGAGGAGGTGG
>NW_006289949.1:0-454 GCF_000327345.1 Myotis davidii | reverse complement strand
AAGATTTAATTAAAAAAAAAATCTACACAATTGGCCTAGTTGTGCCTCCTGGAAAAACGTGGCTGAGATAGTTAATATTTCTTACAGCATCTTTTAGTGTTAATAATCCAATATTTTTTTGGTCACATCTTAGTCACAACCGGCTATAGTCTAAGCAGGAAGAGGTGATTTGAATCATAAAGAGGAATGGAATGAAGTATGTGGTTCCTTCAGTTCCATTTACTTGAGTCCAATGATATAATTTCTTGCATCTAGTGACCAGTGCCAATTTCTTATGGGGGAGGATATTCAAAATCCATGTCACAGCTAATAGCAATTTCTGATACTGTGGGACTCAAATTTCTTTTTCTCTCCCCCATTAAGTCTTGAAATTTACCCTTGGTTTTATAGCAAGTGAGATTACACTGCCAAGTTATTTCTGATATATATATATATATATATATTGCTTAAAGTA
>NW_006289948.1:15357-16022 GCF_000327345.1 Myotis davidii | reverse complement strand
ACAAGAACAGACATATAAACCAATCAAACAGAATAGAGAACCCAGAGATTGACTGAAGCCATTATGCTGAATTAATATTTGACAAAGGAGGCATGAACATACAATGGAGTCGAGACAGTCTTTTCAATAAATGGTGTTGGGAAAATTGAACAGATACATGCAAAAAAATGAAACTAGACCACCAACTTACACCATACACAAAAATAAACTCAAAATAGATAAAGGACTTAAACATAAGATGGGAAACCATAAAAATCTTCAAAGAAGCCTTAGGCAGCAAAATAGCAGACATATGTCATAGCAATATATTTATCAATACAGCTCCTATGGCAATGGAAACTAAAGAGAAAATAAACAAATGGAACTACATCAAAATAAAAAGCTTCTGTACAGCAAAAGGAACCATCAACTAAACAACAACAAAACCCATTGCATGAAGAACATATTTGCCAATGTTATCGCTGATAAGGCTTTGATTTCCAAAATTTATTGTTTAAATTTAAGAAAGATAAACAATACAATCAAAAATGGACAAATGATCTAAATAGACACTTTTTTAAAGAGGCCATACAACATCTACACAATGGAATACTACGATGATGTAAAAAAGAAGGAATTCTTACCATTTGCAACAGCATGGATGTAACTGAAGAGGTTTTTTTTCC
>NW_006289948.1:13394-13714 GCF_000327345.1 Myotis davidii | reverse complement strand
GATTATTTATAATTTACTTTAAAGTTCAAAAATGGTATGATCCCAATAGAATTTTTGGTATGATCCCAATAGTTTTCTAAGTAACTGCATATACGATAGCTATTATCTTTCAGCTTTGATGCAGGAGCTGAGGCTCTGCAAAGTAATTCTTTTTTGCCACTCTGCCATTAAAAGGCACTAGAGGAAAATTTCAAGGTTAGAAGAGGAAGAAGCACTTATTGCTCCTTTCTATTCACTGCCTCTGGCCTCCTCTTCTGCTCACTGTGCCTGTGGGCATCATCCATCATCCACACTTGTCACCTTAGCAAACTTGGTTTCTT
>NW_006289948.1:1851-13062 GCF_000327345.1 Myotis davidii | reverse complement strand
GGTAGAACAATAAATAAATCCAATGACATAAAAAATTAACATTTATTTTGAAAGCAAGATAAACCATTTAAATGGGGAAAATAGAACATGGACAATAAGCCATATGTTGACTTTCAAAAAGTATTATTTAACATTTATATTTATTCTATTGCCACTAAAGAGAGGTCAGACCATTGGTAAAAGAGCCACAACCTGTAGTCTTAGGTCTCTTATATACGCAGAGCCCAGAGATTAACACCACAATTCAATTTGGAGAAGAAAAAAAAATACAGGACACAACACATACTAGTAGATGGTGACATTCTGTTCCTTATTTAGTTCATATCCAAGTTCATATCCATCTGAAATTCTAGTATACTTTGCCTTTTTATACATCCTCAGTATATTTAAGAAACTTTAATTCATAACTGAATGCATAGTCTCCTCATCTCTTTATTCCTAAAAGTATAGATGACTGGATTTAGAAAAGGAGTGATAACTGCATCAAAGATTGCCAGGAACTTATCCATGTGTGATGTGGGAAATGGCCACATGTAGAAGAAGATTAATGGCCTAAAGAACAGAACAACCACAGTGACATGAGCTGACAGAGTGGAGAGGGCCTTGGACATACTGCTACCTGAAGATTTTTTCTGAACAGTCACCAAAATAAAGATGTAAGAGATGATCAAAATTAAAAAGGAAACCACAGAAATAAATCCACTGTTGGCAGTAACCATGAATTCCAATGTGTAAGTTTCTATGCAAGCAAGTTTGATAAATCGAGGAAGGTCACAAAAAAAGCTGTCTAATTCATTAGGGCCACAGAAAGGCAGGTTTACAACAAAAGCCAATTGAGTCACTGAGTGAATAAGGCCAATAATCCAGGAAGTGACTAGAAGCAAAATGCACCTCTGTGGGTTCATGATGGCCAGGTAGTGAAGGGGCTTACATATGGCAACGTATCTATCAAAGGCCATGGCGGTGAGCAGAACCATCTCTGTACCCCCAACTGCATGGATAAAGAAGATCTGAGCTACACAGCCCACAAAAGAGATGGTTTTACGCTTTCTTAAAAGATCGTAAATCATTTTAGGAGCTGTGGACGAGCAAAACATCAAGTCGCTGATGGAAAGGTTGGCCAGCAGGAAGTACATGGGGGACTGTAAATGAGGGTCAGAGATCACAGCTAGCACAATGAGGAGGTTTCCCATCAGGCTTGCCACATAGAACACAATGGAAAAGAGGAAGAGGAAAAGCTGGATCTCCCTTGAACTGGAGAGTCCCAGGAACACAAACTCAGACACCATAGAGTCATTGGCTTTGTCCATTGCCTCTCTCTGTCAGCAGTGACAACTCTCATGAAACCTGAAAGAAGAGAGTAAGGAGACATTTGTTTAGGGAAAATGGCACTGACCTTACTTAATCTTGGGCAATTAATAGTTAACAAAAAACTAGACAAAGGCTGATGTATGCCTTTGGAGACCATTTCAGTCACAACACAACCCATATTCCTTTGTTTTATATTTCATTGCCAAAATAGATTGTACAGAGTAAGAATCCTTTTACTTATTTGAATGGGTAGTTCTGTTGTATTTCTAAATGTCATTATTTCATATTTATATATCACATATGACCACAAATTAAAGGCTTTTTGTAAATTATTTAACTATCTGTATATATAAAAGCCGTCGTCCGGTCGCTATCTTGCACACTGACCACCAGGGGGCAGATGCTCAACACAGGAGCTGCCCTCTGGTGATCAATGCGTTCCCACAACCAACCTCCTGCATTCCCTTCCCCCCACCCCCACCCCCCCAACTGGCTGGCCCTCATCAGCCTGATCTTGCTGGCCAAGCCAAGGGACCACACCCATGCACGAATTCGTGCACCAGGTCTCTAGTATGAAATAATTAAGTGACTGAGTTTCATAATTTGGACATCACTCAGTATATTGATACCATATCTATGATTGCATTGTCAAGTTCTTTCAAAATCCATATAAACAATTTTTAAGACCTGAGTTGTAAATTTCTGATCTCTGAAAATTAGGAAGACAAGATGAGTTATTTAGAGGAAGAAGGAAAGATAGAAGTAAAGGATGCCAGTGCATGGCCTCACCATTTTAGAAAGGGAGGATAAGTTCAAGAGAAAGTGACACTGTGGGTTCTGTGGAGGAGATTCTGACTAGATAGAGAGAGGAAAAGATGTGGGACAAGAATGACAATGATGAGTTATAAATCCCAAGTAGAAGAAAAGAGTAAGAGTGAAAATATCAGTGGTTTTACACATGCTTCTCTTTACCTATATATAAAATACTTAACCTTGTTCTGAATTAAATAAATGCATACCAACATAGCAAGACACTAGTGTTTTCTTAAAATTTTGGCAGAGATTTAAACATTTGAAAAAAATTCAGGATTTGAGGGGAAATGTGGAAACAGGTAATCTCATAACCAGTGATGGGAAAGTAAACTGATAAACATTTACCACTCATGGATATGGACAACAGTATGATGATTGCTAGAGGGGAGGAAGAAAAGGGGGAGGTGGAGAAGGGTTTAGGAGGGATAAATGGTGATGGGCAGCAACTTGACTTGGGGTGGTGAACACACAATAAAGTGTGCAGATGTTGGGTTGTAGAACTGAATTCTGTAGATTTTTGTTAACCAACGTCACCCCAATAAGTTCAATAAAAAGGAAAAAAAATACTCCCATCAACTTTTTCAAGAAGGTACTTTAATTATCCCTGATTTATGAAAAAAGAAACTGCAGCATAGAGGAACTAAGTAACTTGTCCAAGGTTCTACAACCAGTACATGGCAGTACACCAGGTTTGCTTAACTTCAAAAGACAGCTTTAGTTCATGCCATCACAATTTTGTGATGCTTCTCAGTGTTTTGTAGAATAGAGCACTGTTGTTTAGCAGGTCTCTCATACCAAGTTACCTGATAAGCCTTCAACCTGTTTCCCAAATGATTGATCTTATCATCCAATTGGGGGCAGGATAAAAGGGGTCAAATGGGGGAAAAAATGGTGGACATATGTAATACTTTCAACAATAAAGATTTTTTTAAAAAGAAGAAGAAAGTATTCCATAGAATTCCTGGATCCCCTCAATATTTCCTCTGGCCTTCTTTGAGAGTCAGAAACAATTATCCACAGCCTATTCATAAATTTGTATTTTTACCTCAGTCTCCTCTTCCAAGAAAAGTGACAGCAAGATGTATCACATGAGGTTCAGCCACTCAAAAGCAGTGGGGAAAGTTTTTTTCCCCCCACTGTCCTTTGAGGTCACTTCTTGGTGACCTTTCCTCTCTCATGTCACAGAATCTACTTACAAGTGGTACCAAATCTTTGTATGGAGCCATCACTGAATTCTCTTTTCCCATAGTCTAAGTAGAGCTTCTATTTGATTGGGCCTTCCATTCTTCTCTGAATTCTCCTCTATTTCTACTTTTTTCTCATTCTTTTCTCCCAGCCACATAGATTTTCATGCTTTTCTTCAAATACACCATGCATGCATGCTACTGCCTTAAAAACCTCTGTTTTGGTTGTTTCCTCTGTCTGAAATGCTTCAAATCTCTATATCCACATGACTAACACTCTCCCGTCCTTCAAGCTTCCTCTTCAGTCTCACATTCACAAGGAGTCCTTGCTCCTCCCAGCCCCACCCAACTCCTAATCCGCTTTATCTTTCTCTACTTTATTTACTCTTTTCTACAGTACTTATCACTTTCTCATATGCTATAAAATTTACTTGATTATTTTTAATTTTAAAAAATAAAATAAAACATTTACTAATTTGGCAATACCTTTCCAAAATTGTATATACTCTTATGCTTTGACTCAGCTATTCTACTTTTAGGGAGAAATTTCAGCATATATACAGTATGTGGGCACATGAACAACGTGGACAAATAAAAGATATAGAGATGTTTGCTGAAGCATTATTGCCTATAAGAGCAAAAACCTGAAAATAACTTAAACGTGTAGAGATAGAGGACTATTTCAATAATTTCTCTTAGACACAGCCATTTATAGTGCTGAAGTAGACCTAATTATACTTATACAGGATAGAGAGGAGGAAATGGGGGAGTATCATACTCATGCCTTCTGGCTTTTTAAATTATATAAATATATTATAATATTACATAAAGAAAACAATAAATGGATAAAAATGCCTAGGTTGACATAGCAAAAGAAACACACACATTAAGTACAATTATCTCTAAAGACTGGGGTTGAGAAAATTGTGCAGGAAAAGGAATCTTTTACTTTTCACTTTATGCTCTAACCTACTATCTTACATTTTTTCAGAGTATATATCAATTTTACTTAGAACATAGATCAATGTGTGTGGATCTGAAAAATTACACAATTTGTATCTTTAGAGATTCAAAGCTCCCAAAAATATAATCATAAGGTATCTCCCAAATTATAACACAGATCAAAGCTACTCCTCTAAAATATTCACTAATAATTTTATTATTCCACTCCTCTCTATATCTCACACTCTAAGCTAAACTACTTCCTCTTCCCTGGACATGCACTCATATGGTATTTACTCTTCCTTCATATACACTTTCAAATAGTGTGGCTCATGGCTTCCCTCCACATCCTTCGCTTGGCCAGCAATGCCCTTGCCTTCATTACATCTCTCATTCCTCCTATTCTTCAACAGCCCACTGTGCAAAACTCCTTCCTCTATGAAGTCTTCTTGACACCTTTACTTTTACATATACTAAATGAAGATAAATTCCTCTATATTCTACGTAACCAAGCCAAAACCCAAGTAGTAGTAGTAGTAGTAATAATAATAAAATAATAATAATAATAATAATAATAATTCATTAATGGTTTAGCAAAGGCCACTATTTAATTCCCTGTCACTGTAAAATATTTTAAATATATCTTTATAATGGCATTTTTAGACTTTATCTTGAAAATGGTATAAACAATATTCACATTAATAAAAAGCAACACAGCTTGGAATCAAGTTTCTTTCACAGGGATTTTTACCAGCAACATCCCCACTGATGCAATTTGTCCAAACAAATGATTGCATTCTAAATTACCTTCCTGGAAGCTGAAAGTTATTCCATCAGCTTCTGATTTCCACTCAATGCTAAATATTTTTTAATTTTCACACAAAATCTTATTTTATCTTCCCCCAAAATTCATTATTTTTATGTATCATATCTGCAGATTGTACAGTTAGATAATTCCTAGTGTTGGTAAAAAGTTGGAAAACTCATTGTTGTGACAAATGCTTCCTAGCCAGTCTTTCGTGTTCTATCTATCCTGAAAACTTGAGGAGCCATACTCTGTGCCAGTCTCCATAAACATCTTCCCTTTTAAACAAAGTCAGAATAATAGTTTAAATCTGATCTTTTCAGTGAAGAACAGAGTGAAACTCTCCACTTAAGTCACTACTGCAAAAGGAAAATAGATTATCAATGGGAATCAGCAACTAAGTTCCAGTATGCCTTTGCTGGATCCTGAATCCCACTACCCTGTTAACATGGAGCATTGACTTCTGCCCACACTCCCACCACGAAGCATAAGATGTAAGGAAAGAGAGATAACTTAGAGGTCATCTAGTGTACAGTTGACTCCCTTCTCTTTTCATGTCTGCTCATCCTTGTGCTAACCAACACAAATAGGTATCAAATTATAAATAATATGGGCTTACCACCAATTTAAACAAGGCTGACAATTCTAAAGTACTTTTTAAAGTATCTCAATGTTTGTTGTCACTCAGATAAAGATTTGTAATTATCTACTTCCTAACCTTAGTCTCAAATTATTAACAAGGTTGAGTTTAAATTGGAATTGATGAAAAGTAATGAATTTTTTAAAGAAATCTTCAATCTGATCACCCTAAATTTTCTCCACTAGTTTGTTCTTCTCCATATGAGTACAAGAGCTCTGGACACTTCAGAATAGTAGAAAGATGTACAGGAATGGTCACTGGAGTTGCATGCTTCCCAGCTGCTATCAATGCAGCAAGTCTAGTAGGAGCCTGTTGCTGCTAGGATCTGAATGAAACTTTGCTAGTAACTGTAAAATCCTTTGATTTTAGAGTTAAGAAAACCAAAGTACAGAAAGGATACATGGATTTTCTTACACTAAGGAACAAGTTGATGATGGAAAACCCAGAATTAAGGTTTGACCATTGACTTCTCCAGTCAATTCAGGCAATTTCCTCTACTCTGTGCTTCTTTTGCTGTGATGGTCTAACCTTTTCATCCAGTCTGTGGCCCAGGAAATCAAAATATATCAAAACTGGTTTCTTCAGCATTGTCCAAAATTCTTCACATTTTATTCCCGCTGAGTTCAAATCTGCTCCTACTTTATTCTCTACCTGGAGACCAACACTCAAAAAGTCTGTGAACGTGTTACTAGAATGACTTTTCCAATACAGAACATGAAGTCATGACTCTATTTATCCTGCTGTCTTCTATATTTTGGTTGTGCGTTTATCTGCTTCAATCTCCATGTTGAATAATAGAGTTGATTCATTTCTTCTGGTTGATTAGATACCCCTTCTCACTGCTCTGTGTCTCTAGCCAAAGTTCTGATCTCCATCAAAAGCATTTTCCATCCATTTAACCTACCTGGACGAATGGAGCTAGAACAGAGAATATAGGGCTCTTGCTTTTGAAATGTTATTGTCACCTGGCATAAAAAGCCATGTGTACTACCTCCTTGGCAAGAAAAGCTGCTAATTAGCAACACTTGAAAGTTATTAACTGCTGCTGTACAGACTTAGGATTGCCATCCTGAGTGCATTTAGCTAAGGGAGTTGTTTCCTGGGACCACAGAAATTTGGCCACAACAACCAAAGGGAAAAGCTGATAATGGGTCACTTGAGGAAGAGGACAGGAAACTAGGGTCATTTTTGTGATATTACCAATTCTTTTTATCTTTTTACCTGCTTGTTTTTCTTACTTGTGAAGGAAGAAACTCTATAAGAATGAAAACGTATACCTTTTTAAAAAGTGAAAATGATGTTTATCATCTTCATAGGAAGGAAGGGAGGGAGAACAAGTGGGAGAAAAAGATAACTCAATAGTTAGCCACTCATAAATAGCAAAAACTGCATGTTCAATAAAAACTCTGACTGAGGCTATAAAGGCCTGTTACATTATTTTCAGTATTGTTGTTTATGTTTAAATTTTTCTTTTATAATTTAAAAAAAGAGGGCTTTAATGTGGCATCTAGAATGTTCGCCGTGTCCCATTAGAAAGGATAAATATATTAAAGATAATAATATAGACAGATGACCCAACAACAATTAGTTCTTTTGTGTGTGTGTGATGTGAAGAGATGAAGAAGGTGTTATGATAGCAGCACAAGGGGCTGAATTCAAAATGCTAATGAAGCTGGAATGAAACAAATCATCTCATAGATCAGCTTCTTAAAAAGAAACAACAGAATGAAAAACCCTCTTTGTTCATATTTTATCTTTACACCCAGCAGGCGCGATTCAGTGGTTGAGTGTTGACCTATGAACCAGGAGATCATGGTTCGATTCCCAGTCAGATCGCATGCCTGGGTTGTGGGCTCCATCCCCAGTGTGCCCTGATTGGACTCCATCCCTGGACTCCATTCTCTCTCATCATTGATGTTTCTATCTCTCTCTCCCTCTCCCTTCCTCTCTAAAAACAACAAAAATATTTTTTTAAGTATGCAGAGAGTCAGTGAAAGGAACATTGATGAACTATAATTATAAAGAGTACTCTATATTAATTATCTATTGCTGTCCCACAAAGCAGCTTTAATCAATAACATTTTACTTGCTCATGACTGCAATTAGGGCTAAGCTCAGCTTGGCTTTCCTGTGCGGCATCAATTATCTGGCAGCTTGGCTGGGGTTGGAGGATAAGATGGCCTCATTCACGTCTGGGGCCTTCATGCTGCCTAATGGCTACACTGCTCTCCCCGAGGGGCTTTTATCAAGCAGCAGCGTCTTTTTCCATCACCATCATTCGGCAGTCTTGCTGAAGCTTCCTTATAGGGTCTTGGGGAACACTACAACAAGTCAAAGGCAGAAGCTGCAAAGCAACCTATGCCAAATGCTGGTATTAATGTAACATCATCTTTTCCACATTGCATGGGTTAAAGCAAGGAGCAAGATCAAGCCAATTTAAGGTTGGGGAAATAGACTCTACCTCTTAGCAGGAGAAAGCGCAAAATACTGTAGCAATGTTTTTCAACCAATTAGAGACTGCATAACTATCCATTGTGAGTTGTTGATTGACTAAATCTCAGTTAGAAACTTTAATATAGGGACCTGATTCTCTGATCTGTCTCTTAACCAGTATGTAAACAAGACTGCTTTTTCCTCCTGATTTTCGTGTAGGAGGATTGCACGACACACCTTAGTCCCCTTCTGGGTGCCTCATGTTCTCTCGGCATCATAGGCAGATCTAAGTAAGAGAGAAGAAAGCTTTGTCCTCAAGTGTTTACAAGCATCTGGGTTTCTTAAGCTACTCCAAACACATTCATAATTCATCCTGGCTGTTTAAATAGCCATGGTTAGAGAAGGCAAATCTGTATATCAGCATATCAGAGCATCCTGGTTGACTTCACCATTGTGTTGATCCACATGAATTCCTTTAGCTTCCCATAGAAAAGACTCGGCTCTTACCACTACTTTCTAATTAATAGAGAAACCACAGGTGCTTTGTCTCCATGACAAAAAAAATGAAATAAAGTGCAGAACTAAACCAATTCAAATTCTATTCCCACTTTCAAGACTGCCTCCTTATCATTATAATTCCCCTTTTTGTATCTCACTCTTGGATACCAATGGACAAAAATTGAACGTAATTTCATTTTCTGACTGCATATTGTTTTTCTTTTCATTTGTATTGATTCTTGCTCATTACGCTCAATGGAAGATGCTTCTATTGTATAAGATAGCATTTAATTGATTTTCACTCAAAACAATCCTGTCACCAGAAACATCTATTTAATACTGGACTTTGGGGAATTTAACATTGCACAGCAATATTCCTAAGCTATTTTGATATTTGCCACCAACCCACTCATTTGAAGACATAACATGTGAGTTTTTCCCAAGAGTTAACCACATTCGACCTTTCCCTGGTTTACATTAGTATTACTTCATACACACACACACACAAAAAAAAAAACCTATAAAAATGTTATTATTGTGGGAGATATGACTAATTGACACACAGGAGATTATTGAACAAATGATATTGCAATCTTAATATTGCCCATATGAGTTCATTAATCCATGGGAATTGTCACCCAAAATCTTGGCAAACCAAAAGAGGAAATTATTAATGAGTCACAAAAGGGAGGAAAGTTTCTCTTTCACATGGATGTTTCTCTCTCTCTTTCTCTTTCTCTCTCTCTCTGTCCCTTTCTCCCTCTCTAAAAATTAATAAAAACATATCCCTAGGTGAGGATTTAAAAAAAAAAATGGTGTGACTGGCTGGTGTGACTCACTGGTTGAGCATCATCCCATGCACCAGGAGGTTACCTGTTCCATTCAAATCAGGACACATGCCTGGGTTTCAGTCTTGATCCCCAGTAGGGGCGTGCAGGAGGCAGCCAATTAATGTTTCTCTCTCATCAATATTTCTCTCTCTCCCTATCCCTTCCACTCTCTGAAATCAATAAAAAAGATTAAAATATTTTTAAGAAAAATAATTTCATATTTAACACTGGCTGGTGTTATTCAATGGTTAGAGCATGGGCCCAAGCACCTAAGGGTCTCTGGTTCATTTCCTGGTCAAGGGTAAATACCAGTCGGGACAAGTTAGGGAGGCAACCAATCAATGTGTGCCTCTCACATAGATGTTTCTCTGTTTCTCTCTCTCTCTCTCTCTCTTCTCTCTCTCTCTCTCTCCCTTCCCCCCTCCTTCCTTTTCACTCTCTAAAAATCAATCAAAAAAATATCCTTGGGTGAGGATTAACCAAAAAAAAAGGAGGAAAAAGATCTAAATGTTTTTTGATAAAGTACCACTTTTTTTTTACTTAATTGAAATATTTATTTCATGAATGAGGTTAAAGAAGGATCTCCAAGGAACATATAAATATGCACTTTCTGCCCTCACTGGTTTGGCTCAGTGGCTAGAGCGTCAGCCTGCGAACTGAAGGGTCCCAGGTTCGATTCTGGTCAAGGGCATGTACCTTGGTTGCGGGCACATCCCCAGTAGGTAGTGTGCAGGAGGCAGCTGATCGATGTTTCTCTCTCATCGATGTTTCTAACTCTCTATCCTTCTCCCTTCCTCTCTGTAAAAAATCAATAAAATATATAAAAAAATAAAATAAATAAATAAATAAATATGCACTTTCTTATATTTGTATCAAACTCAACTCCACCAAGCACTTTGACAGGTAAACAGGACACTTCATAGAAATCCTGTGTGTGCATGTGTGTGTGAATTATTTGTAAAACTATTCTATTCTACAATAAAAACCTAGTACATTCATAATACCCGTGAAACTGTTTAGCTACAGAATCTATTGCATGATCCACAGCTTCACAAACAATACCTTTAATTCAGAAACAACTATGGTGTACTGGACTTGGTTATGGATCAGAAATCAGAAGACTTAAATTCTATTGAAATGTGGTCAGTAACTCACTCTGTAACTTCAAATAACTCACTTTATACGTGGATAGTGTTGTTTCCTCATCCATAAGATCAGCAGGCTATAGAAAAATGATTTCCACAGTCCCTTCCAATTCCAAAGCTCCCTATGTTGTATATAGCTGTAGTATCCTCATTGATTTGTGGGAGAGAGGAAGAGAGTACCAAAAGGGAAGATAAACATCAAAGAAAAAGACATAAGGTCAATTTTTGCACATATGACAGCAAAGGTAAGAAAATTCAGAAAATAATACAATTCAATCTTGGCAATTTTTACTATGGAAGTAATAAATATAAATTGTAAGAAATAATATATTTGTTTGACATGTCGGGGAGGAAAAAATAAAACACTTTTTGCATGATGTACATTTCTATAATTTCCTGACTAACCTTGATGGCTCATAGTCATAAAGAAGAAAAAAAGCTTACACATACAGCCCTGCCAGTGTGGCTCAGTGGTTGAGTGTCAACCAACAAACCAAGAGGTCACAGTTTTATCCCCAGTCAGAGTGCATGCCTGGGTTGCAGGCTCCATCCCTAGTAGGGGGCCTGTAGGAGGCAGCCAATCAATGATTCTCTCTCATCATTGATGTTT
>NW_006289948.1:0-1740 GCF_000327345.1 Myotis davidii | reverse complement strand
TTAATAAATAAAATTATATTATTTTAAAAGCTTACTCATACAAAGGGGTAAAATTTAGCTGATGAGAAAAAAAATCCTGCTAACCTAAAACAGTTCCATTTGCTCACTGACTTGAGTTAGATGAAATGGCCACAAAGAGTTAGAGCAGGAAAAATATACCACATTTTCTAAAGAGGCAGCAGCTAAGAAAGTAGATTTTTAAATTGCTATTTAAAAATCTCATTATAGCCCTAGCTGGTTTGGCTCAGTGGAAAGGGCATCAACCAATGGACTGAAGGGTCCTGGGTTCAATTCCGGTGAAGGGCAAGTACCTCAGTTGCAGGCTCAATCCCCAGCTGGTCAGGGCAGATGTGGAAGACAACCAGTCAATGTGTCTCTCTCACATTGATGTTTCTGTCTTTCTGTCTCTCCCCTTGCCTTCCACTCTCTCTAAAACCAATGGAAAAATACCACAGATGAGGATTAACCCAAATAAATACATAATACATACATATATACATACATACATACATACATACATACATACATAAACTCATTATAAAAAAAGAGAGAGAGAGAGAGATAAAGGAATATGAGCCTGGGCAGAGTGTTGGTCTGTAGCAACTTGGGCAATATGCCTCTGTATAGAACATCATTCTGCCTTTTCTTTTTAAGATCTATATCCTTAGGCTTTGCTCTTTTTCAAAATGAAGATTTAATTTGTGGTGTAACAATTTCCCATGAATAATCAAAATCACAAGATTTAAGCATGAGCAGCAGAAATATGAGTGAAGGTGACCACATCTTGCCAGTTCAGCCATCCTTAGACTTTTCTGTCCTTCCTTCTCTCCCTATTTCCTTTTCTATTCCCTTTTTTCCCCAGTCACCATTTATCCCCTCTATGCCCTCTTCCACCTCCATCCACCCCTCACCTCCTCCCCAGCAATCACCACACTGCTATCCATCGCCATCAGTTTTTTTTTTTTCTTTTGCAAAATCCTTCCAGCCCCTAACTCTCCCCACAGAGCTGTCTGCCTGCTCTCTATCTATGAGTCTGTGTCTATTTTGCTTGGTAGTTTAATGTGTTCATTAAATTCCACATATGAGAGAAATTTCATGGTACTTGTCTTTCTCTGACTGGCTGGACCACCTTCTTACCCCACACACAAGAATAAATTCAAAATGGATTAAATGTTAGACCCAAAATCATAAAAATTCCTAGATGAAAAGAGGCAGTAAAATCTTGGACATTTCTGCAATATTTTTTCTGATATATTTCCTCAGGCAAGAAAACCAAAAGAAAAAATAAACAAATGGGACTACATCAAACTGAAGAGTTTTGCACAGAAAATTAAAACATCAACAAAATTAAAAGACCACCCACTGAATGGGAGCACATATTCACCAATGATACATCTGATAAAGGATTAATTTCCAAAATGTATAAAGAACTTATGAAACTCAACACCAAAAGAAAAATCCAATTGAAAAATAGGCAAAGGACCTGAATAGACACTTCTCCAAAGAGAACATAGAACTGGCCAATAGACATATGAAAAAATGCTCAAGGTCACTAATCAAGAAATGAAAATTAAAACCACAATGAAATATCATCTCACACCTGTCAGAATGGCTGTCATCAATAAATCAACAAACAACAAGTGTTCAAGATGATGTGAAGAAAAGGGAACCCGCATGCACTATTGCTGGGAATGCAGAATGGTCCAACCATAATGGAAAACAGTATGGAGTTTCCTCAAA
>NW_006289947.1:0-562 GCF_000327345.1 Myotis davidii | reverse complement strand
ACCAGCCCAGCAGAATGCAGATTTCCACTCCTCGCATACATAAGGGACACAATAAAGACGCAGAATCAGGTTCGGAGGAAGCTGGAGCCAGACACGGCTGGGCCACCGACGTGGAACTGCTGCACCAGCATATGCGCAGGCAGGCCCACCAGATCCAGTCTCACATGGGATGCTGGGAGACGGCAGACAGGCAGTCTGTGCACTTAGTAGAAAACGAAATCCAAGCAAGCATACCAGATATTCAGCCACCAGGAATGTCTGGAGATTTTGTCCAGCAAGGAGCTGCCCAACAAAGGACAGAATGCCAAACTTCGTGAGGCTGGGACGGGCCGGTGAGGTTGAGATGACCCCGGTGAGGCTGAATCGGCCCCGGTGAGGTCAAGACGACCCCGGTGAGGTTGAGACAGCCTCGGTAAGCCTGCAACGGCCCTGGTGGGGTTGAAACGGCCCCTGTGAGGTTGAGGCGGCCCCTGTGAGGCTGAAACAGCCCCTGTGAAACGGGGACGGCCCCTGTGAGGCGGAGATGCCTCCTGTGAGGCTGAGATGGCCCCTGTGAGACTGA
>NW_006289946.1:0-483 GCF_000327345.1 Myotis davidii | reverse complement strand
GGCTGATGGGTGTTTGCAGGCTGGTCACACCACTTTCAGTGTGGGGGTCTCCACTGGGGTGCTTGGCCAGCCTGGGTGAGGGGCTGATGGCTCTTTGCAGCTGGTCACACCCCCTTCAGCGTGAGGGTCCCCACTGGGGTGCCTGGCTATCCTGAGTGAGGGGTTTATGGCTGTTTTCAGGCTGATTTATGTCTGTTTTCAGGCTGATCACACCCCCTTAAGGGTTGGGGTCCCCACTGGGGTGCCTGGCCAGCCTGGGTGAGGGGTGATGGCTATTTGCAGGCTGGTCAAGTGGGGACTCTCACCCCATGGAGATTTGGCCAGCCTGGGTGAGGGGCTGATGGCTGTTTTCAGGTTGGCCACACCCCCTTTAGGGTGGGCGGTCCCCACTGGGTTGCCTGGCCAGTCTGGGTGAGGGGCTGAGGGCTGTCTTCAGGCTGGTCAAACCCATGGCAATGGAAGCTCCCATCCTCTCCTTTTTTT
>NW_006289945.1:0-227 GCF_000327345.1 Myotis davidii | reverse complement strand
ATTCTTCAAGTTGCAGATTTATATGGTTTATTAACAGTTTCTCTTGTTTTTTTGTTTGTTTGTTTGTTTTTGAGGTAGTCCAGGACTGCTTTCACTGTGTCCCAAAGATTTCGGATTGTTGTGTTTTCATTGTCATTTGCTTCCAGGATGTTTTTTTTTATTTATTTCTCTTTGATCTCTTTGGTAACCCACTCATTGTATGCTATTCAGCTTCCAAGTGTTTGAAT
>NW_006289944.1:0-217 GCF_000327345.1 Myotis davidii | reverse complement strand
CCTGTGGAAGGCAGGCCTCCCATTCTGACTGTGTCTGCTTCTCCAGGGCATTAAGAACCTTCAAGGCCATTTTTCACTCGATCTCGGACCTGGGTTTGAGGACTAATAAAGACCTTAAAGGTCGGGTTAGAGAGTGGGGGGCATAGAATCAGACTATGCCCTCAGTTCCTGGGCGGGACTATGACAGGGGTAGAATGGGCACAGAAATGGAAGAGGC
>NW_006289943.1:0-331 GCF_000327345.1 Myotis davidii | reverse complement strand
CAAAATATCAGACATATGTCGTAGCAATGTCTTCACTGATACAACTCGTAGGACAATGGAAACTAAGGAGAAAATAAACAAATGGGACTACATCAAAATAAAAAGCTTCTGCACAGCAAAATAACCATCAACAAAACAACAGGAAAGCCCACTGCATGGAAGAACATATTTGCCAATGTTATCTCTGATAAGGGTCTAATTTCAAAAATTTATAGGAAACTCATACATTTTAATAACAGGAAGATAAACAGTCTGATCAAAAAATGGGCAAAGGACCTAAGTAGACCATTTTTGAAAGTGGACTTACAGAAGGCCAAGAGACATATGAAAA
>NW_006289942.1:6958-8601 GCF_000327345.1 Myotis davidii | reverse complement strand
TTCTCTCTCCTCTCTGACACCTTCTTTCAATATGCTGTCAAGTCCTCATGGTTCTACCTTCGAATCTTCATTTATCGGTTCAAATTTATTTTTTAAAATGCTTATTCTTGTTAATGCCTAATATAACCCAACAATATTCTTCTCCTATACTATTGAAATCGCCTCCTAATTTATTATAACGTCAACAGTCTTTAAAATCCTATTGAAATTGCCAAATAAGTTTCTCTAACTATATTTTTGATCATGTCATCAATTGCCAAGAAATCATTACTGAGTTTTCATTCTCTACTGAATTAAAACTACCCTACTTATAATTGCTTTCATAATCTTAATCTTATTTCAATCGAATAATTTATAAGCTTTACTCCATATGTCCAAATTGGTTTCAGATAATTTGAGATCATTAGTTATTTTTGTCATGTTCTCCAGGTTTCTCTATCCCTCTACATTGATTTATGCTGTTCCCTTCATCCAGGAAACTATTGGCCTGTAGCTTATCCCTGCTTATGGAAATCATACCCATTCCTCAGGACCCATTTTATAAAATTCAGATGACTTTTCTAAATCCTCCATGATGTGTTTTCTAATTCCCCAACCAGATGTTAGTTCTCTCTTTCTTAAAACCCATTTTATCTCCCTTTATTATTTTCACCTTGCAAGTTCCCCCCTAGATTATGCGTTCTAAACCTCAGCACTATTGATATTCCGGTGAGGTAATTCTTCGTTAGTGATGGATGCTGTTTTGTGCACTATAGGATATTTAGCAGCATCCTGTCCTCTTCTCACTAGATGATAGCAGTTACATTCCAAATATCTCCAAAGAGTGCCCAGGCCCCCTCTGTAGGGTAAAATCAACCCCAGTTGAGAACCACTGCTCTAGATGATTTTCCTTTCATGTTAGACACTATTTCCATTTGGGTTTTTAATTTTTCAGAAATAAGAAACTAGCAAGTTTTTCACTTAAAGGAAGTTACAGTCAGTTCAGTGTTTATTGTTTTTTGTGTATGTTATTAAAGATGATTGTCTTTAATGACTTTGGCTCTAAGCTTCCTGGTTTGCAAAACCAAGCTCGTGTGTGTGTGTGTGTGTGTGTGTACTTACCCTATTGACAATAAATAGTATAACTAGGCTACTATAGAATTCACTAATTTACAGTGTAAAATTTCATGGCTTCCAAAAATGTCAGAGTTGTTCAACCTTAACTATAATCAATACTAGAACATCTTCATCACCCCTCAAAAAAACCCTATGCCCTTTAGTGCCGGGGTCCAGCCCCAGCAGGTCCAGGGGTCCCCAAAGGTGTGGACGGAGTCCCAGCAGGTCCAATGATCCCCAAAGATCTGGACGGAGTCCACGAAGAAGGACAGACACTGAGACAGCGCTCAGTTGATCAGCAGCCTTGCCAGGATCTCTAGCCACAATCTCCAGCCAAATTCTGTGTCCATGTTCTCTTGCTAGGTTCTCCAGCCATGTTCTCCAGGTTCTGTAGCCAGGTTCTGTAGCCATGTTCTCTCGCTCGGTTCTCCAGCCAGGTTCGGTAGCCAGGTTCTGTAGCCAGGTTCTGTCCAGGATCTTTTGCCATGTTCTCTCCAGCGAAGTTCTTCTGTCTCTAGGTTCTGTGTAGGTTCTGTCTTCTAAGTTCT
>NW_006289942.1:1183-5432 GCF_000327345.1 Myotis davidii | reverse complement strand
TACTTATAAAGCTAAGATGGTGCCTACTCCTCCTGGAGAGATTCCATAACCTTAGCCTGTGATATCTGTGTAGAGTAACCACAGACTTGGACCTGGGGAGAGAAGGAGCTTACTCCTCCTGGCGATACCCGGTTATAGTGGATAATCCATGATGTAGACCTCAGGTGGGGAGAGGGAACATGTCATGACTCAAGTTGTATAGACTGTCACTGTTCTTATCAATATTTAATAGATTTAATATTTTAAAATATGCCCTTAAGACAAGTGTTAAAGATTCTAAATATGGTGGATTTTTTTGCTAATTATTGTTTTCATAAGAGCTGTTTTCCTAAGCTGATCATGCCACCAATCTGGAAGGGACACTACTCTATGTGTATTTTATTTAGGCATTTTTTTGACATGATTTTGTTTGTCTTTCCAGTCTTTTATCCCTAAAATTCCTTATGTGCAGCCTACCTTCTAGGTGCTCTGACTAACTTTGGATTACCTTAGTATGTCTTGTTTAATCCATTTCTTTACTCTGGAAACCTGATTGCAGCAATCTAGAAATTTATTGTCTGTCTTTGCCATGTTCCTTCCTCTTTGTCATCCTTACCCAAAAACAAATTTAAGATGGACACTGCCATGTAAAGTCTTGCTGAGGCTTCACACTCTTCTAGGACTTACACTTAGTCAGCCACCTCTCTACTGAGTTCTAGCAGCAACTCTCAACTACCTTTGTGTCACCCACCCTACAGTGCTCTAAACTCAGACTCTTCCCAAACACCTAACAGAACCTTTGCATTTTTCAATGACGTATCAACAAAGTCCACTAAAATGTGTTGCTATTAATTAATGTGTTTTCAACAAATGAGATATGAGTGTGTAAATTACATGTAGAGAAGAGATGCCTGAAGTAGACAGAAATAAAACAGTCAATACTCCTGAATATTAACTAACATGTTAAAAGTAAAATTGTACTTTTTATTTTGTCCCATGTCATGTTCTCCTTGAGCTAATGATATTGAGTAAAGTTTTACAGTGTCATCAGAAATGCCAATCCCAAAAACTGCCATTGTACAAAGTGATACAAGAAGACAATTCTGCATTTAAAAACAGAACTTTCAAAGAGAACCCAACTAACACAGGTATTCAGATAAATGCATTGAAGACTGTGACCAAGAAGTTTCTTCACTGTGTCTCTCAATCACTTAATATCCTACTCAAATTAGATTTTCTTATAGATAAATAAATTGTGGAGAGGGAATTGAGGGTTCTTTTTAGTTGAACAAAATGTTGACCTTTCCCAGAGGGTAAGATTTTTCTGTCTGCATGATGTTATATTTTTTAGTTAGTAACCAGTTCCAAACCTAATACTTTTTCTACAGAAGATCATACAACCCAACATAAACCTAGGTCTCCTTTAACAGATTCTCTAAACATTACTATACTTATTAATAAGATGTATACAGATCAGGTACTAAGTACAAATTGCCTCTGTCCACGTACTTTTACTCAGTCTAGAGCAGTGACTTCCAACCTTTTACATCTCATGGCACACATGAACTAATGACTAAATTTCTGCAGCACACCAAAAATAATGTATTTTTTGCTGATAATTTTAATTTATTATTCATTCCCACTGGACAGCTATTATTGTGTAAGTTATTGTTATGTCTTTTGTTTAAAATCTAAGAGAACAAAAAGGTCAGTAATCCTGACAAAACAGTTGGGTACTGCACATTTTAAAAATTCTTGGGGCACATCAGTGTTGAAATTTGCAGATCTAGAGAATACAAAGGAACTGCTTCATATTGTGAAGTCCTTTAAGTTTAAGTTATAAGAAAATATAACAGACTACTTAGAAATATTTCTTATTAAAATTTTATAATATTGTGCATAAACTTGGAGGAATATAGGTACTTTAACAGTCTTCCCAGGCCAGGGCTTTATTTAGAAAGCTGAAATGAAGCCTATCAGTCTCATCACATGAATGTTTTAAAAGGACTAGGACAGATTTCTCAATATCTCATTTCACACATTCTCTACAGGATACACACTGAGTAATCTGGGTTATATCTTCTGTTTTAAAGGAAATAAATATGGCACATGTGAAGGTAAATGGTCATGTTGTGGAGAGAAATGCTATTATTTTTCAAAAGAAGAAAAAACCTTTGAAGAGAGTAAGAAATCCCGAAAGAAAATGGACTCCACACTACTTAAGACAGACGGTGAAAAGGAACTGGTGATGTATATTTTCTATATTTCATCTCACACCATCCATATTTATCTAAGTATTACCTATTGCCAAAATTCTAATGCTTAACAGTATTTGAATATCTTAGCACTGTTTACAGAATTAAAGTGACTCAGATACAGATAGTGCTCATGCTAAAGTCATAAATGCAAATGGAAATTAAGTTGGCATTTTCTGTAATTCATCTAATTCATCCATAATTACAATTTTCACAAGATAGCAGATATAGTGTCAAAAATTAAGCCATGTGAAAAATTTATTCTTAAAGTATATTATTTTATCAAGAATATTTTACAATGATAATTTTATAAATATTGAGCTTCAGTCCTTCCAAAAAAAATTATTAAACCTCTAACAAAAGAAAAAATAAAGCATTACCACTGAGGTTGAGATAAAATGAAAAGTATATGAATTTGAAGTTGAATGTCAATTACTTCTAAATCATATTAAATTTTAACTCATATTAGCTGCCAAAGAAAACCAAACTGAATATTTCATAATCTTTCTTGTTATTTCTTGATTTGAGTAGAAAAATAATTTTCCATGATTTTTCTGCAAAAAACATAATATATCCTAACATTCCAAGTTAAGCATAAATCTTTTAATATTCTTTCAAAGCTAGATTAATAGATACTAAAAATCACTTCAATTTCTGTACTATTCCAGTTAGCATACTCTTGGCTTTCTATAACTCAAAAGTCACTATTTAAAAAGTATAAACTTTCTTTCATCAAGAAGACAAAGCAAAAATTGTATTCAAAAAGTAAACTTTTGCAGTCTGTATTAATCTCATTTTTACCCCAACAGAAAACTGTTTGTGGTAATGCATGGTAACTAGACTTAATGTTGGAATCATTTGGCATATATACAAATAGCAAATAATTATATTGCATAATAGGATTTCATATGTCAATTCTATCTCAAATTTTAAAAAATAAAATTGCATTTGTTGATAATAGAATAAATTTTTAAAAGTCCACTCTGTTTATAGACAAGATAAAGAGCTTATATGAAAATATACTACATTGAAAACTTGCTAGGTAAGGCAGCAAATATGATATCTAGATCTCTATCACTTTTTAACATAAATTAATAATGGCATTTTAGTGGAAACAATCACATAGTAATTTTAGATAAGAACTATAGGATTTTAATAGAAATTGACCAGATTTTCAGAAATCTACACTAATAAAAGAGAAATATGTAAATTTGTCACCACTCTGCTAAGCCCACCAGCCAATCAGGATGTGTATGCAAATTAACCCAACAAAGATGGCAGGTTAATTTGCATATGCAGGCAGGGATCAAAGACTGAAGACTCCAGCCTGAGTGAAGACTGAAGAGGCTTGGCTTCTCCACTGCAGCTGTGGCACAGAAGCCAAGCCTCACTACGGCCAGAGTGGAGAAGCCTAGCCTCGATGCTTGGCTTCTCCACTGCAGCCGGACCAGAGGCCTGGGTGCCGGGTGCTGGAGGGAAACCGGTGCTGGCAGCCAGGGGAAGGAAGGCCTATTGCTTGAATCTTCATGCAATGGCCTCTAGTATTTATATAACTATACTCAGCACCCTGACTTATTATATAAATATTAGAAAAGAATTGAAAAGTGTGAATTCATAGAACTTTGGCTTTTCATATGAGAGTCTATAACTTAACTTAGTTTGGTTTCCATCAGCCTTTTACTAGAACTTCAGAAATACATTAAAAATTCTATGATCTATAATCCTCTTATTGATTTTTGACATGAAATATATTAACACAGGGGGTCCAGCAATGAGTTTTACTGTACAGAAGCCCTAATTTTCCTACAGGGTACCTTAAATGAGAGATAAAGCCACCTGCAAAAACCCTGAAATTGGATGCTTAATTTTATGCATTTCTTACACAAAATTTTATAAATTTTATAAATTTTGTGTAAGAAACAAAAGGAAAACTTGATATATCTGTTCAGCATATTTAGGAAGATCAATTGAGATAATATATGGGTATATGCTATGTAAAAATTAAAATGCAAGAT
>NW_006289942.1:0-531 GCF_000327345.1 Myotis davidii | reverse complement strand
TAAATATCAAAAATATAAGTCTTTGTTTTACTATGGTTGCAAATATCAAAAAATTTCTATATGTGACACGGCACCAGAGTTAAGTTAGGGTTTTTCAAAATGCTGACACAACAAGCTCAAAAGGTTCACCATCACTGGCTAGGGCATCAAAAGATCTATACTTATAAGAGGATAATATGCAAATTGGTTTGGACACTATCACATGACAACCAAAAAGCAGACTGTCTGCCCGCCCCCTGAGCCCCCCCAGAGTCATGAGGCTCATGTCCCCACCCCGGGCATCAGGCCCTGGGACATGAGGCTCACGTCCCCACCCCTTCTAATTAATTCCCTTTTAATGTGCACAAATTTTGTGCACCAGGCCACTAGTAGTTTCTATAAAATAAGAAAAACCCACCCACTTACCTTTGGATCAATATCTTTTATTGTGTCTGCCACGGGAACAAATATGTTATATCATCTATGTGCTTTTATTCTAGGATAAGCAATTGGCAGGATTCAAAGAATGGAAACTGTGCAATGATGGCAACA
>NW_006289941.1:0-547 GCF_000327345.1 Myotis davidii | reverse complement strand
GCAACTATGCAGAACAGTATGGAGTTTCCTCAATAAATTTAAAAAATGAAGTGCCCATTTGAACCAGTAGCCCCACAACTAGGAACATATCCCAAGAATTGACAAACACCAATTGGAAAGGGCTTGCGCACCCACATATTTGTAGCAGCACAATATACAATAACTAAGATTTTGAAGGAGCCTAAGTGCCCATCAGCAGATAAATGGATTAAAATCGGTGGCACATATACACATAGGAACAATACACTGCTGTAAAAAATATAGAACTTTTACCATTCCCAAAACCATGGAAGGACATGTAGAGCATTATGCTGAGCAAAATAAGCCCGTTGGAGAAGATTAATACCACATGGCCTCACTCATTTAAGCCCGGTGGAGAAGATTAATACCACATGACCTCACTCATTTGTGGAATACAATGAACAACATAAACTATTCAACAAAAATAGATCCAGAGATAGAAAAGATTGGAACTGGCATTAATATATCCAGAGATAGAAAAGATTGGAACTGGCAGTAAAACCTCAGAGGGAAGGCAGGACTAGGG
>NW_006289940.1:0-599 GCF_000327345.1 Myotis davidii | reverse complement strand
AAATTTTGAGGATTTGGAGTCCTCATTTGCATGGGAACAGACCAATCAGGGACCAGGGGCCAAGACTTCTGTCCATGTAAGCCAGCTCCCCTTTCCACTGAAGACAGACTGAGTTTCCCCAGAGAATTCTGGTGCGTAGTGGAGCAGAGTGGAGCAGAGCTGCATTGGGCTGGGCTGAGCTTGGACGAGCTGCGCCGCCTCACTGAAGAGGGGCCTGGCCCCAGGGCAGCCTCACAGCGGTGCTGTGTCACAATTGAGTTGTTCCACAGCCGCTGTACCATTGAGCTGCTGGCGCTGAAAAAGTTTCCTTCTTCACCTCACTCCAAATTGGGACTTCCTGTTGGCCTTGAATTGGCACCAATGGCCATTGGTTGACACTATACAGGTTTTTTTGTTTGGGTTCTAAGAGATAAAGTTTATAAGCATTTAGCGAATGCCTCATTTAATACATATAGCACCTTTGTTTGTTATTTTTTGAAATTCACAAATGCCCCCTTTGAAATGCTGTGTGTGGGTTTTTTTTGTTTTTTGTTTTTGTTTTTTGCATTCATCGTGTATTGACCTTTTGTGTACCGTATTTGCCGGCGTATAAGATGATT
>NW_006289939.1:31834-33947 GCF_000327345.1 Myotis davidii | reverse complement strand
GTGGCTGTACGGTGGGGTGGCCATGGGTGTGCGTTGTCCATGGCTGTGCAGTGGAGTGGCCATGGGTGTGCGGTGTTGGTGGCTGTGTGTGGGGGTGGCCGTGGGTGCATGGTGGCCACGTGTTGCTGTCCCTGTGAGCTGCGGGAGTGGGACACTCGACTCTATTGACTGCTTTTCTGCAGCAGGTTCTGCTTTGCTTTTGGACAGATGGCAGATCAAGTCCTTATTTTTAGAAAACACTGCGTGTGAAATGCCTGTTGCCCCTGTCCCCGAGGCAGACGGGAGCAGGTAGACGCGGCCACACAGCCACGTGCCCAGAGGACATCGTGTCCCTCAGTGACCACAGAGGCCCCTGTGCTCCAAGGGGCGAGGGGCGGGGTTCAGACATGAGGAGGCAGTGGGCGGGTGGAAAGGCACAGAGGAGGAGGGACAGTGAGTCAAGGAAACTGCTGTCAGCCCTGCAGGGCAAGCCCCACACCACTGACGGAAGTCCACTGTCGCTGCTGCCCAGCCTGTGGCGGCATCTGTGGTGGACACTGCTGGCTGTGGGCCCGGCACCCACCTGCTCACCCCCTCCCGCAGCCCAGAGGTCAGCCACCCTCTGGGCTCGCAGAGCCAACACCCTTCCTTATGTTGTGTGTGTGTGTTAATGTCCTTGCACCTTCGTGGACCATGGGGTCTGCAGAAATTTCTCCCTCCTCTGGGCCTGACACACACAGGACTCTGGACACGCCGCCCAGCACCCACCACCCGCCACTCCCTGGGGAGAGCGGCATCCGTCCCCCACTGGCTGTTTGAAAGTCACTGACTCGGCACACACCACGGCCATCCACCCTTAAAAATGAGGGAGAAAGTGTTTTGAAAAGTCAGTGAAGTGACATTGTTTAACCCCGAAAGCACCCAGGCATGCTGGCGGGGAGGCGCGCCGCACGCTCAGGCCTTCGGTCGCTCAGGCCGCGGCTCTGGGCCTCCGCGCAGTCCAGCAGCCCACGCCCGCTCTCCATCAGGCCGTGTTGGGTCTGTGTTGCTGTGTTTTCCCGCCCTTGTCGTTCTGAGTGCGTGAGTCTCTGGCTTCGGTTGCGTGGGCTCCCGGCGGCCTGTCTGCTGGCACTGCCACCCCCGCACCAGGCGTCCGTGAAAGTGCTTCCTGCCCTGGAGCCGGGCAGGGCGCGGGCACAGGGCTCCATGTCCCTTTCTCTTGGGCAACAACAAGCTCAGTAGTGACTGCGTGCGCGCATGCCTGGTGCTGAGCGGTCCCCTGGCTGTGCCACTCGCTGGGCCCGCTGCCTCTGGCCCGCCGCCTGGGGGAGCGACTAGGAACCCTGCCTGTCTCAGGCCGCTGGCTCTCTGACTGGCCACCTGGCGGGCAGGGGCCCTGTTCTCATCACCGGGCGCCCCCTGCGTGGACCCATCCCCACTCAAGGTCTCTGTCTCCTCCTGTGACGGGGCAGAGGTGGGTGTGGACGCTGGCGAGGTGTCCGGCCTCTGCAGCGGGTTTTATCAATTAAACATACAGCGAGCTGGTGGCATGAGAGCCAGGATGTGGGAGGGCTCCGCGCGCCCACGTGCTCACTTGGACAACGCTGCCTGCCACACGTGTGCGCGGACCGGACGATAGCAGAGGCCGCGGTGAGGCCGTGGGGAAATGCCCCCCGCTGCTCCCTGTGTGCGGAGGGCTTACCGCACGGCCAGCAGCTGGTCCCTGTCCTCCTCGTGCAGGAGCTTGGTGCCCTGGAAGCCGCTGCCCCGGCCGTCGAACTTCAGCACCACGGCGCCGTGGCTGCTCACCAGCACCGTCTCCCAGGTCACCGCAAACTTCTTGGCCACGCTCTGGCTGCCCGGGGTGCCGTCCCTGCAGAAGACGGGCGGGCACTGGGGTTTGCACCCAGAGGGGCCGCGACCCCTGCTGCCACCCACGCACTCCACGCCCCATTTTGGTCACTCCGGTGGGTGAGTGGCATCGTCCCCAGCCCTGGGTGATGATGAGCGTGCGGAGGCATTGGAGCACGTGGCACCGGCTGGGAGTCACAGAGGGGCCTTCCCCATGGCCTCAGCGCCCCGCCAGGCCTGGAGCGACAAGGACAGCTCTGCTGCCTTAGCGGAACCCCTGGTC
>NW_006289939.1:29616-31637 GCF_000327345.1 Myotis davidii | reverse complement strand
TCCGGAGCCAGGCAGCGCGCTCCCTGAGAGGCAGAGTCCCCAGCCCTCACTGTGCCCGTCTTCCTGCCCCCGACGCGGGGACACCACCTGCTGGTGGAGGCACCGAGGCGAGGCCGGAGGCCTGACATTCACATCACAGAGACGCTGGGCTGCAAACAGGCCCCTCTAAATGGGGACCTGCAAGTTTAGCATTTCCCCGTGTGGGCGTGGGCGGCTCCTAAATCGCTCTCCTTGGTGGGGGCAGGTGAGCGGGCGGGAGGCCAGGGGCAGCAGCAGGTGGTGGCACCACCCTGAGAGCAGCCAGTGCCGTCACTGCCATTGCGGCTTTCTGCCAGGGACGGAGGGAGGGCAGGCAGGGTGTGCAGTGTGTGCTGTGTATGGTATGTGTGCTGTGTGTTTCTGTGTGGTGTGTGCTATGTAGTGTGTGTCTGGGTATATGTGTGTGGTGTGTGGTGGTGTGTGCGGTGTATCTGTATATATGTGTGGTGCGTGTGTTGTATATTTCTGTGTGGCGTGTGGCATGTGGTATGTGCTGTGTATATGTGTGGTGTGTGCTGTGAATATGTGTGCTGTGTATATGTGTTGTGTGTGGTGTGTGTCTATGTACATGTGTGATGTGCGGTATGTGCTGTGTATATGTGTGGTGTGTGGTGTGTGGTGTGTGTCTATGTACTTGTGTGATGTGTGGTATGTGCTGTGTATATGTGTGGTGTGTGGTGTGTGTCTGTGTATATGTGTGGTGTGTGAGGAGCTGGTTGTGATGTCCTGGCCTAATTTGCTTATTTCTCTCTTATTATATAGGATGCTGAAAGGCATTCTTTAAGAAGAGTAAAAAGAAGAAAAATATGTGTGGTGTGTGGTGTGTGGTGTGTGATGTGCGGTATGTGCTGTGTATATGTGTATATGTGTGGTGTGTGGTGTTTGGTGTGTGATGTGTGGTATGTGCTGTGTATATGCGTATATGTGTGGTGTGTGGTGTGTGGAGGAAGGCCAAGCGCTGACCTGTGCAGACAGTGAGGAAGGGGTCAGGTGTGCAGGGAACCAGGTTGGGACCCGCCGGCAGCCGTATGGCCCCACCTTTCATTCCTGTTGGATGAGTGCCCTGACCTGGGAAGGAGCCGGGCCAGGTGACCGGCTCCGCGGGCTCCCTGACATTTGGGAGGTGTGGTCCCTGTGGTCCCTGGACTCCACGGGGCTTCCCCATGCTGACCCCTCCCAAGCAAGCCCGCTGCTCCCCACAGGCAGGCTCAGGGCTCTCTTCTCTACGCCCAGCAGGTGGGGGGTGGGGGGACGTACAGAGATGTGCTGACCGTGAGGAGTGCTTCCCTGCGGTGAGTGGGCACTGCCGCTCTCAGCACCGGGGGCAGCGTGGCCTGTGGCACTTAGGCAGGACCCGACCAGACTCCTCCCGGGAGAGGGCAGAGCTCACACAGCTGCCCTCGCATCGGACCGGGGCTGCTCGGGGCCAGGCCTGTCTGCAATGCGTCTGTTGGCAAATGCGCGGGGTTCATGGCAGTGGAAACAACCTCTGGACAGTGGGTGGCCGTGGGCAGTGTGAGTGTTGCCAGGCCTCTTGCCAGGTGGGTCCGACTTTGCCCTCAGGTTTGCACACTGTCTGAGCCCGACGACACCTGGCAGCTGCTGTACGGGCTGCAGACCTGCTTGCCTGCGACACTGCCCGGGGGCCCGGAGCCTGTGGTCCTTTGACGGTGTGGTCACCGAAGAGAGCCTGGCCCTGGCCGCTGGCTAGCCTGAGCGTTCCTTTGCAGCAGCATTCCTCCCTCCTGGCCTCTGATAAGAGCCCGATCTTTACCGCGTGCGGTGCTATGAGCCCCCAGAGAGCGCCGGGAGAAGGAGGGGTACTCACACCACCAGGAGCAGCGGGTAGTGCGTGGTATCGCTGAAGGTCGCGGGCTTGAGGATCTGCGCGGGCAGGACTGGGCAGGCACAGAACACAGGCGGAGGGTTAGGGCCGCGGGACCGGGAGGCAGGGCCTGGATGGCTCGGGCTCCCTGTGTGGT
>NW_006289939.1:27549-29453 GCF_000327345.1 Myotis davidii | reverse complement strand
GGCTGTGCCCTGCCTGTGGGCTCGGACCCTCCACACACCACGGGAGGGGCTGGTGCAGCCCAGGCCGCCAAGATCTGGTCCTTGGTAGTGTGGCATCCGTGACTGGGTGGATTTTCCTCTTTCTTCTGTCCTCCCCGAAACCTTCCCTCTCAAGATAGAAATTGTTTACTGATGTTAACTACAACCCAGATTACCAATTAAATCAGAATTAGCAGCTTTCCCAGTTGAATTACTATAGGACAGTCCCCCTCCCCACTGGGGAGCCCTCTGACTAGGTCTCATTCCTGATTCTGACTGAATGTTAATGGCTTGCAAATTGGGTCAATGGCCCAGGGAAAGAAAGGCAGGCTCTGACTTTATCACTGAAATATCCATAAAACATGGTCTGGGCTGCTCCCTGCCGCAGATAAGCCCCAAGGCCGAGAGAGCCAGGACTGGCAGCTTGCTCCTTGAGAGCCCTTCCAGAAGGCCCCTTGCTTGGAGGAAAGCTGCAGCCTCCAACGAACAATACAACTCAATACAACACAACATGACTCAACACAGCACAACACAACACAACTTAACATGACTCCACTCAACACAGCACAGCACGACACGATACAACAGAACTCAACACAACACAACACAATACAACACAACACAATACAACACAACACAACACAACTCAACACAACACAACACGACTCAACACAGCACAACACAACATAACTTAACATGACTCCACTCAACACAGCACAGCACAACACGACACAACAGAACTCAACACAACACAACACAATACAACACAATACAACCAACATAACACAACACAACACAACTCAACACAACACAGCACGACACGTCACGACACAACAGAACTCAACACAACACAACACCACACAACACAACACAACACACAGTAGCAGGTCCCCAGAGCAGAGTCTTTCAGACCCGTGGCACCCTCACTTTCATCTGCCTGTCAGCCAAACCCCAGGCTGGGAGAAAGCTCAGGTGGCCAGAGGGGCAGGTGGGTAATCTGCTTCTGAGGCCTTTTCTGCACTTTCTGAGGAGGGGATGGCATCAGCCTTTAGTGGCCTGGGTTTGGGCCTGTCCCTGTGACACTGTGTGAGAAGGGGGCACTGGGTTTAGGATAGTGATCGCGAACCTTTTGATCTCGGCGTGTCAGCATTTTGAAAACCCTAACTTAACTCTGGTGCCGTGTCACATATAAAAATTTTTTGATATTTGCAACCATAGTAAAACAAAGACTTATATTTCTGATATTTATTTTACATATTTAAATGTCATTTAACAAAGAAAAATCAACCAAAAAATTGAGTTTGTGTGTCACCTCTGACACGCGTGTCATAGGTTTGCCATCACTGGTTTAGGAGATGAGGCTGAACCTCACCCAGGGAGGTGTCCTCAAAGGCTGCGGCAGGAAGGGACAGATGTGAGAAAATGTGAGGGAGGGTTCTGGAAAACTTGCTGAGCAGTGAGCAGGGGTGAGTCAGGAATTTGGTGTCTGGCCATGGAGGTCCATTTGGCTGGCTCCCAGCGTGTTACCTGTGCAGACACACATGGTCCCATAAGGGCCTGCTGTGGGCTTAATGCTCTGCCATCATAATAAACTGTGAATGAAGCACCCACATGTACATTTTGTACTGGATTCTGCAGGTAGGGGGCCTGTCCTGAGGTCTGCAGCTATACATGGAAGGGGTGTGTGTGTGTGTGTGTGTGTGTGTGTGTGTGTTGGGGGGGGGCTCAGAACAAACATGTGGAAATTGACACCAAAGTAAAAGGCTTTAGCCATGACCCATAGAGACTGCCTTCAAGGCAATAAGGTAATTTATTTTTTAGCCTAGACTCATTCAAATTCTTGTTTTCTCTGGCAATATAGCTGCAGGTTATATTCAGTGGACAAA
>NW_006289939.1:24815-26374 GCF_000327345.1 Myotis davidii | reverse complement strand
TTTTTCCCTTACATTGGTTCCTATATTCTTCAGCCTTGTGTGACCTGACTTTTGCCTCCACCTTGCCTCTAAAAGTGTTTTCTATGATAATTTAATAGTCATATTTCTTACCTTCATCGTAAGGTTATCGGACTTTGGGGCTCTCAGCATGGATGAGCATGTCAGCTGTCAGCCTAACCCTTGCCCTCGCCCTCCACCTCCCCCTAACCTTAACACTAGCCATCCCCTCCCACTCTTTTCCTCTCCCCTGACTGCACGGAGGCTGTCCCCTAGCTTGCAAAGCACACAGAGTCCCTCAGTGCCTGCTTCTCCAGGTGCAAGAATGCCCCTCATCCACCCACTCCATTCTTCTCCTACTGAAAGGGCCCTATCACCTTATTTTACCATCTGACCTGTAACAAAAACTGTCGAACTTCCTCTTTTCTTTCTCACATCAAGCAGGTTCAATTCTGGTCAAGGGCATGTACCTGGGTTGCAGACTCCTAGCCCTGGTTGGGGCATGCAGGAGGCAACCAATCAATGTGTCTCTCTCACATCCGTGTTTCTCTCTTTCTCTCCCACTCCCGTCTACTCTCTGTAAAAATCAATGAAAAAAAAAAATCCTCAGGTGAGGGTTAACAACAACCAGGAGCAAGAGGCACACTGAGGGACTTCAAAGGCACCCAGAGCCTCACCCTCCACAGCCCGTGGCCCTGACCTCTCCGCCTGCCACGTAAGCCCAGGGGTGACAGCAGGAGGCCCTGGGTGTGTGAGTGTGCATCACACTAGAGCAACGGGAACTCGCCAAGATGAGTGGGATTAGCAGGGACACGGATACAACGTCTTTACCAACAAGAACAGAGATGGCCGTCCCTTTCGGGGAAGTGGCCCCACGCTGCGGGGGAAGTGGCTGGTGGCCGGCTGATGTGGGAGCCACATTTCCAAATGAAAGAGGCCTTAGCCGTTTTGGTTTGGTGGATAGAGCATCGGCCCGTGGACTGAGGGTCCCAGGTTCAGTTCTGGTCAACAGCATGTTCCTCAATTGCAGGCTTGATCCCCAGCCCTGGTCAGAGCCCATGTGGGAGGCAACCAATCGATGTGCCTCTCACCTCCATGTTTCTCTCTCTCCATGTCTCTCCCCTCCCTTCCACTCTCTCTACAAATCAATGGGAAAATACCCTCCCGTGAGGATTAACAGCAACAGAAAGAGGATTGGGTAGAGCCTTTCCCAGGTTTAGACTGTGTGCCTCTCTCCGCGTGTGCATTTGGATTGCTGCCCTCCCCGCCATCTCCGATGCTGACGCTGGAGGAGAAATGCCACTCACGCTGGCCTGGAGTTCATGCGACACTTGCCCCCAGACCACCCGTTTGCAGCGCCTGGAGCTGTGGTGCTCGGGGGAGCACCGCGGGCGAATCGTGTGGATACATCGCCTGCATTTGAGTAGCTTTTCCCGCCCTGAAACCCCACCCTCCCAGAAAGGCCCGAGGCAGCAGGCTATTACATGTAGTTAAATATTAGATTTCTCGTTTAACGGCTGCCCACACAGCTGGTTTTATCAGCAGAGAGCTGGCTGCCCCAC
>NW_006289939.1:21490-23518 GCF_000327345.1 Myotis davidii | reverse complement strand
ATGCCTAGAAGTGGGATCACTGTGTCAAATGGCAGTTCCATTTTTAATTTTTTGAGGAAATTCCACACTGTTTTCCATGGGGGCTGCCCCAGTCTGCATTCCCACCAGAAGTGTACTAATGTTCTTTTTTCTCCATATACTCGCCAGCACTTGTATGTTGATTTATGTATGGCAGCCATTATGACAGGTGTGAGGTGATTCCTCATTGTCATTTTAATTTGCATCTCTCTGATGATTAGTGATGTTGAGCATTTTTCCATATGCCTCTTGGACATTTGTATGTAATCTTTGGGGAAGTGTCTATTCAGGTTCTCTGCCAATTTTTAAATTGGATTTTTTGTTTTCCTTTTGTTGAGTTGTATGAGTACTTTATATATTTTGGAAATTGACCCCTTATCAGATGTATCTGATGATTGTGGGGGCCACCTAAACAAGGCAAAGTCTCCCTCATGTTCTTGAAACCACTCCTGCACAATAGGAGCACCGTGGCATGGCTAATTGTCTTGTTGGAAGAAGCCATCTCCATTGGGATACGCCATCAACATGATAGGATGAACTTGATCAGCAACAATACTTAGGTATGTTGTGCTATTCAGACGTTGTTCCACACGAATTAAAGGGCCCAAATCATGTCAGGGAAACATGGCCCAAACCATAACACTGCCCCCACCAGCTTGAAGGGTTGTACTCATGCATGTGGGGTGCATGCTTTCATGCTGTTTCCGCCCACTTCTCACTCTGCCATCTGCATGATGCAACTGGAAATGTGATTCACTGGACCACATGACTTTTTTCCAATGCTCAACTGTCCAATCCTTGTGTTCCTGTGCGAATTGGAGACATTTTATCTTGGTAACTTCAGACAGCAAAGGTGTTCTAACACGCCTTCGGCTTCCATGTCCCATACGATGCAGTGTAAGGCTAATTTGCCTACAAACGTCAGGTGGTCATAATAATCTGGTCACTCAGTATATATATGTATATCCCACGTTCAAAGGCTGTTAAATCGCATTGTCTACCCATATCTTCAGAAAAAAATCACTTCTACTGTCGTGATTTTACTTTCCACTTTCACTTTCAAAAGTATAGGAACATTTCAGGGAGGTACAAAAGAGTACCAGCCAATAACAAACTTTGTGTCATTACTTAGTCGCCCCAGCACCTGGGTGGGCGGATGCCCAGGCCCCGAAGGAGCACACTCGGTCCAACCACAGTGCCGTCCTCAGAAACAGCCCTCAGGGATGCCATCACAGCTGTGAGCAGTGGGCTGGGTTCGCAGATAAGATTTCCTAATGGTTGATCTCTTCCCCTTACCCCCGCCCTCCCCTCCTTCCCTTCAGCCAAACCAATGGTCATGGACAACAGGGGGATGGGAGCATGAGTGTGTGTGTGGGGGGAGGTTGGGGGTTAATGGGGGAATGAGGACACATTTGTAATACCTTAATAATAACAATAAAAAAAATAAGCAGTACAGCACTTAGCACCATTATTTATGCTTTGGTACATGATATCAGAATATATTTCCTCATCAGATCATCAGATTCTAATTCTGAATTTCTAGTGAGAGTAGGATTTCTACTAACAGTAGCAGCTGAGGTTGTAGATTATCTTTCCTTGACCTAAAGCATGCTTTCTTCCAAAATTTCCTGTGACAAATGTTAGGGTCACTGACGCACAGCTCTGGTTTTCAAGGCTCTGTAGACTGGCTGCCCTTATGTGCTTCGCTGATTACTTCACTCACTCTGAGACCCACTGAATTTACAAAGCTGGGAGTTTCAAAAGGGAGGTTTTTGTCCTCTTTCTCCCAGGGGATTTTTTTTTGTGTGTGTGTGTGTGTGTGTGTGTGTGTGTGTTCTAAATGTCCTTTTGAGAAGGGAAAGGGGGGCTTTAGTGGTAGTTGTGGGGCATGTCTGATGATGCCAATGAATTTAAATAATTTAGTAAGTACCCAATCACCTCATACAATTCAGCACCCACACTTGTTTGTCTGAAGTTCCTGCTCCAGGCAGCTTTGAGCACACTGATTGT
>NW_006289939.1:19862-20576 GCF_000327345.1 Myotis davidii | reverse complement strand
TCGGGGCTGCACGGTGCCTGGTGCCCGCCCCCCCCTCACGTGGGGGCAGTGGTTGTGGCACTGCCCATCATCCCCCCCTGCTCCCCCCACCCCCCGCCTTCCTGGTCACAGGCCTCCCCAGCACCTCGGCGCTCTGGCCATGGAGAGGACATGCCGTTCCCAGCCTCACACAGGGCCCCGGATCTTCCGTTCACAGGGCCCGAGCGAGGCGGAGGCATGGCCGGCAGCAGCCCAGACCCGGGCGTGGCGGCACTAACCGCTGAGCCCCCACCAGGGCCGCGGGAGTAGATTCCTGTGCGATCCGGGCCTGCCCGTGCCCCTGGCAGGGACAGCTCTGTCAGAGCGGGAGCCAGACCCGGGAGCTCAGCTACCGGCACCGCATCAACGAAAAGGAGTCTGCGCTCCTGGTGTCAGCGCACAGGCGACACGGGAAGACACACGTTCATAGAAAACAAAACCTGTCCCGGTCAACCTGCCGGGGCCCTTCAGGCAAAAGCGAGCTGTGTGCCCTCAGGTGCCCTCAACTCTCCCTGCGGCAGTACCCACGCAACGCCTTCTGCCAGGAAGACGCCCAGGCTCCGGGACAGGTGAGCCCGGGGCCACCGAGCCCTGCCCAGGGGAGGTCCTTGGAGGGGTCGACGGAGCAGGGCGGGAGCTCAGAGGGTGGCATACGAGGCACTGCATGGCCTGCCGTGGCCTCCAGGCCCTGGCACA
>NW_006289939.1:0-371 GCF_000327345.1 Myotis davidii | reverse complement strand
AGGGCCGGGCTCTGGCTCAGGACAAGACCACAGCTCAGGACCAGGCCATGGCTTGGGACCAGTCCACCATCAGGACCAGGCCATGGCTTGGGACCAGGTCACGGTTCAGGACCAGGCTACCGCTCAGGATGAGGCGGTCTTATAGTGTGGCTCAGAGCCAAAACCAAGTGTCCCCAAACAAGAAATGTCACTCTCCCAGCTCCAAGGACAACTCCATGCAGGTGGAATCCTTTGGAAGATGGGGCACTTTTACCACTTGATGCTCACCCCTGACCAGGCAGGTCCCTATTAGATGGTCACCCCTCACCTGGCAGGTCCCCATTAGATGGTCACCCCTAACCTGGCACGTGCCCATGTAAAAGCAAACGCAA
>NW_006289938.1:6440-7943 GCF_000327345.1 Myotis davidii | reverse complement strand
TCCAGGCCAATTGGCTGTGAGAATCAGTTGTGTGTGTAGTGGGAGAACTTCTGTGCTGGAGACACCTGTCCAGGACAAGACTTGCTTCAATGGAGCTTTGGTGGTCACTGAGTCTGCCCCCTGAGTGTGTTCTTTATGGATCTGAGGAGCTGCAATCTGGATGGTCCCACTGTGACCACTAGGCACACTGGCTCCTGGATCTCTAAGGAGGTGCTAATCTAGCCTTGGCCTGAGGCTACACAGCAGGAACCAGCTGTGACGCAATGCAAGTTGCCCTGGGGCCTTGGGCTAGCTGCAGTTTGTTAGGTAATTATCAGATTGCATAGGGCCAGACTTTTCATATGCAAAAGCCTCCGTGCATGGCATGGGCAGGGTCCCAGGGGATCAAAAGGGTGGAGCGAGCAGTTATGGCTGTTCTCAGTCCTGCCCTCAGAGGCCCTGATTTTCAGTGTCCTGGCAATCGCTACAAGCACCTCCGAGAGAAAGCTGCCCTCCAATTCCACCCGATGCCAGACAGTCCCATTTCTCGGGTATAAGTCTGGGTCCCCAGAGACTCTGCCAGAACTGGAGCTCAGAGCTTGAGACACCCTCCTGATTGAAAAAGACAACTGTGTCCTCAGCCACCAGCCCTCTCCGCATGTGCCTCTGTACCTCTGTATTTTACTCCTGCACTGCATCTCTGAGTCTCGGTATGTTTTTCTCTTTCCTTCTAGTTGTAGAATTTCCACTCAGCCAGCCTTCCTGTGGTTCTGGATGATGTCCGTTCCATCTTTTAGTTGTATTTTTGAAGTGGTTGTGCGAGGCAGCAATCTCTGGTGTTTACCTATGCCGCCATCTTGGTTTCTCCCCTACAGTTCTTAAATTGATGACAAAAATACCTGTAGGATTTGCAGCTGGTTGGAAAAATACAGGTAACTTTATGCTTTGAGTAGGTACTTTTGTCACCTGCGCGTGATATGCAGACGCGACTAGCACTAACCACTGCACTGAGACTGCTGACTGACTGGCTCACTCAACTCATGCATGAATTGCCCGCGCCTCCCCTGCACTGTTTATCCCGCAGACCACCTGCGCTGAGTCTCCAGTTGCCCCACCAACCGACACCCCCCACTTCTTCTAACACCACTTCTTCAAAATAGATTCGTCCAGGCCAAAAACCAACTTCTCTGCATGGGCCATGAAGTTTCAATTGCACTGTACGTGCGTGCCCACATGTGGTATTTTGTGGAAGACTTGCACTAAAGGGGCCCAAGAGCTGCATGTGGCTTGTGAGCCGTGGTTTGCTGACCACTTCCCTATCCAGTTTGGCTCACTGGATAGAGTGTCAGCCTGAGGACTGGAGGGTCCCAGGTTCGATTCCGGTTTATTAAGACAAACCATCTTTGCAAGGAATGTTAAAGGGACTGCTGTAAGAAGATGAATAAAGAGAGAGAGAAGAACAGGTGTAAAGAATAAAAGTGGCAATAAATAAATACCTAGAAATAGTAACCTTAAATGTAAATA
>NW_006289938.1:1125-5019 GCF_000327345.1 Myotis davidii | reverse complement strand
CAATTACTATGAACATTTAATATGTTTTTTATTATTTATTTACCACAAGTAAAGGTAGGGAATTGTTATGTTTCTTTTCATTTTTTCTTTACTGTTTCACTTCATCACTGCTGTGCATGTGCTCCATGGGAGTGACCTAGGTGCTTATGTGGGTGGGTTCTGACTTATGGCGAAAATCGCGTTATGTCGTGCTGTAGGAACGGATCTCCCACATAACCCGATGACCTATTGTACTAGTAATAATAAAGGGATCAATCCAACTAGAGGATATAACCCTGGTAAACAAATATGCACCCAATATAGGAGCACCCAAATATATAAAAAACACTTGCAGGACTTAGGCAGAGATAGACAGCAATGCAATCATAGTAGGGGACTTTAACACCCCACTGACTTCACTGGATATATCTTCCAGACAAAAAATTAAAAAGGAAACAGTGACCTTAATGACACACTAGATCAGATGGATTTAATTGATATTACAGAATATTTCATCCAAAAACTGCAGAATATACATTCTTCTCAGGTGCACCTGAAACATTCTCAAAGATATACCATGTTTTATGACAAAAAACAAGACTCTACAATTTCAAGAAGATTGAAATCATATCCATCATCATTTTGGATTGCAATGGCATGAAGCTAGAAATCAACTTCAATAAAAACTCTCAATAACATTAAAACAAATGGAGGATAAATAACATGCTATTAAACAATGAATGGTTTATTAATGATACCAAGAAATAAAAAACTTCCTGGAAACAAATGAAAATAAACATGCACCAACCCCAAAATATTTATATTCATTTTGAGAGGAAGGGAGAGGGAGAGAGAGATAGAAACAGCAATGATGAGAGAGGATTATTGATTGGTTGCTCCATGCACGCCCCACACTGGGGATGGAGCCCATAACCTGGGCATGTGCCCTAGACTGAAATCAGACCTGGGACCCTTTAGTACATAGGATGATACTCTATCAACTGAGCCAAACTGGCTAGGACTGGTCATGGGAAATTGATTCTCTGAACTGGAGACCCTGTAAAACTTTTTTGGGGAACATTTAAAATGTTTTAAGTCTCTAATGAGAAGTGGTTACAGAGGAAGAAGAGGAAAGAGAGATGGAAAGAGGTGCCCAGGCTGAGAATGGCCCCAGTGGGGAAGGGGATCAGCTGGGGGCGAGGCGTGGGGAGGTGGTGGGCAGTGGAGGAACTGTCAGCAGCCAACAGGAAGCTGTGCAGTTCGGAGCTGATAACACTCTGTGATGATTTGGTCTCTTTATCGAAGCTCACAGCCTCTTCCCCATTCTGCAGGGCTCCTGGGAGTGGTGGGTTGAGGGCTGACAGTGCCCAGTAATGATGGGCTCCTGCATCCCAGGGACCCTGCAACAGGTTCCCAGATGTAGGCCAGGTGGGGAAGGAAGGGGGTTTAGGCTGAGTGCCCAAGTCAACCTCTCTTCATGCCTCATTTTCCCCAGCTAGACTCCTCCTTTATCACAGGTTTTTGGGTCTTGGGCAATGGTGCTGATGGCCATGACCAGTCTCAGAAAGAATTGATGTATTCTGAGAGCCAGGGGCTTCAGTAAGAGTACACCCATCCCAGCACTCTGTCAGATTGGGGTCTCCCTTCACCAGCTGGAAAAACAGTTTGGCACTTCCTTAAAAAGTTAAACAGAGTTCCCCTATGACCTAGCAACTCAACTCTTAGGTAAATACCCTAAATAACTGAGATCAAGGACTCCAACAAATACTTGTACACCATGTTCATTGCAGCGAGATTCCCAATCGCCAAAAGATGCAAACAAGCCAGGGTCCATTGACAAATGAATGGATGAACAAAATGCGATCCATCCACACAGTGAAATAGTATTCAGCCACCAAAACGAATGAAGTTCTGATAGAGGTGGAGGTCACCCAGCATGTAAATGTGCTGAATACCACTGAATTATTCACTTTTAAATGGTAAATTTCATGTCATTATGAATCTCACCCCAATTTTTAAAAGTCCCGAGTGGGTGATGGCACTGTCCTCCACCCCTACCCTGGTGCAGAGGGGAGCAGGGAGGAGGAGAAATGGCAGACATCTGTCATAGTCTTAAGAATAAAAATAAATTTTTAAAAAAGAAACATTTGAAGAAGGAAAAAAATATCGGGAAGGAAAGTTACATAATTTACCTGATAATGTAAAATATCTTGAAAAGTCAAAACAAATATGAACATATCATGGAGTTGTATGCAAAAATCCTTGATATTTTAATATTGGAAAACACACACTTAAAGGTATTGAAAACTGGTGACAAACTACTCCAAGCCCCTGAAGATTTCACACTCCACTGCTGTAATTGACACTTGAGGAAGAGGAGGTAGAGGAGGAGGAGGAGGAGGAGGAGGAGAGAAACTTAAGAGCCTATGCAGTATTATGTTCTAAATAAGGTATTATATGTTGTCTGAGAGTTTCACCAGTTGTGATATAAATTTCAGTCCATCATAACTTAAGCAAAACAAAAGTTTTTCAAGTTAGTCTTAGCTCATAAGTCTAGAGTAGAGTAAGTTAGACTTTCAATTAAAATTGAAAAAGAATCCTATCTAGTAAAAGAGAAACATGGTAATTAGCTGTACCTCCACTACCCTTCCCATTGGCTAATCAGGGAAATATGCAAATTAACTGCCAGCCAAGAAGGTGCCCGGCAGCCAGCCAGCTTGAAGCAAACATGAGGCTTGCTTGCTTCAGTGACGGAGGACTACAACGTTCCTCGCCTGCCGCTGTGGGCCTCTGAGTTTGCAGTTTGAAACATTGTTACAAATATAGAAGCTAAACAAAACCCCAGAAACCTACTTTCAGTCATCAAGGTTCTCAGAGCTGGAGTCGCAACAAAGTTTCAAATACAAAAGGTAAACAAAATCCAGAAACCTGCTTTCAGCAGCTGAGGTCTGAGCTAAAGCTGGCTCTCAGCTCCAATGACAGCCACAGAAGTAAATAAATTCACGAATAAAAAAAAAAGGAAAAAAGGAGAGGTTGGGAGCTTCAGGCACCCGCCAGCCTGAAAACAGCCCTCATCCCCTCACCCAGACTGGCCTGGCACCACAGTGGGGACCCCCACCCTGATCCAGGATGCCCTTCAGGGCAAACCAGCCAGCCCCCACCCATGTACCAGGCCTCTATCCTATATAGTAAAAGGGTAATATGCCTCCCAGCACCGGGATCAGCAGAGCAGCGAGGCCTCCCAGCACCGGGATCAGCGGAGCAGCGAGGCCTCCTGGCCCCTGGAGTAGCGTGACAGGTGGCAGCGCCCAAACCCCCTGATCGCCCTGTGGCTCTGTGTGTGACAGGGGGCGGGGTCACAACCTCCCTATTCGCCCTGCTTTGTTCTTGAAAGGGGAAGGTGCCCCAAACCCCTGATCGACCCTGCTCTGTGTATGACAGGGTGCCACACCTCAACACCCCCATGGGCCCTGCTCTGTGTGCGACGGGGTGGAGCCGCAACCTCCCCATTGGTCCTGCCCTGATTGTGACGGGGAGAGTGCCCCAACCCCCTGATCAGCCCTGCTCTGTGGGTTACAGGGGGAGGCACCCCAATCTCCCCATCGACCCTGCCTTGAGTGTGACAGTGGCAGCACCCCAACCCCCCAATCGACCCTACCCTGAGCGTGAGTGAGGGTGGCATCACACGCTCCTGATCAGCCCTGCTCTGTGCGTGACAGAGGGGAGCTCCCCAACCCCCTGATTCACCCTGCTCTGTGCGTGACAGGGGGGAGCTCCCCAACCCCCTGATCGGCCATGCTCTGTGCATGACAGGGGGGGGCTCCCCAACACCCTGATCGAACCTGTTCTGTGCGTGACAGGGGACGGGGCCCCAACCCCCTTGATGGGCCTTGCTCGGTGAGTGACAGGGGGCCG
>NW_006289938.1:0-526 GCF_000327345.1 Myotis davidii | reverse complement strand
AATCCCCTCCTTTCTTTGTGCTTCAATTCTCTCTTTGCTGAACGTGAACTTTTGTTATCACAACCTCAACCACAACCCTGCCTCTAACACCCTGGGCATAGAAGTGCTCTTAATTTCACTCCATTTGAATCTTTCCATTTCCTGACTGTCTCTCAGTATCTTTAAAAACTAGTTTTCACTCCAATTCCATTGTCTGAGGCAGGAACTTCTGCCCCACCCAAACCTGAAAAACCCACCTGCCAGGTGAGTAACTAGTTGCTGGTGGAGTCAGGTCTGGCCTGCTTTGTAACCGGCCCCCCCAGCCCACTCCCCTGGCTCCCACACACAAATCTTTGTTGAAAGTATTAAATATGTCCCCTTTTCCCCCCATTGGTCCCTTCTAGCCTGCCTCTGTCCCCCATCCCAAGCCTCCACCCCCCTATTGTCTGTGTCCATGGGTTATACATCTATGCATACAAATTCATTGGTTGATCCCTTCTCACCTGCCATTCTCCTCTGCTTTTTGTTAATTTTTGTTATTGATATC
>NW_006289937.1:11157-12149 GCF_000327345.1 Myotis davidii | reverse complement strand
ATTTGTGAAGCAGTATGATGGAAGCTTTGGTAGATGTATGCCCTGAGGACTATAGCTGCACACAGGGAACTCACTACTTTTGAAGAGTGAAATGGAGTGTGGAGAACACCTCAAAAAAGTAACTTCTGAGCAGAGGTTTCGACAAGTAGGAGGTAAATTAAAACAGACAAAGCATTATAGTAGAGGCAAAATCATGCACAAAGGTATGGTATGGTCAGAAAATAACACATAGTTTTCTATGAAGGTAGAAGCAGATGATGGTAGGAGTTGAGGCTGAAAGGTAGCTGAGACCCATCCATAGAAGGCCTTTGTGTCATGATAAAGGATGGATTTTATCCCAAAAAGGCTATGATGAGTACCTATAATTAATGCTGGTTGAGATCAGTGTTTTTCAGGAAAGATTGTTGTAATCCATTACTGAGCAGTAACATCAATTTAGTGAATTGGGTTCAGTGTTTTTAAAAAGAGAACCAGAGAAGAGTGGAAATATCAGGGTGCATATCTGTAAATGTCTGTTGTGCTTCTGTTTCAGTTATATATGAATATAACTATTGTATTGTGAGATAAAATGTTTTCTGGGTCTGCAGGTCACAGTAAAAATAAATTGAGAAACACTAGTCAAAGGTTAAATTTAATTAATTTAGGCCTGTCCATCGCTGAACCATCAATAGCAAGGGGATGGAAATACTATGACTGCTTAGAATACTCTGGATGGATGTTTGGGAACCCACCCACTGTAGGGAAGTGGAACACAAGGAGGTAAATTCAGTAGATTATGGAAACATAGTAGTTCACCTTGGTTCACAAAGTAATGAACTGTGTGTGTCCACGGTCAGAGGAGCCACCAGGAGATGCTATGTTTGTGTACAGTTAGGTAGATGAAAGGGGGAGGAGGGTTTCCTGGGTGGTAGAGACTGCAGCAACCAAAGGTAGTGAGGAGCATCAGTAGCAGTGCATTAGATAGTGAGCTCCTTGTAGAGGGCGGTTCTTTC
>NW_006289937.1:6485-10544 GCF_000327345.1 Myotis davidii | reverse complement strand
AGGTCCTGGAGCAGATTCTTCTCTAGATCCTTCAAAGAATGTGTGACCGAGCTGACACATTGGAGCTATGAGACAATCCAGTTCATTTGTGTGTTAAGGTGCCCAGTTGTGGCACTTTGTCACAGAAGCGCTAGGAAAGTGGTACACTTGTCTTCACATGTTCATGTTCACTCGACAGCATACTTAGAATGTGCACTTGTCTTTGCTCATAGATGACCAGAGAACACTTCTTGTTAATTTTAATTTTGAAAAGTTTAGTTTTTTTGAAGCAACAGGTAACAAATGATAAGGAAACATGGATATTTTGGTAGAAATTTATACAAATCACACTTCACAGTAAATTCCAGAAACTACAATACCCTGTCTTGTTTCTTTGGGATCAAATTTTGCAGCTTTCAATGAACTCCATAATTGGAATATCACCATAAATATCTATTGGTAAACATTTCTGAAGATCTTTTGCCAAAGTTGAAGAAAATGAACATTGCCACTGACATTGTTGTAAAAGATGGAAGAAACCGAAGCGATGATTAAAGAAATGGAGTTACACAGCTTTATTATGCAGCGATCTCAGAGGATTCACCTCCAAAATCTGAGCAAACCAATATGGTGGAAGCCTCTCTTTTATCCCCTTTTGGTATCTTTCCCCCCCAAATATGGGTTATACTTCCGGACCTTTGGCAGGCTTTGCAAAAAGCCCCAGGTGTTGGGGGTCTTGAGACCACACCTAAGGGCCTGGCCTGGCGCCAGCGCTGATAACCACCCTCTGGGGGCTTTGTCATGGTTTATGGTTTTATGGTTTCTGAAAAATATGAGGATTTAGGTAATAGGTCTTGTAAAACTGGTTTGAGGAAAGGGACAGTGACTTATAGATTATCAAGAATGTGCGTTAGGTTGCCGGCACAGACTCAGATTGCTAGCCCCCGAAATTTCAGGTTAAATTGGAACTAGCCTTTTAGCCTTCTCAACATTATTTGATCCATTGCATCAGAAGGAATGTTCCCTTGGTGAAAATGTACAGGATTATAGCATATTTATTTATTTATTTATTTTTGGTCATATAAGACCATCATCTCTTCTCTCTTCTGATAGTCTTCAGAATTTCATTATCTTTTCTATGTCAATTTCTTTACATTTCGCATAGTTAATAGATACTACAGAATGTTTTTTTGTCTGTGTTCAAAGAACAATTTTAAAACTTGCTTTACTGCATGTTGTTCAAGGCTTGTTTTGGCTGATGGCTAATAGTTTTGTGTCTGATTGACCTCATCTGAAACTTCACCTTACTAAAAAAACAAAAAAAACAAAAGATGTCAGAAAAGCAAAGTCTCATACATTTAACATTGTTTATTTTACTACTATAATAGCAGGGCCATCTTCTTTCATAGGGGTTGGAGCCAGAAAATGCACCTGAAGTGAGTTTGAAAGATGGTTAAATTCTTACGAATTTACTGTGAATGTTATGTATGTGGCTGAATTTGACTGTGAAACTGATAATTCTGCAAATAACTTTCCATGTAGAATGAAATCTTTTTAGTGGATTAATTTTAACTAGTGATCATTTAAGCCTGCACAGATAGATTACTCAACACTAACCATAGTAATTGTTTAGAACTTAGACCAACAGAAGATTTTTGTGAGAAGGTTATTACATCATTACACTTTAGTGTAATGTTAGTATTGATGTGCAAGGAGATAAGAATCAGATTGACTTTTAGTTAGTTTTATTGCTACTTTCAAATTCTTTACAGATGATTCGCCTCCTTATGCTTGCACCTGGGTGGACTTCATCTACCTCCTGACCCTTAGTACCCAGTGGCTCTGAGTGTCCTGCTGAGGCCCCAGGAAAGGCATTCAGATGGATCTGACTATTCTGGGTGAGTCAGCACCTGGAGTAACCGTGATGAGAGTTTAGGTTGAGCCTCTGAGGAGGTGTTGGTATTGACTGTAGTTATGGGAGAGGTGAGGAAAGTGGTCCCAAGCAATGTCTGAGAGGCATTTGAAGAAGATCCTAGCCTGTAGGAAAATGCTGTACATAGAATTTCATAGCTTCTGCTGGGAGAAAGGAGTGATGTGTGAACCATGTGTGATGTTTTGATAAAAAAAACCCAAAACCCAATATCTTTTTGTTCTTAAATCCTAGTTCCTGGCACAGAACTTTAACAGTTCTTGGAATTTCCACAGTGATAGGGATAAAGGAGCATTTTTGTTACTCATAAAAAGTCCATTTCAAATATACCTGAGATTATGCTAATGAAGTGACTCTTGGAGGATGAGGGCTGGTTACCAGAGGAACTAGCCATGTGCTTAGAGTGATTAGAGGGTTGGAGCTGTCAGCACTCCCCTACACCTACTTTCAGTGGAGAGGTTGGAGATTCACTTAATAACCAATGACCAATGATTTACCAGTAACCAATCATGCTTCCACCAAAACCCTAAGTAGCAGGTTTGGAGAGTTTCTGGGTTGATGAACACATTGGGGTGCTGGGTAGTTCAGCATGCTCTGAGCGGGCATGAAAGCTCTGAAGCCCTTCCTACATACCTTGCCCTATACAGCTCTTTCATTTGGCTGTTCTTGAGTTGTATCCTTTGTATAAACTAGTAAGAGTTTTGATTTTAAAAAAATCAAAACTCTTAAGTTTTAAGAGTAAGCAAAGCACTTTCCTGCTGTCTTAACAAATTATCAAACTTGAGGAGAGTATCATGAGAACCTCAAATATATAACTGGTTGGTTAGAAGAGCAGGTGACAACGTGGGATGGGCAGTTGGCTTTTGCAGCAGAGGATTAAGCCCCTGACCTGTAGAGTAGGGCTAACTCCAGGTAGTTAGTGTTAGAATTGAATTGTAGGACATTCAGCTGGTGTTGCAGAGAATTGAGAATTGCTTGAAGTGGAAAACACACCTGTTTGGTGTCAGAAATGTTGTAAGTAGAGATAGAAACTCTTTCCTTTAGCCTGAATGACTTCATCTTATTCTGCTGAAGCCTCCATGGAGCAATGTCCTGGGAGCCAGTACAGGCAGCTCAGCAAGTGTTTAGTCAGGGAAGCAGTTGTCAGTTGGACCCGAAGCCAACTTTTGGTTCTATCCTTAGAATCATGAAGGTCTAGAAGTAGAGGGTTTGGCTTATACTTGATACTTTTTTTAACCCTCTGGTCAAGGTCTTGAAAACTTTATGGAAAGTATGTTCTGGAAAGGACTAGACAGAGAGAGAGCTGCCTCTGGTATCAGATGGAATTGTAATCATATTACACTCAGTTAAAATGAATTTTCTATAATTAGAATCATGACTAGGACATTGAAGATAACAATAAATCAAACATATCCCAAACGGAAACAAGAAACCTTGTAAGCGGTTAAATTTAGTAAAAGAAGTTACTGATCTATATGCAAATGAAGTTGAGATAGACCACAGCTATAGAGGGACATGGAATTGGATAGATGTCAGCATAACCCTCTATGGTGATGCTTCCCTCTAGAAATGATGACTAGCTATTTCCATCTTGGCTTGCATTCTTCATGTGGTGTTCTTTCCCCTCCCATTTTCATTTCCTAGTATTATCAGTGAGGTGACCTGCCTGCTACTGAGTTTATATGGTCTTTCAAGGTCAGAGAAGGACTGACTCATGTTTCCCATCTCTTCTCCCTCTCCTTCACCTCTAACCTAGTGCTATGTTCTATTTTGTTTTTGTAAACATTTCACTACAGGTTAGTAAAAAAGATAAATTTGATTTCTTTTTTGTTTGTTTGTGTGTCCCTTGATGATTTCACTTTTACTTACAATTGTTTATTCTCTCCTTTGGGAGGAAAAGGCAAAGAAACAAATTTTCTTTCCCCTCGATCAGTGGTTCTCAACCTTGGCTGCACATTAGAATCACCTGGGAATTTTTTTAAAATCCTGATTTCTGGGCCTCATCCTCGGGAAATTCTTTTTCTTTGTTATGGGGTGGGGCCACAGCATTAGTAACAAAGAAACAGAATTAAAACTTTATTGTGGGGAGCCGCTAAAGTGTTTTGGAAAGGTTTAAGCCTTGGACTGATGAGATGGCACAGTCCTCTCCT
>NW_006289937.1:633-4843 GCF_000327345.1 Myotis davidii | reverse complement strand
CTCTGTTTATTTCTTTAAAACAAAGATCCAAAACGATAAGGTCAGTTGCTAGGATCTGACCAATCCGGGTGCTTTTGAAATGGTTGTTCGAGGCGGCAAACTCCGGCGTTAACCTATGCCGCCATCTTGGTTCTCTCTCCATAATCTGTTGTTTTAAACTACCAAGTCCGTGGTAAATTACCCCAGCAGCAACAGTGGGTTTCACATTGTACCTGTCAGGGTATATTGCACATAATAGGTGCTCTTTGAATGTGTATTAAGTGAATGGTCAAGCTTCCAAAATGTCTGATTCTTCATTATGATGAAGGGATTTTAGAAATAAATAAGGATGTTTCTGTGAGGATTCCAGACCAATATGATATGCTGTGACTGAAAGGGCGAGGACTACGCCCTCCATCTTATCCTAGATCCTTCATTTTTGAGCAGCAGCCATGTGCTCGGCAAGGCTTCTTCCCAGAAGCCCGAGCCTCTGCTAGCCACGCCCAGGATTTCTTTAAACTAACCAATGACAATCAAGGGACGTGTGCGCCATATATATGACCACATCCTGTGTAACGAGACACCGAGTTGCGCCTGGCCAATCGGCAGGGCCCACAGTCCCTCTCCTCCCCTTACTCCACCCCCCTATAAAACTCCTTTTCCATCAGGCTAGCCCTCTCTCTGCCACTTGGCTTTCCATTGCATCGGTGAGTGTGGTCGGGGAGCAGAACTAGTTCGAATAAAGACTCTTTGCTTTTGCACTGGACTCGGCTGGCTCCCTGATGGTCTATTGGGGATCTTGAAATCTGGGCATAACAGTGACCAGGCAGTTTTCTTCCAGTTTCTCTCCCTCTAATCCTCAAACCTGATAACTTTCAGGCTAAGGGACTGGAGGGAAGTGGAAAGAGCACAGTCTTTGTATTCATCAGACTGCACCAAAGTTGGGGATGAGGATGTGGATGAAGATGGCATGGTTAGGGGTTTTCCTTAGTCCATGAGATGTATTTATTTGTCAAGAGGAGATGAAAATTCTTTATAAAGGAAATGCATACTGTTGAACCTCAGAGGTAAGGCAGGAGAGAGTGGGTGGGAAGAGATCAACCAATGAACTTGAGTGCATATATGCATAACCTGAGGACACAGACAATGGGGTGGTGAGGGCCTGGGGCAGGGGAGCAGGTTGGAAGAGGAAAAAAGGAGGAACCATGTAATACTTTCAACAATAAAGATTTTAAAAAAAAATTAAGGAAATGTCTAAAGAAATAAGGCTGGCCTGGTTGATGTGGCTCAGTGGTTGAGCATTGACCCAAGAACCAGGAGTTCATGGTTAGATTCCCAGTTAGGGCACATGCCCAGGTTATCGGCTCAATTGGCAGTTGGGAGTGTGCAGAGGCAGCCTATCAATGATTCTCTTGGGTCAATGATGTTTCTATCTCTCCTTCTCCCTTCCTATCAAGGAAATAAATAAAAACATATTAAAAAAAATAAGGTTGGGCTAATAATTAATTTTTGTTATCCAAAATGGATTTGGCTATGTTTCAAGGTGAGGGTTCAGTCACAGAAATATAGTGAATCAAGGTCAGGTAGAGGAGGTCTGGGGTTTAACTTTTCAAAGATGCCCTGAGTGTTGGTGTGCTATGGTTGCTCAATTGAAACACATTGGTCCCTGGCCGGTGTTTCTAAGTGGTTAGAGCATCAGGTTGTGTGCTGAAGGGTCATGGGTTCGATTTTTATGAAAGGTGGGTTGCAGATTTGATACCAGGCCTTGGTTGGGGGTGAGTGCAGAAGACAACCAATTGTTGTGTCTCTCTCACATTGTTGTCTCTCTCTCTCTCTCTCTCTCTCTCTCTCTCTCTCTCTCTCTCTCTTTCTCTCTCTTTTCTTACTTCCCTTCCCTCACTCCCTTCCATTTTCTCTGAAAAAATCAATGGGAAAAATAACCTGGGGTGAGGATTAACAACAACAAAAGAAACCCAGTGGGCTGTCATAGGCCTACCATAGCAGAGTGAGTTGACTCAACCATCAAGTAGTATGGACCGCTGGGCCAATTTTCAGAATGGAGGATGTGGCAGTAAACTTAGGGGTTGTGCAGCCAACTAGTCAATTCAGCAGTGATATCCTGCAGAATGTTTAGCAATTAGGTATATGAAGGAGAATGCTAGAGACCAGCAGGTGGCAGCCACCACAACAGGAAAAGCCTTTCTCAAGGAAAGGCCTTCTGAGTGATTAAGCATTATTTTTTTCCAATAGAAACTATTGAAAACTTTTCTAAAAGTATGTTTAAATTGTCAGATTGAATTAAGTTTAAACTGGATTGAGACTTTAATTTTTTTCTCCTGCTGACCATGAATAGGGGGTTGGGTGGGGGAAGGATATTACATTCTAGCTAGGCTGAAATAAGTAGAGTAAAACTTTTCTCTATATCATCTGATTTTTACTGTGCCCTTCTGCAAGGTCATTCAGATGTCTTCTTGGGTGAGCTTTTCAGAAGAGGAAAGAAAGGACCAGAGAAGTCAATATTAATTTACCTTTTTTCTCTTCCTCTCTCTTTTTTCCATCCCTGTTTCCTTGTCTGTCTTTGAGTGTGGAAAGTTGAGAGGGAATTTAAACTTGTATCCATAACCTATTTGCTCCTATGTGATTCTCCCTTGTCTTCTTTCAGGAGAATGCTCTCATGACAGGAAGGTTTACAATAAATACTCCCATTTAGCAACCCTTTACTGAAGATTCAGTACATATGAGGTCTTATGATAAATACAGGGCATATGAAGAAGGAGATGCTGGCCTTCACCTCCACACAGGGTGCAGGGGAAATAGGCATTTAAATAAATGGTTGTTATAAAATAACCATTTGAAAAAATAGCAGAGACTTTTCTACTGATTCTTCTGAAGCCTATGTCTGTGAAGCCATCCCTGACCCACAATCAGTTATGTTCTCTTCATCTTTGGCTAACAGTCTACCTTGCATTTCCATGCCACTTACCATATTTTATTTTGTCCTTTGTTCATTTTTCCTACCAGCCTGTGTACATCTCGGGAACAAGATCTATGTCTAATTCACTTTGTAAAGCTCTGGGTCCTGGAAAAATTCTAGGTACACAGAAATGTTAAGTATGAAACAATGTCAATCTCAGCCTGTGCAAAGATACATGTTCCAAGATGTTAATTGCAATGTAATTTATAATAGTGAACATTTAGGAACCTGGTTGCCACCTGGTAGAGATCCCTTTAAGTACAAATAAATGTATATTATTAAGGCATTAAAATTATTAAAATAGAACAATATTGTTTATCTCAAAAGATGTCCTTAGGAAATTATGAGCAGAATGGAGATTATAGGACAGTCTGTATACTATACATTATTATATGTGCACTATTGCACATATTTAAGTATTTGTCCATATGCCTGGAAGTATTGTCATTAAACTGTTCACAGAAGTTTATCTGAGGGATGGGATTTTATATCTGAGTGTGCTTTCTCCAGCATATATCTCCATGTTAATATATTGGTATCTCAATTTCCTTTTGTATGTTTTTCCACATTAAAAATTTTTTTCAATGAGTAAATCTTATTAATAGCCATGGGCACACCATGCAGTGTGCAGGTAATGTACACTTGAAACCTGTATCCCAGTAAATTCAATAAAAAATAAAACAACAACAACAAAGATTTGAAAAATTCCATGAAAATCTGATTGCAGAGACTTTCCTGCAGATGGCCTACAGCAAGCATGTCAAACTCACTGTCTATGGGCCGCATGCCTCGTTTATTTGGCCTGTGTCAGCCTTTGAGTTTGACATGATTGGCCTAGACGTAGTTTAGGCAGCGCTCACTGATGGGCAGGTCTGCGGGTGGCAATAGCAAGGCCCTTATTGGAACCCTGTTTTGCAACCAGTGTGACATTGTCAGTGTTTGGACTCCTCAGGGCAGGATTCATCAAATTGAATACACAATGGGAGCTGTCAATCAGGGTGTAGCCACAGTTGGTCTGAAATTAAAAAAAACACAAAAAACCCCCATGTAGTGTTGGTCACACTGAAGAAAGCACACTCAAAACTTGCAGTTTACCAGAAAAAAATTCTCCATGTTGACCTATTGGTATCTCAATTGTGGGACTTCCTGCTGGTGCTAGCCAACCATGGGCAAACTATGACCTGCGGGCCGGATCCGGCCCCTTTGAAATGAATAAAACTAAAAAAAAAAGACCGTACCCTTTTATGTAATGATGTT
>NW_006289937.1:0-509 GCF_000327345.1 Myotis davidii | reverse complement strand
TGGCCCTGGAGTCAAAAAGTTTGCCCACCTCTGTGACTGTTATGTAATTTTATGTGCCAGGTTTGTTTGGATTCCAGATTAGTATTTGACAGACCTCTTCCTCTATCTCCTCTTGTGTCTATAATTGGAAGCAAGACCCAGATACCAACACAAAGATATGGCCGATGACTGTATGGTGTTGGGCTGCTTTTTCCTGGTTATGATGATATGAGCCCTCATATTTTCCACACCTGTCTCTCTGTTAACTGTTTTTGACTGTAGAGGTGTGTCCATTGGAGCTCAGTCTCAATTAGCTCATACCCACTTGGACAGACATATATTTGAGTTTATGGAATGCAATTCGAATGAACTGGTTAAGCATGATCTGCATGCTTTAAGAGTGACACTTCCTTCAGAACAGGACCTAACTATGAAGAATGTTTCCATTGTAATTGTTGGTAAAGGCTTGGAGTTTATGATTTAAATGATGATGATACTGTGTCTCCATTCCTGGAAGACATTGAAGAAAG
>NW_006289936.1:4276-4774 GCF_000327345.1 Myotis davidii | reverse complement strand
GAGACTATCTAGTGGTGGAAGGATAGAAGAAAATAAATACTGTAGTTGCCCACTTACTGGAGTATAAGTTGGCATAATTTCTTTAAGGGCAATTAAATGCTGTATCAATATAGTTTCATCCCAACAATTCCATTTCTAAATATCTATTGTACATAAATACCAGCCCATGGTCCCAAGATGCACGTACAAGAATGTATGTTGCATCAAATACATGTAACAAGAAAACTGGACATAATCTAAATATCCATCAATAGGGGGATTATTAAACTGTGGAATATTATGAAATAGTTTAAATGTACTGGGTAACCCTCTCTCTAACAAGAAGGAAACACGTGTAAGATATATTATGAGGTGAAAAAATCAAGAGGTACGATGTTATCAATTATGTAAAAAAAGATATGAAAATCACATAACATACCTATTTTGCTATCTGTAAATATGTGAGTAGGCAAATGCATTGAAAAGGATATGTAAGGAAATATAGTAAACATATAATAA
>NW_006289936.1:2036-3687 GCF_000327345.1 Myotis davidii | reverse complement strand
GCATCATTCTCTCTCTCCCTCTCCCTTCCTCTCTGAAATCAATAAAAATGTATTTTTTTTAAAAAAACCCCACAAACAGTGAGAATGTGTCTATGAATTACAAGTGTTTAAAAGGAGCTTTTAAATTCCTGAGGTTCAGTTTCAAACACTAATTCTGTGATGGCTTTGAATCTTTAGCTTTGTCCTCTTCCCTCAGCAACAACTTACCTATTCAGTTTACATATTTTTCAGGAAGGTCCGAAAAAGTCAGATATCTGTCTGCCCCTCTGCCTAGTGGACATATCCACTCAAGCAGAAGCCTTCTTGTGTACGCTCACCAATGAAAGAAGCCCAAACTGAGCTCACCTCCTCAAACTGGCTCTCTTTCACAACTGCTGTATGTCCACCTGTCATACCACCATCATTCCTCTCATCATCCAGGACAGAAATTTTCCAGGGTCATATTTGATCTTTCTCTTTCCTGTACATCCCATCCTCACTCCAGTCAGTTAGTAATGCTTGCCAGTTCGTCCTTTATAGTGTTCTGAGGAGTTTCTTTCTTCTCCTATCACAACACTTTGATTCAGTGCCTTCTCACTGGACTCCTAGAGTATTCTACTTGGTCTCCCTGAGTCAAGATTTCCTTTCTAGATCACTCTACCTATGGAATCTAAAATAAATCTGTTTTTTACTCATCTGTCTCTCTCACTTCTAAACTTTCAATAGATCTCCTTATATCAGTGTAACTTCCAAACCCCTAGATCTGATAGTCAAGGTTTTCATCATCATATGTTTCACTACTTCCTAAACCAATTCTTTATAACCAGACTGGTCTATTAAGTCATGATCATTCCTGTAGCCATGCCTTTGCCCTACTGTACTCACTATTTTACCAAACCATAGCCTCCCTTTAAGTCCCAGCTAAAGTTCTGGGTTATCCATGCAGCTTTCCCTGACTTTCATACACCAATAACTACAGATTCTGCTGTATTTAGCACCTCTGGCCTGTATTTCTTTTAGAACTTAATTATATATCTCCTCCTCTTTTATGTCTATTCCTTTCTTCCCCCCTACCACTGTCATGTTCCATAGACAAAGTCATACTTCTGTGACTCCCACAGTACTTAGACCTGGGCTGGGAACAAAATGGGTCATTTATATGGAAAGCCAGAGGGCAAAGATAAGTTCTAGATAGGATGGAGGGATCAAATAATAATAGCCAACACAGACATATGTTAGGAAATTGTATACGTACTATACTCACACACACACACACACACACACACACACACACACACATTAACTCTTCTAAAACTCACAACAATCCTATGTAACGGTAACTATATAATCTTCATTTTACAGGTGAGGAAACCGAGTCTCAACACTAATAAAGGCATACTGGGTTCAAACCCAGTCACCCTGGCTATAGAATCTCTACTCCTAACCACTTTGTTGTATCACCACCAATAAGTCCGGGAGAGGGCCATGTTGCTGTAAAGAGAATGGAGCAAAAGTGGGAGGACAGTAGAGGTTAAGGAATAAAGTGCTAGGGCTAAAAATTTGGAAAAATAATATGGGCAATTAAAGCAAAAGACTGGTTAAGGAGGACCAATAGTGTTAAGGAGAATAAAGATAAAGAATAGTTGTCAAACAAAGATAAAAACAAAGTCAT
>NW_006289936.1:0-1296 GCF_000327345.1 Myotis davidii | reverse complement strand
GTCCACAGGTGGAAGGGTTGGCCACTGAGCCTGTACCGGCGCCTGCTGTGCAAACGGCACCTCAGAGGGCTTCAGAGGAGCCGCAGTCTGCTGCAGGGCTGTAGCCGCAGCCTCCAAAATAGACAGAGTTGGGGACTTCTGCTCAGATGATGCAGTCTTCTTAGAAGGCTCTGAAGTTTTTAAAACCCCCAGATCCACATCTTTAACACCGACGGGCAAGAGTTCATGCTGACCTTCACCCGAATCAGGAAGTGAGTCTGCTGCCTGGTGATCCCAAGACCAGGGCTTGGTGGGCCCCAGGGGGATGGAGGTCAGCAGGCTTGAGTCCATGGCCAACTCCCGAATCGGAGCTGCCTGGACCTGCAGCCACAACAGCTGCCATAGGAACAGGAACCGTGGGGCCCACATGTGCAGCCCGGACATGACAGGCAGAGGTCCGGGGCACAGTGAGCCACCAAGGCGAATGGGGTAAGGAGAGTGACCCAGAAGACTGGGCCACAACAGGTGATCCAAAAGAATGGAGCACAATAAGCGATCCAGGAGACTGGAGCACAAGGAGCGATCCACAATGCTGGGGCACGTACACGCAACCCAGAGAAGTGGGACGCAAGTGCCTGCGCTGAGCAGGAGCCCAACAATTGGCAGCCATGTCACAATTGGCAGCCATGTCACAATTGGCAACCTTTCCTCAACTGGCCCCTTAGCAACCAAGCACCCCTCCCCCACCTCAAGTTCTAACCTTTATTTAGGCAATCTTGATTATTCTTGGGCTGCACCCCTCCCCCACCTCAAGTTCTAACCTTTATTTAGGCAATCTTGATTATTCTTGGGCTGAAGTGCCTACAGAAGAGGGGGCTTCTTCCCCAGAATCACCAGGGACCAAGTGGTTCCTTTCACCTGCAGAAAATATAACTATCTCCCTCTGGGTCTCCCCTTCCCACTCACAGTGAGGCAGGATTTGGACTGCACACTTGGGTGGCTCCAGAGCCCACGCATGGTGGGATGTGGGGATGTGGTGTAAAAGAAGGTGGGGAGGACGGGGTATTGAAGAGCTTTCCAAGAAAGCCACAGGGCCTGGCATCTTGTTATAATTTACCCCATGAATCACAGAAGGACACCTCAAAAAGTCGAATTAAAGAGTCACATTTATTGCAATCTGTGACTCTGAGGGGGCATTTTGCTCTCCCAAATCTCAAAGTGATAAGATGGCCGCAACACCAGATTTATAGAGGCAAAAATCACAAGGGTATTGCTTACATCCCTGGGTTTGGCATGAGGAACCTGGTTTGCAAAAAT
>NW_006289935.1:0-249 GCF_000327345.1 Myotis davidii | reverse complement strand
GGGTTCTGGGCTGGATCCCCAGTGGGGGGCGTGAAGGTGGCCGCCGATCCACTACTCTCTCTCATCATGGATGTTTCTATCCCTCTCTCCCTCTCCCTTCCTCTCTGTAAAAAATCAATAAAATATATTGAAAGACCTGCCTCGTTGAATTCGAGTTCTCTCGTGTCCGGCGCTCCTGGGCCCGCACCCCGTCTCCGTCTCTCTTCCTCTGTTACCTTGAACGTGAGAATGGGACCCCCCGATGCCGCC
>NW_006289934.1:0-210 GCF_000327345.1 Myotis davidii | reverse complement strand
TACACCTGAAAGTAATATAAAATAATGTTGAATGTCAACTGTAATCTCTCTATATAAAACCCTAATATGCAAATAGATCGAACAGCAGAACAACCGAACAACCAAACAACTGGTCGCTATGATGTCCACTGACCACCAGGGGGTGTGCGCGCAGAACATGGCGGGCATTGGCTGCTACGGGATGGTGGAGCAGGTGAGCAGGAGCGCCAG
>NW_006289933.1:0-282 GCF_000327345.1 Myotis davidii | reverse complement strand
CCACGACAATTAATATTTGTGGAACTGATGAATCCTTATTAAAAAATCATTTCACTGTTCAAAAATCTGCTATGCTCTAGCAATAATAATCCTGAAATCATGAGTTGAATGTGCTAGTTATATTTTTTTTAATAAATGTGTTTTCATTTACAATCCTATACTATTTTTTGTAATTCAAATGAAAACGTATGGGCAATTATTTTTTAAATCTAAGTTCGGCAGCACATAAAATCAGTGTCCTTGGAGGACTGTAGGGGCGCCCTTGGCCATGAGAAGTGCCTG
>NW_006289932.1:3988-4650 GCF_000327345.1 Myotis davidii | reverse complement strand
GTCCCCCGTAGACTCACCTCCTTCAGTGGATGAAACTTCTCTATTTTTTAAAAATGTATTTTGTTGCGTTTTATAGAGAGGAAGGAAGATAGAGAGTTAGACACATTGATGAGAGGGAAACATTGATCAGCTGCCTCCCACTGGGGACTGCGCCCGCAACCAAGGTACATGCCCTTGGCCAGAATCAAAGCCAGGACCCTTCAGTCCACAGACTGATGCTCTATCCACTGAGCCAGACCGGTTAGGGTGGAAACTTCTCTACTTCTCAAAGCTGTTTAATCCCCTCATAACAAAGAATCACCATCCAGGATATATAAAGAGCTGCAAATAAATTAGATCCCATCAAATTGTTCAAAGATGTAAGAGAAAAGTGTGAGGCATCCAAGGAAAATAATTTTTTAAAAATAATCCAGCTATTTTATTGGATGTGCTTTGCCTCCATGGATGAGGGGTTGTCTTCAGTCACTGGGAACATTTGATTCTGGTGTTTCCCTCTTGGCATGAGATGCCCGTAATTTTTATTTCATTTCCTTTTGGATCTTTATATCAAGAGACATTATTATTGATTATTGTCCATATCAGTCTACTTCCTCCGTGATCTTGTATTTTTTTTATGATCTTGTATTTTTAAGGACAAGGATTTTTGTCCTGTCTCTTTTGGC
>NW_006289932.1:1826-3141 GCF_000327345.1 Myotis davidii | reverse complement strand
GGCAGGAGAAGGTGATGCGGGGCCGCTGGCCGGGAGCAAACGAGGAAAGGGCCCTGCGCTTCCCAGTCCGCTGTCCCGCCCGCCCCGGTCGTGCTTCTGGGGATCTGGGACCCCTGTCCCGGGACCGGGCGCTTCTCAGAGTCGGACCCACAGACAGGAACCCCTCTTCTCACAGCACGTTCACCCAGCCCCGCATCACCCCACTCTGTCCACCTGTGAACTTTCCGGCTGCACACCAGTCACCGGCCACTTCTTTTGAGCCCGGGCTCTGCAGGTTCTACTTCTCTCCACTCTGCACCAGCCTGACCCACTCCTGTTCCCTCCAGAGCCCCTGCTCCCCTCCCAGCCCACCCAGGTTTATTACCCAATTCTCGTGGGTCCCAAAAACCAGTGCTTCCAATATCTTTTTATCTGTGATGCGAAACTGATCACTTCCTCAGCCTTGCCTGTCACCTGAGGACACACCAGCCATAGTCTCAGCTGCTGGAGCAGGAGGGACAGCAGCGCATTTTCCCAAAGTATGACCCTGGGTGCTCCTAACAAAGAGCACCTAGACCTGTGATTTATTATGTTGACATTGCCCATCCCCGTTACTACTGGGAGGCATTTTGGGGAACACCAACTCCATCCACATTCCTGACCTCCAGCTAAAGTCATCAGTGAGCTTTTGAGAATTCTGGTGCTCTTCTCATCCATGCCTTCCTCATCAGCATGATAAACAAGAGTTTAGCTTTAAGCTTTTCCAGGGAGCAGGTTGATTGGACACTTTTCTGCCTTTTCATATTGTCTCCCCCTGGCATAGTCACTTCTCTGAGCCATCTGGTCCCTTCCTCTCCTATGTGTCTCACAAGTTCTGCCTTTTCTGTTCCACGCATTGTAGCCATGCCTTCTCCCAAGCTTGCAAGATCTATCCCAGCAGCAAGTTAGCACTACGTGTAAAATCCCATGACTCAACATTGTAAAGTCTCCCTTCTCCAACCTTGGAATGAATCCACATTCCTCCACTGGCCACCCAGCTTCCCCAGCAGCCCCTACATGCTCTCCATGTCACTGGAGCGTACTGAGCTAGTTTCTGACAATCCTCAGGTATCTAGAACTATCTTCCTAGTCACCTGGCATGTCCCTGCATTGGTTATGTTGTTATGATCAGAATTCTCTTGGTAAAAGCAGGGAGGACATATCTGGAGGTGTGTGATTTCCTGCCAGGCAGACACCTCCTGGTCCTCCTCAGGGAAGGGAGGGGCGCCAACCTTCCCCTGGTGAAGGGTGGCACTGGCAGGGTCAGGGCTGCTTTGCCAGCCCAGCCATCATGGGG
>NW_006289932.1:0-665 GCF_000327345.1 Myotis davidii | reverse complement strand
CAATCTCATTTCCAGCCCCATCCACAACCACTCCAACCATAGCCACAGCTTCACCAGCCAAGACCACAGACCAGCTGGAGACCGGAACCATCATTGTCATCTTATCTGTGATTGTCCTGATCATCATTTGCATCATCGGGTACCTTACAGGAAAAGGTAAAGAGGGCAGAATTGAGTGGGAAATGAAGGGCAGATGGCCTGGCATGAGGACAGGGAAAGGTGAATTCCTAGCCTGTCCCTGCCCCCTCACTGAACCTTCTCTATGTGAAAATTAGACCAGGGAGCTAACATGTAATATGGCTTGATAGCAATAAATTGGACAATCTCAGCTCTGAGTTCTGCTATCTTCTGTCAAAGCAATGGGAAAAGGAGGGTCCCATACCATGGCTTAACAGCCATAGATCCTAAAGGGGTTTGGTGATTTCAGTCCTCACTCAGATTCTCTGTTTGGGAGAGTGTATTTGGGGCCAGTGTGTGTGGTGTGGGAACAGCAGGCACACAGGACATGGGAAGTACTCCCATTCCGGTGAGAGTAGCATAGTGGCTCCATGTGATATGTCCAGGGGAAGGGAGTATACAGGGGGCTAAGAGGAGAGGGACCTGGGTCTGATTCCAGGAAGAGAGGTGGAAGATCTTGCAGAACCAATTCAAGATGCTGGAGTTCA
>NW_006289931.1:1829-3339 GCF_000327345.1 Myotis davidii | reverse complement strand
AACAACATAACCAATGCAGGGACATGCCAGGTGTCTAGGAGGATAGTTCTAGATGCCCGAGGTTTGTCAAAACTAGCCCAGTACCCTACAGGGACATGAGAGCATGTAGGGGCTGCTGCTGGGGAAGCTGGGTGGCAGGTGGAGGAATCTGGATTCATTCCAAGTTTGGAGAAGGGAGACTTTACAATGTTGGGTCATGGGATTTTACATGGCCCAGGGAGGTAGTGGTAACTTGCTGCTAGGATAGATTTTGCAAGCTTGGGAGAAGGCATGGCTACAATGCGTTGGACAGAAAAGGCAGAACTTCTGAGGCACATAGGAGAGGAATAGAACCAAACGGCTCAGAGAAATGACTGTGCCAGGGGGAGATAATATGAAAAGGCAGAAAAGTGTCCAATCAACCATGCTCCCTGAGAAAGCCTAAAGCTAAACTCTTGTTTCTCAAGCTGATGAGGAAAGCATGGATGAGAAGAGCACCAGAATTCTCAAAAGCTCACGGATGACTTTAGCTGAAGATCAGGATCTGGTAGGGTCCGTGTTCCCCAAAATGACTTCCAGTAGTAATGGAGATGGACAATGTCAACATAATAACTTATAGGTACAGGTGCTGTGTATCAAGACAAAGGAGATGATTAGGAAGCTCAGAAATCCAGCCAGAGCCTCAACCACAGAGAGCTATGACTATGGCTCATGGAACAGGGTGATCCTAGAGGCAAAAGGATAAACAGCCAGCCTGGATACTTACTGCTGGATTTAAATAATTACAACAAAGACAGAACACAAGGATGGACAATCAGAAGGCTAAAAGCAACCTCCAAACAAAAGGCTGAATCCTTTGTCCAGGTCCAAGAACTTAGCCACTTCTCAGAGCCAGAGCTCATCACTAGAAGGAGAGGCCAGGCTGCAGTGAGAAGGGACCTCTCAACACCACATCAAGTGCACAGGCCTTCAGGCCTTCCCCAAAGACCACAAGGCCTTAACTCCGGGAAGTGTACTTACTCTGGAAGCAGAAACTACTCACACACTCATATTTGATAGTGTGTATGAGTTGACATCATCCACGGGGTTCTCAAGTGATGCGTGGGGCCAGGTAATAGACTCCTGTCCCGGGTCCTGCTCACAGAGGGGTTATTGGTCCCTGGAGCCACATTGTGGTCACGTTCACATTCCCCGGATTTGAAACCGGAACATAAAATCTTTGGAGTTATTGAATCACTTATGTGCTCAGGGTTACCATTGTAGGGAAATTTAAGTATAATATTCACAAACTGTCTTCCCTTTTCTCTAAGTAGAATGTTAAAACAGTATTTTATGCCAGCCAGTGTGGCTCAGGGGTTGAGTGTTGACATATGGACCAGGAGATCACAGCTCGGTTCCTGATCTGGGCACATGCCCAGGGTGCGGTCTCAATCCCCAGTGGGGCAGCCAATCAATGATTCTCTCTCATTGATGCTTCTATGTCTCTCTCCCTCTCCTTTCCTCTTTGACATCAAAAAATAAATAAATATAT
>NW_006289931.1:0-427 GCF_000327345.1 Myotis davidii | reverse complement strand
TTTTGACTAATGAGTTTGCCGACCACTGGCCTAGGGGATGGGCACCCATATCTGGGGCGAGGACACTAGGACAATGGCCACAGCTGATCCCTCATTAGTTTGCATGTTGTCCATGGCTGCTCTTGGACCCCAAGCATGGAGGTGCCTAGTGCTTACACAGAAGGCATACCCGAAGAGGTCAGTAAAGAAAAACACCCACTGTCTGCCCTTTAGAGAAAAAATCCTACAGATCTGCCCTAATCTATCCCCTTTCTGGGCTGCTGCCTCCGCAGTAGGTGGAAAATATGGGTTTGGGACCAAAGGGTAGAGGCAGCAGGTGCCCCTTCCTCACCAGCACCCCAGGGTGATACTTTGGAAAAATGCGCTGCTGTCCCTCCTGCTCCGGGTGCAGACACTATGGCTGGTGTGTCCTCAGGCAACAGGGATA
>NW_006289930.1:0-1061 GCF_000327345.1 Myotis davidii | reverse complement strand
TTTTGGAGATTAAACCCTTATCTGAAATATCATGAGCAAATCTGTTCTCCCATGCAATAGGCTTTCTTGATGTTTTGTTGATGGTTTCTTTTGCTGTGCAGAAGCTTTTTATTTTGATGTAGTCCCATTTGTTTATTCTCTCCTTAGTCTCTGTTGCCCTAGGAGCTGTGTCTGTAAAGATATTGGTATGACATATGTCTGCTATCTTGCTGCCTGTGGAATCTTGTAGGATTTTCATGGTTTCCCATGTAACATTTAAGTCCTTTAGCCATTTTGAGTTTGTTTTTGTGTATGGTATAAATTGGTGATCTGGTTTCACTTTTTTGCATGTATCTGACCAAATTTCCCAGCACCATTTAATGGAGATATTGTCTGGACTCCATTGTATATTCTTCCCTCTTTGTCAAATATTAATTGAGCATAATGGCTTGGATCGATTTCAGGGTTCTCTGTTCTGTTCCATTGGTCTATATGTCTGTTCTTGTGCCAGTACCAGACAGTTTTGAGAACCATGGCTTGATAATATAGCTTGATATCTGGTATTATGATCCCTCCAACTTTGTTCCTTTTTTCTCAGGACTTCTGTGGCTATTCGGGGTGTGTTTTTTTTTTTTTTTTATTCCAGATGAATTTTTGGAGAGTTTGGTCTAGATCTTTGAAATATACCATTGGTATTTTAATGGGGATTGCATTGAATCTGTAGATTGCTTTCAGTAGTACGTACATTTTAATGATGTTAATTCCACCAATCCATGAACATGGTATGTTCTGCCATTTGTTTATGTCTTCCTCTATCTCTTTTTTCAACGTCCTGTAGTTTTCTGAGTAGTGGTCTTTTACGTCCTTAGTTAATTTATTTCTAGGTATCTTAATTTTTTGTTGCAATGGTAAATGTGATTGCTTTTTTAGTTTCTCTTTCTCTGAATTCATTATTGGTGAATAAAAAGGCCATAGATTTCTGGGTGTTAATTTTGTATCCTGCTACATTGCAGAATTCACTTATTAGGTCTAATAGTTTTTGGATGGAATATTTGGAGTTTTCTATGTATAGTATCATGTCA
>NW_006289929.1:0-427 GCF_000327345.1 Myotis davidii | reverse complement strand
TCTTGACCCAGGGGGAAAAGCTTTCAAGAATCATCCTTACGCTGAAACCGGTTTGGCTCAGTGGATAGAGCGTCGGCCTGCGGACCGAAGGGTCCCAGGTTCGATTCCGGTCAAGGGCATGTACCTGGGTTGCGGGCACATCCCCAATGGGAGATGTGCTGGAGGCAGCTGATCGATGTCTCTCTCTCATCGATGTTTCTAACTATCTCTCTCCCTTCCTCTCTGTAGAAAATCAATAAAATATATTAAAAAAAAAAAGAATCAGCCTTACATGTGCTGTTTACTGTGGACTTTTAAAGGTGATCATCAGAATATGATTTTGTTTCTGTTTTCCACTAACTGATACTGACTGTTATCAAGTCAGATTTTTGTATTTAGTCACGTCTTTGCTGAATATTTTTCATATGCAAATAGTATCTCCAGCATT
>NW_006289928.1:0-434 GCF_000327345.1 Myotis davidii | reverse complement strand
GGAAACTAGCTCAGGATGGAGACAAGGCTGCTGCTCCTACTGATAGCTGTGTCCTCTCCTATTGCCCGGGATGGTGGGCCTGGACACAGCTGTTATCAGGAAAATTTTCACAATGGTTGAAGAAGAGCAGAGCAGGGCAGTGTGTTTGGAGTGAAGGAGGAGGCAGATAAGGGACATGGAAGGAGCAGATAGAGGTAGTGGAGGTTATGCGTGACTTCAAAGACCCCAGGGACCAAGAGCCCACAGCTGCCCCAGGGCAGGAGCAGTGCAGCCTGGGAAACCTTCCCACAGTGGAACAGCCCCACAGTCACCAAGGGACAGGCGGTCAGAGGGTTGGACATAGTTCTCAGCACCTGTAGGGACAGAGAACAGGTGTGGCTAAAATCTTTTAGGACTCTGCGTCCAGGTTCCAGTCTCTTTAGCGGTTATGCATC
>NW_006289927.1:15321-16878 GCF_000327345.1 Myotis davidii | reverse complement strand
CAGGCCGATGCCTTATCCACTGAGCCAAACTGGCCAGGGCCCAAGCATTTACGTTATACTGCATTGCAAGCATCTCAAAGCAGCCTTGGGCTACAACTTGGCATACCAGCTGTCGGTTCAGATGTATTATTCATTTATATTTTAAATAGTGTAACTTGGTCTAGACTTTGTAATTATAAAGCGGCCAACAGATTTGAGGTATTTTAGGGTGCTTTGACCTTTTCTAAATTAAGGGGAAAAAATGGTTTTAAAGACAAGCAATTTGCAACAAGAACAAATGCTTCTGGCAAATTGAACAAGTGAAAAACTCAAGAGATCACAGTCATAATGAAAATTAATGCCTATTTTTGAAGTTTCAGAGGTCCCCAGGTTATTTTATAATTGGTCTTAGTCCAAGACGTGTCATTCACTGCTTGTGACACCCTAGGCCTAGTTGTGGGATACACCTGGCTGCTTGTCCTTGTACCACAAGCAGATGCCCCATGAAGCCACAGGATGCCAAAGGCATGATGAGGCAGTGTGTAAGGTGGGAACTAAAATGAATTTGGGGCCGAAGATCCCCACAGGGCAAGCTCCTCTTTTTTCTGATCAGAAACCTCAAGTCCAGCAGTTGTCATTGACTTCTCTCTACTACTAAAGTCCCACCATGTTTCCGTGAAATGTGGGGATTTCAAACCAAGTTTGATTATGTTTATTCATAAATAATTAGAATGAGTATTTTTAGCAAATGGCATTTGGTTTGAAATAAGGATTTTACCAATATTATCATGTCAAACTGTCAATATTTTCTTCAACATCCTAGCCATATTTGCTGTCTAGTTTGACACTAAAACATGGAGACTGGAATACCAGCAGTGGTATTTTATTCTTTGAAATATTAAGTCTCTTTAGATTAAGTAGTTAGTTAAACAGAGCAACATAATAGTAATTACATATTCTCCCTTCATCATTCATCAACATGAAATTACTAATTTGGTATTTTGCTATGATTCGTTTTATCTTGGCGGTAAACTTTGGAAACGTTGCCATATACGTAGGTAGTGTCTTCTGAGTATACATCTCAATATAAATTCATGCCTTCCGGAATTAAAAAAAAAAAACAAAGATTTCTTTCAGAATTACACCACTCTTGCAAAAACAAATTAGTCCCAAGTAATTTCTTCTATGCAAAGTCCCTAAAGGTTTTACAAAATCTTCACTATATTCTATATGGAGGGAGATTTAAAGCATGTGCTGTTCTGCTGCTATGGGAGCCATTGGAGGGGGAGGAAGTAGTGAATGATCTAAGATTTCTATAGGTAGTGAGTTGAGTTCTACTGAAAGAGAAACTGATTTTTAAAATTTTATTCGTTCATTTGTAAGTTTATAGAATTGTGAAAAACTTTGAGAATAAATTTAATTGTTTGAAAGCCACTACTGAGGAAGTAAATGTTTATATTATTTTAGATTCAAAATCTTATTCAATAATAGAAGAATTTCCAGTGACTCCCGTCCACATCCTTCAGATTGCCTAAGGAGAGAATGTGTAGTTTTGTAAAAACCACACATTGAATTGAG
>NW_006289927.1:12313-15108 GCF_000327345.1 Myotis davidii | reverse complement strand
TATGTATTTTAGAGCATCTGATTTTGTTTCTATAGAGATTTACTAACATTATATTTCATATTGTGGCCATTTTAGACATTTTATTTATTCCTATTGTTCCTGAATACATAGTGAACAATTATTAATGGGAGGTTTTACTCAGCTCCATTCAAAGAATTCCCAGTAATTGACCAGTTCACTGCACCAAATGTGCTGTCTTATTTACAATCAACTGATTTCATGGACTTTGAGTTTTTGATAGAGTTATAAGAAATTTGAATATTTGAAATATAATGTTGATTCCTCTCTTTTAGAAAATGATAAATTTTCACTGGTAAGGAGCAATTGCTATTATAGACTCTCTAATGGACACATTTCTGCTGATTGTAAAAGGCACCTTCTGTTCAACATAATAGACACATTAATCAAATCTAAGGAAAATATTTATATACTTAAAATGTTACCATTATTTTAAAAACACAGTTCTCATAACAGTTAAGTCTCATATCAAGTTCATTGATTTGAATCTTTCTTTTTCATTCAACTTCATATATTTTTATTGAATTAGTTTTCAGACTCATTTTGCGGCTTCACTGTGTTGACATTTATGTAAAAATATACTGTATCACTTTTTTCAACTCAATTCTACCCTGTGTATTATTAGTGAAAAGTATAAGATGAAAGAACAACATTTGAATTCATACTTTATCCCCTTAAAAATACTTACCTATACCCAAATCTGAATAGACAGTCTTACAATCACTCAATAGGAATCTTACCTTCTGATATCAGGCATAGAATAGAGCAGGTGGAGAGAGAGCGAGCCCTCTTTGGAACTGGACATGAGCTGTGTCCTGAGCTCTGTACTTCTGCACCAAAGCACACTGCTTTTATATACTCTCTAGCGCTGTTTAGCCCCACAGATATTACGCTGACAATATAAATTTCTCCTCTGTAAGTAATCGGCTTTTGTTACAAATGATTTAACTCGCCCACTCCCTTCTCTCATCTCATTCTACCCTTACACTGGGTGGGATCTCAGAGGCCAGGAAAATTCATTTACTCTCATGCTTTTTTTTTTTTAATTCCTGAGGAAAGGAAAGGATATTTGGGAAATTCACCTTTCACTCACCAATCAGGTATGAAAATTGCTGACGAACTCTTGTTGTAATGTACCCCGCCAGTCGAACACAGGACGCTTCACTCACGAAATCAAATCAGGGAGTCTTCAATTCAAGAGCTGGCGGCTACAAGGGGGCATTAGCTCTCTCCAAATCTCGAAGTCCCGAGTGAGTACAGCAGCAAGCTTATAAAGGCAGAAACCACATCCTGCTAGATGTTGGAATGTGGAACTACCTTGTGAAAGCAGTTTGTACAGAAGCCAAATTGAGCAAAGTTACCTATCTCTAAAGGTTATCTATAGCTTTAGTTCCTGGAGCCACTGAGTCAAGGGAAAGCATTTTGGGGCTCTGGTTCTCAGGCACAGGGGAACATCCTTTGTAAAAGCACAAGGGGGCTGGCAACAAAATGGGGTGATTTGTGTGAGTTTCCAGGTCTTATTCTGGAAGCAGAGGTCAAAATGGAGTCACTTAGGCTAACTGCCCTATCATTTAAACAAGCAAATGTTTACAGAAGCCAGAATATCAGGGTTAAAATTTTAAACAGCAATTTGTACTCAAGATGGAGGTTTCTATGCTTCACTCTGAAGTGAGTTTTGATGCTGCGGATGTGAAATTACTTATTTTATGGCTAACCTTTCTTTGAGGATGGCCTCAATTAAGGGTCTTACAGGTTTTTCCATTTTGCTACTTAAGTTATGATGAATTTATCTGAATATACTCCTTTCATCTCCCCAAATAAATACATCACTCACTTAAAACATGGTTAGTAATCTTCTCATCCACACTATATGGAATTAATTTGTATTTTTTGGCAATTTTAAAGAATATTCATTTGAACCTAAACTGTTCTATTGCAATAAATTGGAGTCCAGAAGAAGGATAAAGCAAAATGAGGATTAAACATCCAAGATAGGGGATGCTAATAAGACAGGGTTTAGTATTTCTTTTTCCTTCTAATGGATATTTAAACGCTAATTCTACTGATAAGAGAGCTGTACACTAATTTACAAAAGGACAAGATACAATGCATGCTATCATATGTATTTTTTGAGCTTCATCATCTGCCACTTAGGACTTCAAAGATCTATAGGATTTAGCAGATATGAGTCTGATCACTTTAGACAAAGAGAAATATAGGAAGTGACTGAACAGACAGCATGAGGACTGTGTAAGTGTAATTAGCTGGCTTCTGTCAATATGTTGTGTATCTGTTTGTCTTAATTTCTCATGATGCAATGTCCGTAAGAGCTTGATTTGCACTTCCTAGAGCCGTGTGCTATATAGTGGGATTCTTAATGCTTCTGTATTCTCAGAATTCTTATCATTATGGTGTGAAGCACCCCAAGAATCAGTGTTGGTGGGCTGGAGATGAAGTCAGAGGAAATTTCCTGGAAGAATTTTGCATCGTCACTTTTGAAATCATCGAAAGCAAGTGGGGTGAAGAGAAAGAGACAAGTTTTTGTGATATTGGGATAGAAAATTTACTGAGATGCCCGATTTTGTGTTGCCTTAATATCTCTATATCTTATGTCTTTTCATCATCTGCAGAGCTCCCTCCTTAGGATTGCTCCATAAACAAGTAGCACCTGAAAAGAAAAGAAAAACAGAGACACAGAAAGAGAGAGGCAAAGAAGCATCTTCCCACATGGACAAGGAAGAAAAAGTAGACTGAAAGCTAAACAATTAAATATAGCC
>NW_006289927.1:8813-12174 GCF_000327345.1 Myotis davidii | reverse complement strand
AACTTCTCTCTCTGCCTCCACCCCACGTGCTTTCTATGATTTTAGAAGTGACGATTCCAAATTCTGCCAGGAAATTTCCTCTGGCTTCATCTCCAGCCCACCAACACTGACTCTCGCGGTGCTTCACACCATAAGCATTCTGAGAATACAGAAGCATTAAGAACCCCACTATATAGCGCACGGCTCTAGGAAGGGCAAATCAAGCTCTTACAGACATTGCATTATGAGAAATTAGGACAAGCATCAAGTGCATTTTGATTGTATAGATCTTTCAATATTGTCCCAACAACAGCCTCCAAGTCCCATCATGGCAGTAATTTATTTAGATGAGAGTCAAGAGAAGTAGTGGCCTATGCCAAAACCGGTTTGGCTCAGTGGATAGAGCGTCGGCCTGCGGACTGAAGGGTCCCAGGTTCGATTCCGGTCAAGGGCATGTAACTGGGTTGCGGGCACATCCCCAGTAGGGGATGTGCAGGAGGCAGCTGATTGATGTTTCTCTCTCATTGATGTTTCTTACTCTCTATCTCTCTCCCTTCCTCTCTGTAAAAAATCAATAAAATATATTTTTTTAAAAGACAAAGCATAAAAAAAAGAAAAGTAGTTGCCTTATATTTATGACTAGTGTTAAAAAGCTTGTCTGGAAGTAGGGAAGTTCTGATTGACGTCACCTATAGTTTTCTAATCAGGCTACAAGGGGGGTGCCTGGTGTTTTGAGCCAGTATAGGTTTGACCTCAGCATATGAAAGGTCAATTTAATTTGATATAGGTAATATAAGACACAATCACTACCTGGAATAGAGTGCATAAATTTACACAATATTAGATAAAATAAGGTAATTATTGACATCATGGACATCATCCATGGGCTTACGAACGTTACCATTGCATGGCGACACATGCTTACAAGGGCAACATGCTTGGTTTAATGCTGTACTCTTAGTATCTTGAAATTTTAATGATTTCAACAAGGGTTTCATTATTTGGTTTTGTACCTGGGCTCCAAATTATCTAGCTGGTTCTGCTCAGCACCTCACCGCACAAAATCATGGTGTGTGAGGTTTTTTCCTGTTTGTTTTCCTTAGCTGTTCCGGATACTTAGGGTGAAATATTTGAGGATGGTGAAGATCCAGGTATACAGTGCACTCTGTTGTCAAGAATATGGACACGATTAATGGGAGTGAAACATGTCACAAATCATTGGAGGCACAATTTCACAATAATATCAAAATTATAAATAACTGTAACCCTTGGTCTACTGATGCTAAAGCACCATTCTGAAAATTAATCATATGTGTATATATAATGGTGTTGGTACAATATTCTTCATTGCAGTATTGTGGATAATAGTAACAGTTTAGAACCAATCCAAGGGACCATCAATAGAGCAGTGTTTAGTAAAAGAATGAAGAACAACCTCTTCGTTCACCAATATGGGAAGACACCAAGATATGTTGTTAAGGGACAATAGGGAGATGCATTATGGATAGATAGTAGGCAACCTTTGGTAGGAGGAGATGAAAGGGACAACTATGTTAACGTACTCATAATTTTATTTAAAAATTAGAAGAATGTGAAGGAAACTAAGGAAAGGGTTTTCCTGTAGTTTGAAGCAGTGAGTTAGATCGGAACAAGGAGAAAATGATACTCCTCATCATATACTTGTTAAGATTTTTTGATTTTCTTGGCAATTTAATTTAATTATCAATTTAACCCCCTCCCCAAAACTCTTTTACAACCACTTTGGGAAAAGGTTAAACTTTAAAGCTAAAGGTAAAAGTACACTTTGACTCATAATTCCAATTTTATCCAAGAGAAATAAAAGCATGTACCCACAAAAAGCCTCATAAAAAATATCCGCAACACAGAAACCAAGATGGCGGCATAGGTAAACACCAGAAATTGCTGCCTCCAACAACATCTTCAAAAATACAACTAAAAGAAAAAACAGACATCATCCAGAACCACAGGAAGGCTGGCTGAGTGAGAATTCTACAACTAGAAGGAAAAAGAAAAGCACACTGAGACTCAGAGGAGCTGCGGAGGTGGAGTGCAGAGGTATGGAGGTGCACGTGGAAAGGGCTGGCAGCTGAGAGCACAACTGTCTTTTTAAAATCATAGGGAGTCACAAGCCCCCGACTTCTCTGAATTCCAACTCAGGAAAGTCTCTGGAGACCCAGAATCATACAGGGAGATTCTGGACTGTCTGGCAGTGGGCAGAATTCAGAACTCGAGGGTGGCTTTCTCTCAGAGGGGTTTGCGGAGATGACTGAGACACTGAGACACGGGGCCCGTTAGGGAAGGACTGAGGATCAGCCATAGCAGCTTGATCCACCCTGTTGATCCCCTGAGACCCCGCCCCACCCAAGCTGCAGCAGAGGCTTTTACATATGAATGCCCTGGCCCTTTGCAATCTGAAAATTACCTAACAAACTGCAGCTAGGCCAGACAGACCCAGAAGTTCCAAGAGAAGGCCCAAGGCCACATAGCAGCTTGCATTGCTTCACAGGTAGGCCTCATATGGGCAACTCCAAACCCCAAACAAGGAAGGGGAATTTGCAGATCTCATTGTAGCTCCTGCTGGGTAACCTCAGGTAGAGGCTAAATTAGTATCTCCTTAGATCCAAAGCCAGTGTACCCAGTGGTCAGAGTGGGACCATCCAGACTAGAGCTCCTCAGATCCATAAGGGACACACTCAGGGGGCAGAGTCAGTGAGCACCAAAGTCCCACTGAATCAAGTCTTGCCCCATAACTGTGTCTTCAGCACAGAAATTCTCCCACCATAGACAGAGCTGATTTTCCCAGCCAATTTGCCTGGAGGTCAATTCATCCCAGTGATACTTACAACAATCAAGGGTTAACTACAACAAGACTGTGTACAAAGCCCACAAAGGGGTGCCGCAAGAGTGTCCAACTCAGGTAATTGGGGAGGCTTATCCACTGGATCCTATAGGACACCTAGCACACAAAGCCACTCTACCAACACAGGGAAGCATAAAAAATGTAGAGACAAACAGACAGGTCACAAATGACAGAAATGGAGGAAAGCAAACTACTGGATATAGAGATCAAAACTACAGTTATAAGGTTTTTCAAGAATTTTCCAGAAACTGCTGATAAATTTAGTGAGACCATGTAGGATATGAAAAAAGAACAACTAGAAATTAAGCATACACTGACTGAAATAAAGAATAATTTACAGAGATCCAACAGCAGACAAGAGGATCCCAAGAATCAAGTCAACGATTTGAAATACAAAGAAACAAAAAAATCCCAACCGAAAAAGAAAAAGAAAAGAGATTCCAAAAATATGAAGATAGTGTAAGGAGCCTCTGGGAAAACTTCAAGCGTACCAACATCAGA
>NW_006289927.1:6039-8122 GCF_000327345.1 Myotis davidii | reverse complement strand
GAAAGATAAGAACAAAAAGGAACCAATAACATACTGCCAGCAGCATGGATGACTTCCATAGAATTATGCTGAGTAAAAGAAGCTGGACACAGAAAGCTCCATGCTGCATGAACCACATTGTAGATGTTTTAAAAAAGGTAAAGCTAAGGTTAACAAAACTCAGAGCTGTGGTTGTGTCTTTCTCAGGAGACAGAAATATTCTATATTGTGAAAGGGGTGTGTGTTACCCAGGTATGTTTGATTGTCAAAATGCTGTAGCTATGATTTGTCATTTAAATTTGTGTAAATTTTAACTAAAGAAAAAAAGTAGTAAAATTAAAAGAGGGGTGCGAGTGAATGAATAACATAAGCATGGCAGAATTATTGAAGGTGGCTGATGAATAGAAAAGGTTTACTCTGAGATGCTGCTTACTTTATATTATGTTTGAAATTTTCCAAACTAAAAAATTTAATTAAAACTATAATTAAAAAATGTTTAGGAATGGGACTTTAGCAATAATTTATTAGTTACCTTGGATCCTTCAGTTACTACTGATAAGTATGAGCTAGGTAAAGCAAATGTAGCTTGAAGATAATTGGGAGGATCAAAGCTTTGAGGTAAAATGGTAGCTCAGGGCAGGCCCAGGAATACAAAAACAATTGCAGGAAAGGCAGGGCAAAGGAGTTACCATTCATTCAGAGATAATAGAATAATGATTCCAGTTTCACGTTTTAATCTTCTTCCAGGCCTGTCTTGAGGGTCTATCTCCAATCTGTTACATGAGACCTAGTAATACCCAATGAAACTTACCTTAGTCAGGGTTGGACAACCCCTGGCATGCATGCCAAACATGGCAGGCCAGTAACTTTTGCTGGCATGTGAAACCCTCTCTTATAATCTTCCATTTACAATTTTTGTGAACATTTGAATGAATTAAATGTTAAATTACAAGGAACTGGCAAGACACTTGATATTATGTTTAGTCACATAAAGGCTTTTGAAAAGAAACTGGAAGTCTTTTAAAGGGATGTGGATGGTGAGAGATTCAGATATTTCCCAAACCTCAAGAGACACATCAAAGACCTCCCAAAAGATGACAGAACAGACTGCCAAAGCCTTAAAAAGGCCATCTAATGAAGAGCATAGTGATTAAAATCCACAATACTGTATTATTCACTTAAAATTTGCTAGAAGACTAGATCTTAAATGTTCTCATGCCCTGAAGAAATAATCATTATGTGACCTGATAGAAGGTTTGCTAAAACTAAGGTGGTAATCATATTGCATTAAATAAATGTATAAAATTTGCTCATTGTACAACTTAAACAATGTTATATGTTGATTATCTCTAATAATAAAAGTCTATTATGCTAATTTGACCAGAGTTCCTTCTGGACGACCTTCCAGATGAAGCCACAGCTACAGCAGGGTCTGAGCTCCTTGTAATAATTTTGTGCATTGGGCCTCTAGTATTTCAATAAAAAAGAGTGGAATTGAGTTGGCAAAGCTGTATGTAAAAACCAAAAGTGTCTGGCATGGCAATCGACACCTGACTGGCCCAACATACTGGACAACGAAGTATGGGGAGATAGGGTACAGAGCATGATGGTTACTTAAATGTCAGCAGGTTCCAGGCAACGAGATGCGTAAATAAAGTGGATCAGGGGAAAGTGCCTACTGTGTATATAACATGGGTGTGGGTATATGAGCACATATGAGTATGCAGTTTCTGTGTGTGTGTGTGTGTGTGTGTGTGTGTGTGTGTGTGTGTGTGGCTGTGTCTGTGTGTGTGTAGGGGGCACAATTACGAGCTGCGACTCTTCAAAAGGAGGCAGCTGGTATTTTTCTCCAGAAGAGATTTGTTTTGTGGGTCTAATGTTGCCCGACCTCCTAATCTTTCAAGAGAAGCCAGAAAACAATACATTTATATAAAATATCATGAGTTGGCTCAAAATGTTAACCACAGGAAGCAATGCCTGGGTGCCAGAGTTGGGTTGTGGACGTCAGGCTCAGGAAGAAGAGATGTTTGGAAGGAGTGGGGGCATGAAGAAGCGAAAACAGACAACAGTAAAAATGCTTGAAGCTTTTATTTAAGTATGTATT
>NW_006289927.1:0-5916 GCF_000327345.1 Myotis davidii | reverse complement strand
AGTGACATACTTACTTCCTGAAGATAAAAGAAAAAGACAGTCATATAGCAGAACTATCATACTCAGATGATATAGTTAAATTATCCAGGAAATTTTTTAAAGATTTACTTTGGTAAAAGTTGTTTATTGATCTTTTAGCCTTATGAATCCCATAGTCTTTTGAACTTTTCAAATATTTGCACTCAAAGATGACATCTTAAAGTTCCCCGGTCAAGGTATATAAAGTGTATAAATAGTTATATTAAGCCATCAAGATAAGTGGTTACTTTTGGTGTATAGATTTTTTATTACTATCCTTATTACATTAAGTACATAATACCAAATTTATTTGTGCTAAAAATTCAAAATATGTAGCAATATAGAATGTCACATTATCAGGTGAATGATGTATATTTCCATGTTTTATTCTTATCTGTGTTCCTAATGCCCTGTCCCTTAATTGAGACTCAGGAAATATTTTTGGAGTAAGTGGGTGAATGAGTAAATGTGTAATTATCTAAAACAAATATAATGATGTATTGTTAAATGAGTCATACTTTTGCTTATCTACCAAGAGAGCAAAGACTCCCCTCCTCACACAAGGAACAACCTGTAGCTGTTTATGAAAGTTTTGATGGTTTTCAGAATGCACTAAATGCGATCACCTGTCGGTAACTTTGTTTTGCAGCAGCCAGTTTATGAAGTCCTGGGTCGCAAGATTCCTGCGTTCATTTTATCAGAGAAAGAGTCATCGACATGTCTGCGGAGGACCTTTTCAGGAATGTCATCTAGGGTGCTGAGGACAAGGGGGATAAAAATCGGTATTTGGTTAAATGCTTTAAAAACATGCTTTATCATTGCATATCACTGGTAACGTGTGCGGGTCACTGAGAAAACAGGATGTCATATTTACAGAGGGCCGACTGTGGGAACCTGCATGAACTGCTGCATGTCAGAATGGACAATCTGGAGGTAGTGAAGAGCAGAGCAGGAAGGGAAACGCAGCCTGTAAAACTTCATGCCTTCTGCAGTGGTCCACCTGCTTCAAAGACTTTAATATATTGTCAACACAGATGTTATTATTGAGACTATTATTCTGTTTTAAATTCAGGAAAATGTAAAACTAGTGGTTATTAGAACAGCCTTGCAAAGTGCAGTATTAAGGGATTAACCTTTATATTAGTTTTTCTTTTTTATTAGTTTAATTAGCAGCATTTTTGGTGCCTCTTTAAAATATTATAAAATATCCTCAAGTATAAGTGACTATTTTACCACTGGTTTTGTAAATTGGGTCATCAGTATTTTAAAAAGCAGTGACAATATCAGGTTATTAGCTAAATAGTAATACAATCCCTTTTGTCTTATGATTTCCCCAAGTCTCAGTAAGCTTACTTTAAATTTCACACAAAAAAAATTGAGTTGAACATGAATTTCCTGCTTCTCATAATTCAAATGTCAATCAAAATGGTCAAGAGAAAATGAGATGGGTAAAGGGTCTGTTTGGTTGTGATAAGATCCAAGAAGCTACCTAACGGGCTTAGTCTTATTTTTAGCCTTGAAACTTTAATGGCTATTTATATGACAGTCCCATAAAAATGGGGATGTTGTTAAATATATAAATGTTTGCACTCAAAATACTTTTATTTTGAGTGTCATTTCATTAAACATCTTAAGTTTAATACCTTTCAGTCTTTATCATATTATTAGCTAAACAGTAACACAAATATATGTTGATCCCATATGTAAATGCTTAAAGTCAAACTTTAAGTTTTCTGCATTATTTCTTTTTTCCTCATTCCTAGTTTTTCCAGTTTAAGCTTATCATCCTGATGTAGTTCTCAATAGCACCCTATTCTCAAATGTGTCTTGGATTGACAAATGAATCGCCTCATTATAACACAACTCTAATGTGGGATAAAAATACCACCTGTCTGACTCTATCATTAATACTTGCTACTACAGATAAAACATATTAAACTCTTGTAGATTGGCTCCCACAAATAGGAGTTATTTCCTTACTTTGCGAGACTATACTAATTGCTTCTATAACTCAAATCAATAAATAGATAACTGTAGTGTAAGTTTTCAACATCATGCAAAAATAAAAAATAAAGTGATAAAAGAGTGTACAGATTTTACTCTTGCCTTCTTATGCCTTCCACAAGCCACGCTACGAATTCCTTGGCAGCTTGGACTTCCAAATAGTAACTTAAATCACTGGTAAAGGTCCCTTCAGCGTGTCTCTCAAATTCATCATGATGTTTGGCAATGCCATTCCTGATAGAAATGTGAACGTTATATTGAAGATCTGACTCTTTAGAAATATGGTTCTCACCTGTAAGTAGTGGCAGAATGGGGTTGAAGAGACTGAGGGAGATTTATGAGATGAGGGTAGTTAGGAGACTCATCCTGAAACTACATGAAGTATCTAAACGGATGGTTGATGGGCGAGAGAGCAGTTAAGGGGAGCATTGGCCAATTTAGCACACCCATTTACACCTCTTCTGCTTGTCCGTGCCATTGATTTTTACTGTTGCATTTACTTCCGCCTCAGTGTATGTGGACTCTCCAATGTGCTATGCAGCTTGCAGACAAGGCAGCTGTTTTTTAATACTTATGGAATCAGACATAGTTAAGTGAGTCAAGAGAAACCTAGGAGCCATCTCAAAATGTCATCAAAAGAACCATGTGATAATGGATGAAAGGAAACATGTGCTGGGACAGCAGTGAGGAAAGCTAAGATGATGACCTCATATCATCCTCAAAGGTGATCTGTGTAGGTGGTTGACCAGCTGCCCTCCTGAATCTATTACCCCTGGAAGGTTTCATCTTAAACACACAACAGAAACCGCCAGAGAGTGAGGATTATTTTACATTAGATTACCAAATTGTAGCATTCCCTTTCCAGAAATGAGGATAATTGTTTTCTTTCAAATTTCTCTTATTTTACCAATGGCCATGTCTGTAGTCAGTAACAGGGACATCTCACAGTATCTGCCCTATGACCACATCTTTCCTGTCATGCCCTCCACTTGAAGAACTTTTGGTATACCACTCTGTCTCTCCAATTCTTCCAGCTGACCATATTAATTCTCTCTCTCTCTCTCTCTCTCTCTCTCTCTCTATCTCTCTCAAGCACTGGATCCTCAAAAACAGGAAGTGTATTTTCTAATTCCATGACACTTCTTTCATCTACGTCCTTATCCTGATATTTAGATTCCTTCAGCTACTTTGGATACACAACTCCCTTCCCTTGTGGGCCATTATCCAAAGAAATTGTGAAATTCCACCATCTCTGTGAAACTCTTGAGAAAAATTTCCCTCAGTAGCCTACATGCACCGTAAAACCCAACAATATCAATGAAAATACCATGTTAAAATGTATGTCCTACGAAGGGTTTGTGTTCTTATTTGCCTTCTTCTCTCGTTATGCGGTGCAGCTAGGCTATAATTTTAAATGTGTATCTTGGATTGTATTTTACAAGAAAATGACTGCATCTGTCTCCATTCCTTACCAGGATTAACTTGGCTAGGGGTTACTTTAAATGTGATTACAGTCATGAGTTTGAACCCTACAAGGGTATGTTCAATTTGCTCTTATCTTTTGGTCTAAGAATAGATTCCTAACTGTATATGTCTAAAAAATTCAGCTTTCAATTTTAATAGAAAATGGGTAAGAGAGTAAATATTGCTAAGACCACAGTGGGGAAAATGATTTAAAATCTACATTTCATTACAGGGTGGGTAAGGCATTTTCAGGGTGAGAAGTGGGACTTTCAGAGGCATAATATAAAGGATAGCATCACCAACCTTGAAATCATCAAAGCTGAAAGAGCTTATACACCCTATTTGATGAGTATAATAACATAATGAACATCAGGAGATATTTTAGACACATTTAAGTAACACATTTGTGTGCAAATTTTGGGCTAGGTTTAGACTCTCACTTTTTTTCGTCCAGCAACCAAAACACGAAATCCTGGACACATTCGTTTTGCAGAAACTCTTCGAACTCACTGAGGATCCTTTCTTCAACTTCAAAGTTGCGCTTCTCTTTATGTATCTGATGCAGATTATTGAGCGAGTCTGCATGGGGAGCTGGGAGCAAGCTGTGAAGAACAGTGATTGGTGCAAATAAGTCTCTTCTTGAGTGGACTCACCCAAGAATCACCTTGAAAACACAAGACCACAGGAAATTGAAAGGCAGGTGCCTTGAGCATTTCAGTTGATATGAGGGACACCTTGTTTGCCACGGGAATCTCAGAGTTTTGTTAGAGTTGAAAAGAGTGAAGAATCCCAAATCATTTGGGCAGCTGATCTGTGTTCTGAATTTTGTTTGCATGTGTTAATATAAAAATGTAGCTCCATTACCTGGTTACATGATAGCTGATGATGAAAGAGAAAGACAATTAAAAATTTAAAGAATGCCAAGAAAAAGCCCACTTGCTAATTTCAAACTGTGTAGTGGATAATCCACATGCCGGTAATCAACAGTTGTTTGCCATGGCAAATATGGAGAAATATTCAATAGTATTAATACACAGAAAGAAAATTGAGATACTATTCTCACCTGTCAAAATAGCAAAGATTTAATATGGAGGAAGGTATTATGAAAGGAGTATTTCTATAAGGCTGAGCGGAGTGTGCATGTGTATTACATTTCTGGAAAGCAAGCAGGCAAGATATTATAAAAGTCTTAAACTTATTCAATCCTTTTGACACAGTAAGTTTAGTACCAAAAATCTAGCCTCAGGGAAGAGTAAAAAAATGTAGGGAGAAAAGTTATTTGCAGCATTCTTTGTAGGAAAATGTAAGAACTCAAGTGTTTGATAGAAGAGGAATAGCTAAATCAATATTGTACATTTGAACTAGTATGCAGCTATTAAATATCATACATTTAATAGATACATGTAATGCTATATGAAAGAGCTAACAATACAATGCTAAGATAAAAGGCATAATATGAAGCTGTACAATGATCTGAGATATATTCTAAATACAGTAAATACCTAACATTTTGTGCATTTTGTATCATGAGCATGTATGACTTTTACAATTAGTAAGAAACAGTGTTATTTTTTTAAAAGGAATAAAAAAGAAAAAGTTGGTGTGAATAATTAAAATAATCTACTATGCAGTATGTGAGTAGTGAATGGATAGATAGGATCAGCTGAAGATTTCAACAAGCTATAATTTCCCATGTAACACATTTTCCAACATAGCCTACTCCTTTGGTTTCGAAACAACATACTCTGATCTATACTCCAGAAACAACTTTATCACAATGATACTTTAAAATTTTTTAAATTGTACTTAGTGTTACTGTCAGTTACTGAGACTTCTTCACAAATTATAGTTTTCACAGACTGTATTATAACCATCGTGCTTATTAGTTCAAGTCTAAAGAGTGAATACCTGGACTTCTCCTCTGTGTCCTGAAGGGAACGCTGCCAGCTGCCTTGGACCAGCATCACAAATAATCCAGCCACAAAGTAAATGCTTTTCATGTTTTCTGCCTGTTGGTGCACAGAGACTGGGAGAGGTTGGGGGAGGGAGAAAGGCAGCCATATTTAAGCACGTCAGGCTCAATTCATTTAATTATGATAAAGTAAATATTATAAAAAAAGAAAATCTATTTTATTTTGAGTATATTTTAAAAAGTAGATTATATTTTTCCCCAGGTTTTTTTTTGGTGGCAAAAAAAAAGGAATTTAAAAAATGTGTACCACCTTTAAGGTTTTTCATTAATGTAGGACATTTCTGTTAATAATTAGAAGGCTCATTTTCAGATTTGGAATTAAAAATGTCTATGATAAACATTCAAGATACCCACTGTAGATGATATTCTACCTATGGTTAACCTGAATGTCACCTTATCCATAATGCCACCCCTTTCACTATCAATCTGGCTTTGAATTAATAGTCCTTCACTTTCAA
>NW_006289926.1:0-404 GCF_000327345.1 Myotis davidii | reverse complement strand
CAGGTGCGGGACCCCGGGCAGGTGCGGGACCCCAGCCAGCAGGAGCTCAGCCCACCCGAAATGTAGCTGGACCCAGTGCTCGCTGTAGCCACAGAACAGGGGTCCCTGAGCAGGGTCTGCGCGGGGCTGGGGGGCTGGGCTGTGAGGCCACACCTGCCCGGAGCCACTAACTCCTGTCACCTGCGCTCTCTGCAGCTACTTCCTCAGCACCGAGGACTTGCCCCGAAGACGCCACCTCTACAGGTATGTGGGCCTCCTGGCGCAAGGCCGCCGAGACCACGCCATAGAGCGTGCGCAGGGCCTCCGAGACCACACAATAGATGGAGTGCAGGGCCGCCAAGACCACGCCATAGAGTGGGCGCAGGGCCGCTGAGACCACGCCATAGAGCGGGTGCAGGGCCGCC
>NW_006289925.1:0-263 GCF_000327345.1 Myotis davidii | reverse complement strand
CAAGGTTCAATTCCAATTCAGGGCACATGCCTCCATTGTGATCTCAGTCCCTGGTTGGGGGCATGCAGGAGGCAGCCAATCGATAGTCTCTCTCATCATTGATGTTTCCATCTCTCTCCCTTCCTTTCTGAAATCAAAAAAATATATTTTAAAAAAAGTGGGTTTTCATCCCAGAAACCTGATCTCAGATATCCTACTTAAGACGCTATTAGTTCCTTGTTTACTGATCACTTTAAAGATATAATCTATCTCATTAACATAAA
>NW_006289924.1:0-769 GCF_000327345.1 Myotis davidii | reverse complement strand
TCCCCTGCTGGCCATCTTGTGACGACGTGGGGCGGCCATCTTGTGGTGCGAGGGTGTGAGGGTCAATTTGCATATTACCTCTTTATTATATAGGATTATTATATAGGATAACATACTTTGGAATGTCCAAGTAATTCCCTTTTTCCAAACGCATCAAAACACAGATACCACACTAGAACAGAGACCACAAATGCCCTCAGTGTTATTTAATTAATTGTTGACTGTTAGCTGTCCTATATAAAAGAGCTATGTGTCTACCATTTTACTTTTTATCCAATCCCACAAGTTTCCCCACTATATTTTCCCCCATCTCCCAATTTGTCATTAATGGATTTCATGTAGCCCACTTCTTCTCTCTTGATTGTAATGCATAAAATAAGTTGCAAAATTACCATTCTCTGGAGCATTTTCTCAGTCTGTTGAAATTTTGCTTCCTGACAATTGTTGACAGTTTGGCTAAAATAAATCCACAAAAATTCTTCAGAGGTTTAAATGTTTCTTATGTTGACATTACTTTAGCTTTAAATCTCTGCTCTGACCCTGGCTGGTTTGGCTCAGTGGATAGAACGCTGGCCTGCAGAGTGAAGGGTCCCAGGTTCAATCCCAGTCAAGGGCATGTGCCTGGGTTGCCGGTTCAATCCCCAGTAGGGGGCGCGTGTGTGTGGTGTGGTGGGTGTGTGTGTGTGTCCCTCCCCACGCGGGAGTCTGTGGCATGATATGTGTGTGGTGTGGTGTATGTGTGTGTGTGGATGTGTGTGTGGTGTGATGT
>NW_006289923.1:0-263 GCF_000327345.1 Myotis davidii | reverse complement strand
TTGCATCATGCAGAGGGAAGAGTGAGAATTTGGAGGAAACAACATAAAAGCATGTATGAGCACAACCCTTCAAGCTGGTGGGGGCAGTGTTATGGTTTGGTGCATGTTTTCCTGGTATGATTTGGGGCCTTTAATTCATGTGGAACAATGCCTGAATAACACAACATACCTAAGTATCCTTGCTGATCAAGGAACCAGTGATAATACATCTGGGTATATATATAGTTCACCCTATCATGTTGATGGTGGATCCCAATGGAGAT
>NW_006289922.1:1883-2411 GCF_000327345.1 Myotis davidii | reverse complement strand
GGAAGCATGGAACAGAGTGCAGATTCCTGGAAGGAAGGCAAGGGAGGGTGGGTGGGTGGGAGTAATTAACTCAAAACCTTGTATGCATATGCAGAACCCATGAACATAGACAATAGTGTGCTGAAGCCCTTGGGTATGGGACAGGATGGGCTGGAGGGGATTGATGGGGGGAAAAGGGAGGACATATGTAATCTTTCAACAATAAAGATTAAAAGAACAACAACAACTGATGGGCAAAATAGATCTAGAGACATGGAAGCATAGAACAGACTGACAAATCTCTGAGGGAAGGTGTGTGTATGAGTGTATGGTGGTGGGGGGGTGGGGGAATGGGATGAGATTAACCAGAGAATGTATATGAATTACTCATGGATATAGACAATAGTTCAGGGAAGGCCTGGGGAGGGTGCAGGGTGGAGGGAGTTAATGGGACTGGGAAAGAGGACATCTGTAATACTTTCAACCATAAAGAGAAATTAAAAAAAAAAAAAAGTAATGTGACCAAAGGGAAGATGTCCACAATATACA
>NW_006289922.1:0-415 GCF_000327345.1 Myotis davidii | reverse complement strand
ATGGCTGGTTAGGTCAGAGGTTCAGTCGTGGACTAAGTTGTGAGTTTGATTCCCAGTTAAGGGCACGTTTCTGGGTTGCAGTTTCCCAGCTCCAATAGGGAAGCATGTGGGAGGCAACCAATCTATGTGTTTCTCTCACCTTGATGTTTCTCTTTCCCACTTCTACCTCTCTACCTTCCACTCTCTCTCTCTAGAAGACAATAGTAAAAATAGCCTCAGTGAGAATTAAAAAAAAAAATTAAATGGCCTGATGGCTGGAATTACATGGTCAGGCTGAGTGAGCTTCATGGGCTGAGTGTTTCTAAAATAATTGTAGGGACTGCCGGTGGGGGCTGGGTCCTGGGCCATGAGGGCCAGAGTGGCAGCTCAGGGTCATGGAATGTGTGGTTCAAGGGGAAGCTGAAGTGTGGGGAAG
>NW_006289921.1:4686-5487 GCF_000327345.1 Myotis davidii | reverse complement strand
GAACCCTGACCTCCTGGTTCATAGATCGATGCTAAAACCATGGAGTCACACAGGCCGGGCACCTGCCCCGTTTCTTAAGGAATCAGAACAGAAGGTGTAAAGCGCAGGCGTCGAGCCCCATGAAGACGGAGCCCTCATCTTCTCCGGCTTGAGTAGCCACGGGCGCATCAGCTGTGCACTTTCAAGCTATTCCGATTCTTCCTTCCAAGCACTTTCGTCCGGAATCATTTGTGAACTTGTACTCACTCCTCCTGCCTCTCCACTTCCACTTCCCGTTGAAATAACGGCTCGTGATGAGGAGGTGATGCCCGCACCTCGGAACTGGACCTCGGGGTGTGGGCCTCGCGAGGTGTGTTGTTAGCACGACCCCCACTGCGTCTGGTGCCCCTGAGGTGTGAGAATGGAACCTCGGGGGGCTGAGCTTGACCCTGAACGTGATCTCCCACTCCTCACACCCTGGCTGCCCTGGCAGCAGGCGGCAGTGGGACCTGTGTGCAGGGAGTGGCCTGTCCTTCCCCATCGGCTGGGAAGTCCGGCCACGCCTCCCTTCCGATTCCTTCCTGCCCTGAAGCTCCGTTCAAGGTTGTGCTGGGAAGAGGGCTGTGCTCACCCGGCCGGCATGGCTCAATGGTCAGTGTCGACCTATGAACCAGGAGGTCAGGGTTTGATTCCTGGTCAGGGCACAGGCCCGGGTTGTGGGCTCCATCCCCAGTGAGGGGCGTGCGGAAGGCAGCCGATCCATGATTCTCTCTCCTCATTGATGTTTCTCTCTCTCCCTCTCCCTTCCTCTCTGAAATCAAC
>NW_006289921.1:0-263 GCF_000327345.1 Myotis davidii | reverse complement strand
TCGGTTCACAGGGACGTTCGTCTCGGCCTTCGCCGTGCTGTGCGGGGCCCGCACCGACCTCCCCGACAGGCACGTGTGCTGCGTCTTCTGGCTGAACATCGCAGCCGCTCTCATCCAGATCCTCACGGCCATCGTCATGGTGGGCTGGATCATGAGCATCTTCTGGGGCATGGACATGGTCATCCTGGCCAGTGAGTAGCCACGGGCCAGCCCCTCGTGGGCGGGGCTGGTTGAGGGGGCGTGGCTGGAGGAGCAGCAATGGG
>NW_006289920.1:0-522 GCF_000327345.1 Myotis davidii | reverse complement strand
GTTGTTGATCTCTCCTTTGATATCTTCCAAGAGCTTTTCTATGTATTTGAGTGCTCCTGCACAGGGGGCACACATGACCATCAGGGCTACATCTTCTTGTTGTATTGACCCCTCCAGCACCATAAAGTGGCCTTCCTTATCTCCTGCCATGGTCTTCATCCTGAGGTCCATTTTGTCCGATATAAGTATTGCTACCCCAGCTCTCTTCTCATTTCCATTTGCCTGAAAGACATCCTTCCATCCCCTCACTTTCAGTCTGCGCAAGTCCCCTCTTCCGAGGTGGGTGTCCTGTAGACAGCAAATGCATGGGTCATGTTTTTCTATCCACTCAGCCACTCGATGTCTTTTGGTTGGAGCATTTAGTCCATTTACGTTTAAAGTTTGTAGCCATTTCTTTGTGTGTGTGTGTGTGTGTCTGTAGCTGTTTTCTTTCTGAGCTTTTAATTTCTTCTTTTTACACCAGTGCCTTTAGCATTTCTTGCATGGCTCGCTTGGTGGTAATAAACTCCCTTAGCCTTTTTT
>NW_006289919.1:0-498 GCF_000327345.1 Myotis davidii | reverse complement strand
TCATATAATACTGGTTTGGTGGTGACGAACTCCGTTAGCTTTTTCTTGTCTGTGAACTCTTTATCTGACCTTCAATTCTAAATGAGAGCTTTGCTGGGTAGAGAAATCTTGATTATATGTACTTGCTCTTCATCACTTTGAATATTTCTTGCCACTCTCTACTGGCCTGAAAAGTTTCTGTTGAGAAATCAGCTGATAGTCATGTGGGTGTTCCCTTGTAGGTAACTAACTGCTTTTGTCTTTATGCTTTTAAGATTCTCTCTTTGTCTTTAACCCTTGGCATTTTATTTATGACTAGAGGCCTGATGCACAAAATTTGTGCAAGAGTAGGCCTTTCTTCCCCTGGCTGCCGGCACTGGATTCCCTCTGGCACCCAGGACCTGGGCTTCCCTCTAGCTGCTGGCAGGCACCCGGGGCCCGGGCTTCCCTCACAGCCCAGGCTTCATCTAGAAGGTCGTCTGGAAAAACATCTGGCCTAATTAGCATATTATGCTTTTA
>NW_006289918.1:0-482 GCF_000327345.1 Myotis davidii | reverse complement strand
TTTGGCATGCATGTCAGGGGTTGCCCACCCCTGCTATAGGGAATTCACTGTACCAACTAATGGGGCATAATCTTCAAATTGACTTTAGATATTTACTTATACTTAAATTTAGATTGTAACACAAAATATCCTTAATCAAGGGAAGCTAAGTGAATTAATTGAGAAGCTAATATCCTGTTTCTTCCAGAAAAAAAAAAAAGTTTGGCCTGGCCATCATGGCTCAGTGGTTGAGCTTGGACCTATGAACCAGGAGGTCAAGGTTCAAGGCACATGCCTGGGTGCAGGCTCCATCCCCAGTGTGGGGCATGCATGAGGCAGCCAATCAATGATTCTCTTTTATCATTGATGTTTCTATCTCTCTCTCCATCTCTTTTCTGAAATCAATAAAAATATTTTCTTTACAAAATAAAAAGTTTGGATAAATGTCTGTGTTATAATAATACAGCCCTCTGTGGCTGTTGTAATAAAATACTGAACTCGGT
>NW_006289917.1:0-759 GCF_000327345.1 Myotis davidii | reverse complement strand
GGTTTTAGTTCTTCCTTGAATGTTTGGTAAAACTCCCCTGTGAAGCCGTCTGGTCCTGGGCTTTTGTTTGCTGGAAGCTTTTTGATGATTGCTTCAATTTCTTCCATAGTTATTGGTCTGTTGACTTTTTAGATTCTTCCTGATTGATTTTTGGAATGTTCTATTTTTCTAGGAATATGTCCTATTCCTCCAGGTTGTCTGGTTTGTTGGAGTAAAGTTGTCCATAGTGTTTTTTGACAATCATTGGTATTTCTGTGGGGTCTGTTGTTATTCTGCCTCTATCATTTCTGATTTTGTTTATTTGGGTCCTCTCTCTTTGCTTCTTGGTGAGCTTGGCTAGGGGTTCATCAATCTTGTTTATCCTTTCGAAGAGCTACATCTTGGTTTCATTGATTTTATGTAATGTTTTTTTATTCTCTATGTCATTTATTTCGGCTCTGATCTTTGTTATCTCCTTCCTTCTGCTCACTCTAGGCTTTACTTATTGCTCTCTTTCTAATTCTTTGATATGTGGATTTGGATGATTGACTGCCATTTTTTCTTGTTTGTTGAGATGGGCCTGTGGAGCTGTGAACTTCCCTCTCGGGACCGATTTCATTGTGTCCCATAGGTTTTGGATTGTGATTTCATTGTCATTAGTTTCCAGGATGTTTTTAGTTTCTTCTGTGATTTTGTTGGTGACCCAATCAATATTTAATGGCATGCTATTAAGCTTCCAAAAAAAAAAAGAAACCAGTATTTGTTAGAGTACACACCTCA
>NW_006289916.1:0-219 GCF_000327345.1 Myotis davidii | reverse complement strand
TCCTTGTGTGTTCATGTGTGACGAAGGTAGTCACCCTGGATGGAGGAGCATGTCTGTGTGTCCCCCTGAAGGTTCCTTTCTCCAGGGTTGCTGAGCAGGGGGCCAGGGCAGAGACTGGGATCACCTGGGATAGGAATCTAGGCCAATCCATCTGCATTTCTCACGCAGGGGACTGTCCACATGAAAACCCTTCTGTTGTTGGCCTTGACCATGGCCTTT
>NW_006289915.1:0-829 GCF_000327345.1 Myotis davidii | reverse complement strand
GACCTCCTCTCCAGAGACCTAGCTTCCACAAGCAGGCATGAGGTTGGGGCCTGGCCAAGCAAGGGGCCCTCTCATCTTGAAATACATTGACTGGAGAGTACACACTGGGGCTCTGTGCAGCGCCTGCACAGCCAAGGGTAAACCTGAGGAGGGGCAGTGAAGGATTTCGAAAAGAAAGAGAATACAGCTGGGGCTCAGTGGATCTTCCATGCCTGGATGAGGACACTGAAAGACGCTGCTTGTAAGCTTAGCCTTTATTTTATAGTCAGAGACAAACAAGGTTGTGGTCAACATAGTTACAATGTTCCCGTGAGTTGTACTTGTTCTATCAGCACCTACTGCATCTCCCACAGCCCCTTAGCTACCTAGGAATGATCTAGGGAGCATCATGAGGTCAAGCTTAATCATGCTAACAGGGTCCAGCCCTCTAAGCTGGGACTTGTTTGTGGCTCTGTCACAGGTCATTCTGAGGCTTAACCCTATAGTCTCCAATCCGAGGCTTAACCCTATAGCCGCTCCCTAGAGGACTCAATGTGTTTTTACCCCTCAATTCCTTGGGAGCTCTGGAGTTAGGGACTCCCTTATTTGCTGCCCACTACCATGCTTCCTACAGCACTGCAGGCCCAGCTCTTGTTATTCCTAACATGGCCTTTCCCAAAGGGGTTCCCCTGATTCCTGGGACTCCTGCTGCACCTCTTGCCTGCTGGACAGGTTGGGAATTGGCAATTCTGGGGCCCAATGGCCCTGCTGTCTTGCAGAGTTTTGAGTATGCTGTGTGAAATTGAGCCATGATTGCTGTTGGCAGGTCAGGAGATGGGACTGACCCTCA
>NW_006289914.1:0-207 GCF_000327345.1 Myotis davidii | reverse complement strand
CTGAATGACCTTCCAGATGTCCATCTGGATGTCCTTCCAGACAAAGTCGTGGCAGTGGGGCGGAGGCAGAGGCAGTTAGGGGTGATCAGGCAGGCAGGTGTGTGGTTAGGGGTGATCAGACAGGCACACAGAGTGGTTAGGAGCAATCTGGCAGGTAGGTGAGTGGTTTGGGGAGATCAGGCAGGCAGGTAGGTGAGCGGTTAGGAG
>NW_006289913.1:0-808 GCF_000327345.1 Myotis davidii | reverse complement strand
GCCATGGAGGTGGGAGAGGCTCCTGCCACCATCATTGCGCTGGCCAGCCATGAACCAGCTTCTGCCTGAGTGGCACTCTCCATATGGAAGTGCACTGACCACCAGGGGGCAGCTCCTGCATTGAGTGTCTGCCCCCTGGTGGCCAGGGCGCATCATAGCAACTGGTCATTCTGCCATTCGGTCAATGTGGATATTAGACTTTTATTATTATTACTAGAGGCCTGGTGCACAAAAATTTGTGCACTCCGGGGAGTTCCTCATCCCAGTCTGTGCCCTCTCACAGTCTGGGACCCCTCGGGGGATGTCTACCTGCTAGTTTAGGCCCACTCCCTGGGGTATCGGGCCTAAGCTGGCAGTCAGACATCCCTCTGGCAGCCTGGGAGCTCTCGGAGGATGTCCACTTGTCCGAGCAGACCTAAGCTGCAGTTAGACATCCTTAGCGCTGCTGAGGAGGTGGGAGAGGTTCCCGCCACCACCACTGTGCTGGCAGTTGTCAGCCTGGCTTATGGATGAACAGAGCTCCCCCTGTGGGAGCACACTGACCACCAGGGGGCAGCTCCTGCATTGAGCATCTGCCCCCTGGTGGTCAGTGTTGTCATAGTGACCAGTCATTCCCAGTCATTCTGTTGTTAGGGTCAATTTGCATATTACCCTTTTATTATATAGGATATAGGATGTCCCTATTTCCCCACTTGTGCCCCTCTAACCAGCTCTTCCCCCCCACCCCCTTCTCTCTGTCCATCACCATACTGTTGTGTGTTCATGGGTTGTGCATATAATTTTCTTTGGCTAATCCCTTCTTTAAATT
>NW_006289912.1:0-201 GCF_000327345.1 Myotis davidii | reverse complement strand
CTTGAAGCAGCAAGGATGGACCGGCTCCCGGCATGCAGCCACAAAAAAGAAGGATCTCTTAACCTTTGAGATAGCATGGAGGTACCTGGAGAGTATTGGGCTAAGTATAATAAGCCAGTCAGAGAATGACAAATATCACATAACCTCACTAATATATGGAATCTAATGAATAAACTGATAAACAAAATTGATCCAGAGACA
>NW_006289911.1:0-737 GCF_000327345.1 Myotis davidii | reverse complement strand
TGTCAAATACTTATTTTCTTTAATTTTTATTTACATTATTATATTTTTATTTTGTTGTTAAATTGTACACTTTTTTAAAATGTGCTATTTACATAAATCTGATATTAACTACTAATTTTTTCAAAAACAATGAATAAAATTTTCCAATATTTTAAAGAATGTTATTCATGAGTAATGACCTCGTTCTATCTTCTCTAAATAAACACTTTGGAAAATAACATTTGAAGAGACATTTAAGCCTTTGGATTTTTTCTTTGTGAAGCTATTTTGTGATATGTGTAATGTAGTTCTTGTGATTTCTGATGCATTAAACTTCAAAAATAGAAATGATTTTCTTGCTATTACCCCCAGAGTAAGAAGGGAAAGTAGACAGCAAGAAGAATACATTAGAGCCCATGAGTGTCTCCCCATCACTATGTAAATGCCTAACAATGTAAGCACCTATGGCTAAAAATACATTTAAACAAATCAATAGAAAATTCTTCAGGTCCTCAGTAAATATCACTAATTTCTCTGGTCCTGGCCTGAGGCAAAAAAAAAATGAATAGCTGAATGTAGATTGTGAAGATAGGTCACAAGGAAGTAGAAATGTTTGTCAGCTAAAAATAATCATGAATACATGATTCAAATAAGAGTGTAAACTGAATGGAAGCTAAAAACCCATACTATATTTTTTATTACATTTGGAAACCTGTGACTATTAGATCTCACTAAAATATAAATTATTTTAAAACTAA
>NW_006289910.1:0-260 GCF_000327345.1 Myotis davidii | reverse complement strand
CTCTATCCACTGAACCAAACCGGTTTCGGCCCAATGCTTATGTTTTGTTCTATGTCTCAATGAATTGATCAAATTTCCAGAGATATTCCACACATCTTGGTTTCATTCCTGATGTTATTAGGAAAGCCTCTATAATTTTGTTATTTATAATATTTGCTATGGGTTCCAGGTAGGCATTCTTGTCATATTAAAGAAGCATCCTTACATTCCTGTTTTTAAAGAAGTTTGTTTTGTTTTTAATTAAGATATTGGCATTAACA
>NW_006289909.1:0-277 GCF_000327345.1 Myotis davidii | reverse complement strand
AAGCGAGATTTGGCCGGTCGGCTGCAGTCTGTGGATCTGTTGTTTTATAGTCAAAACTAGAGGCCCGGTGTACAAAATTCATGCACAGTGGGGGACGTGTCCCTCAGGCCAGCACGCACCCTCTCCAATCTGGGACCCCTCGGGGGATGTCCGACTGCTGGTTTAGGACCGATCCCTGGGGGACTAAACTGCCCCCAACTTCCCCCCCCTGCTGGCTTGATTACCCCCAACTACCCCCCCCCCTCGCTGGCCTGCTCACCCCCAACTGCCCTCCCCT
>NW_006289908.1:0-247 GCF_000327345.1 Myotis davidii | reverse complement strand
ACACCCTGCCCCTCCTGTCCCTGCTGTGCTGGGATTAGGTAATGAGGAAGGACCCCCAGCTCCAGATAAGACGTGGACAGGCCCCTGCAGAGGAGGAAACTTGAGCACGAAGCTGGTGTCCCCCTGGGGGGCAGCGTGAGGACAGCACACGGAACCCAAAGTCTTGTGTTCCAGTTCCAGCCCTGCCCCGTGCAGGCTCAATGACCTGGGGCATGTGATTAACCCCTCTGAGCCTCAGTGAAGTGGG
>NW_006289907.1:0-276 GCF_000327345.1 Myotis davidii | reverse complement strand
GGCAGGGAAGGGCAGTTGTGGGAGATCAGGCCACCAGGGAAGGCAGTTGTGTGCGATTAGGCCGCCAGAGGAGGGCAGTTGTGTGCAATCAGGACGGCAGGGGAGGGCAGTTGTGGATGATCAGGAAGCAGAGGTGCAGTTAGGTGTCAATCAGGCCAGCAGGGGAGCGATTAGGAGCCAGCAATCCCAGATTAAAGAGGGTGCAGGCCAGCTGAGGGGCACCCCCTCCATGCATGAATTTCATACACTCGGCCTCTAGTATATGTAATAAAAGTG
>NW_006289906.1:0-251 GCF_000327345.1 Myotis davidii | reverse complement strand
AGGAGGGCCACAGCACAAGCCAGCCTGCAACCCTGGACCCCTCCCATGGCTATCAAGGTAGGAGGTTTTGATCGCATGCCATGCATCAACCACAGACCCCCCCGTCTCGGCAATCGAGGGTGGGAGGGCCAGAGCACAGGCCATGCATCAACCCGCAAACCCGGCCATGGCAATCAAAGGTCATTAGAGAATAGGCGCTAGAACCGGGGGTTGTGTTTGTTCTTGTGGAGTATAATAATGAATTTGATTTC
>NW_006289905.1:0-293 GCF_000327345.1 Myotis davidii | reverse complement strand
CTAGTTTGCATTCATCTCCAGAGAGCTGTTGCTCTATTTGTTGGGATTAGTGGCAGTTCTATAGGAGTTTTCTTCTCATATAAATAGTTTCTTCCTCTCTTCCACTTCATTCTCTCTTTTCGCTCTTTTTTTTTCTTTACTTTTCTCTTCTTTATTTTCCCCCCTCCTTTTTCCCAATTTTATTTTTGCACTCCTTATTTTGGTCGCTACTTTTCTTTCCTTTTCCTTTTTTATCTTTTTCTCTTCTTTCTTCCTCATTACCTAATTCTCTTAATTAGGGTGGTCACCTTTAT
>NW_006289904.1:0-278 GCF_000327345.1 Myotis davidii | reverse complement strand
CATGCCACAGTCCCACCCAGTGCTCGCACCTGCCACTGGCACCAGCCCCACTTGAACTTGTTGTTGGCACCAACCCCAATCACTGCACACCATCAGCGGGTGCGAGTGGGGCTGGCATCATCAGCAAATGGGAGTAGAAGCAGTGGTGGGAGCAGGACAGATGGCAAATAGGATGGGGGGGGGAGGGGCATAGTGGGAAGGGCCGAGACCCATCCCTGTGCCCACTGGCACCTCATGGCCCAAAGTTCCTTTCAAGGTGTACAAATCTGTGCACTGGG
>NW_006289903.1:0-643 GCF_000327345.1 Myotis davidii | reverse complement strand
TTTAAAGCTTACTATCTCTTTATTGAAGTTCTTCTTGATCTCATCCATTCTTCCTCTAAGTTCATTTAAGATCCTTATAAGCATTTTTTTTTAACTCAGTATCTGGTAGGTTACTTGCCTCTACTTCACTGATTTTTTTTTTTAAGGTTTCTGATGTACTCTAATAGGGAGCATTTTTATTTGTCTAACCATTTTGGATGCATTGGTGATTATATTTCTATGTATTAGACTATTAGACACCCTATCTTGGTAGTGGCCTTATGTAGCAGGAATCCCGTGGGACCTGGTGGCAGAGTCTTCTTTTTTCCAGAGCTGAGTGTTCCAAGAATGTCCCTTGTGTGTGTTCTATGGGCTTTCCTGTTGTAGTTGAGTCTATATATTGCTTTGGGCCTATTTATGTACGTGGTTGACTTTCCAGGTGGCTGACTGTGAGGACCACCCCTGACCACACTGAATGAGCTGCTGCACAGGTGCTGACTGCACGGAGCAGAATTCGGATCAGCAGGTTCTGCTGTCCTGTAAGATCTCCCTTCGGATATGCCGCTTGTGGAGCAACTGGATCATGCTCTGATGTCATCTGCAGCTGGCCCTGTGTGGGTTGTCCTGGATTCAAGTGAGAGGGTCTCTGGTGCTGGCCAATGTC
>NW_006289902.1:0-211 GCF_000327345.1 Myotis davidii | reverse complement strand
TCCCTGCACACATATGGCTTCTCCCCTGAGTGTTTCCTCTGGTGTCTGATGAGATGTGACTTATGTGTAAAGCCTTTCCCACACTCCCTGCACACATAGGGCTTCTCCCCTGAGTGTACCCTCTGGTGTCTGATGAGATTAGACTTCGTTGTAAAGCCTTTCGCACACTCCCTGCACGCATAGGGCTTCTCCCCTGAGTGTGTCCTCTGGT
>NW_006289901.1:0-309 GCF_000327345.1 Myotis davidii | reverse complement strand
TTGGAAGTGTTCCTTCCTCTTGGATTTAATGAAATAGTTTGAGGAGTATGATGTTAATTCTTCTTTGAATGTTTGGTAAAACTCCCCTGTGAAGCCATGTGGACCTGGGCTTTTGTTTGGTGGAAGTTTTTTCATTACTGCTTCTATCTGATCAGTTGTTATTGGCCTATTCAGGTTTTTTGATTCTTCCTGATTTAGTTTCGGAAGATTATATTTTTCTAGGAATTTGTGCATTTCAACCACATTGTACAGCTTGTTGGCATATACCAGTAGTTGTTCATAGTATTGTCTTATAATCCTTTGTATTTC
>NW_006289900.1:0-475 GCF_000327345.1 Myotis davidii | reverse complement strand
CCTGTGTTCATTGGAGGATGGCCTGGACTACCCGGGGATTGAGGGAAGGAGGTGTGGCCTGGAGGCCAGGGCATTGGGATGGACACATCCCCCTGACTCTCCCAGCTCCACGTTCACTTTGCGTCCTTCTGGGACTTGGGGTCCAGTGTGAACACCGAAACCTCCAGAGGAGCAGCCCACCCTTGGGAAGAAGCTGCTCGAGGTCTCCTCAGTGCAGACTAAGCGGAAAGCCATGCCCGTGGGCACCTCTAAAGACTAAAGCTACAGACACAAGGTTGTGGTATTTTATAGACCGGAGACCTGGCTTCGCATTCCCACCTCTGGATTCAAGCCTGGGGAAGGGTTGAACTTTTTCTGCCTTAATTTCCTCATCTATAAAATAGGAACAATAACTCTACCTTCCTCACAAATTTGCTTGTGGCGGGGGGTGGGGAGTGCGGGCGGGTCAAATGAGACAAAGACTGTGAAATAATGA
>NW_006289899.1:3171-4052 GCF_000327345.1 Myotis davidii | reverse complement strand
GAGAGACAGGGTAGGGAGTGGTGCCTGAGCCTGGACAAGTGAGTGTGAGGTGTGTTGGGAGGCCCTGGTGGAACTTTCTGGAAATTGGAAGGGAGACAGTGGAGCCAGGGGAACAGAGGCTGGGCAAAGGGGAAGCCACAGGAAAAGGGGGAGGAGAACGCCAGGAGTAATCTCGGAAAAGGGCGAGGAGACTGATGGTGTGATCTCTGTGGGACGCCCACACTTAGGGCAGGAGGAGGCAGGGGAGGAGCAAAGGAGACCAAAAGGCCTGAGGAGTAACCAGACCCCGGTGGGCTCTGCTCTCCGGAGTCAGGTCCTGCTTCGTGGCCACGATGGAAGGGACACCAAGAGTGGGCTGGGCGAGGTGAGGAGGAAAGGAGGACTCATGGTGCAGAAGGAAGCCCAGCAGAAGGGAGGCCAGAGGAAAGACTCAGATTGGAGCTGGAGAGACAGAGGTGGCAACAGAGAGGAGTGATGGGGAGGGAGGGACAGGCGGGGGCACTCATGCTGCAGACACGCACTTGTCCATGCAAGGTATTGGGGTTTTGGTGGCCTGTGGTGAGTACCCTCCTCCAACACCGTTGCCCCACAGCCTACCACTTGGGTGACCCCAACACAGCCAGTTGCTGGAGGATAAGGGCGGGTAGGTCCCAAGGGTCATCTGTGTCCAAGATGTGGCCCTGTGTTTGCTTCAGCATCAACAATCCCCCAGTGGTGGCAATTGTTGTTTTTGTTGAAATAATGATAACGCTATTCATTATGATGATAATGATGATGAGGCCTCTAGCTGCCCCACCCGGAGGCCAGCTCAGGCATGGTCCCTTCCTCCCCACGGGGATGGGACAGCACCCTCCACTCTGAGGGTGGACAGCAGGAGGAAG
>NW_006289899.1:1249-1934 GCF_000327345.1 Myotis davidii | reverse complement strand
TCACTGTGTTGAAAGAGATAGCTTTGTTTGGAAACCATATATTCTATTTCCAAAGAATTTCCTAGATGTGTTGACAGTATTTTGACCTGGAGATAAGAAGGTGGAGGTGGCCCGGCCTGACTCTTGCAGGATCAGGGATCAAGCCCGCAACCCGGACATGTGCCCTGACCTGGAATTGAACCGTGTCCTCCTGGTTCATAGGTTGACAATCAACTACTGAGCAACACTGGCTGGACAGAATTCTCTGTATTGCTCACTGAGTTCCAGGCGCTCCAGCCGGGCTGGCCTTGTGTATAGTTTTTGAAAGTGCCCACCCCGGGGTCTTTGCATATTGTTTCCTCTTCCCAACACATACCATCCCCACTCTCTTCTGACCTACGAAGAAGTCTTCCTCCAAGAAGTCTTCCTCACTGCCCAGAGTAGGACCAGGTCTTCCTTACATTCTAATCATGTTCCCATTTTCCTTCCATGGAACATATCCCAGCTGGTAATCGTATTTCAGTGCCTGTTTGTTTAGCCCTTGCCTTGGTGGGAGGGTTGCGGTGTGTATGGTCATTTCTGTGTGGCTAGATTAGAACCTAACACAGCCCCTGGCAGGAACCTTGATCACCATTGGATCAGGCATTGCTGGAGGAAAGGATGGGACCTTGGAAGCTAATGAATCATGGCCTGTAGGCTGGGGAAT
>NW_006289899.1:0-400 GCF_000327345.1 Myotis davidii | reverse complement strand
TATGATTAGTGGAAATTTTCAAACAGCAGTTTTTGCACCATGGAGGTTACGGGTGCAAGATGGAGTGCCTGTGCTCCACAGGAAAGGACCCCATTAATCTGAATCTACAGGTTCAGCTGCCAAAGATTGTGTTTCCAAGGTGAGAACAGGGAACACCAAGCCTCCTGTTCAGAATCCCTTCGTAAGAGGAGCCCAAGCCGGTCTTGGTGCCTTTAGGTGTTGGCAGGAATGGGGTCTGCAGGTTTGCTGTTCTCGGGAGGCACCTGGGTATGAGGACACGCATCTCCACTTCTCCGGGGGTGGGCTGGGTGGAGAACTGCCTCCAAAGGACCTGGTCAGAGAACAAAAGCAAAGGCCGCCCTTTGTTGAGCAAGAAAGAGTGAAACAAACACTGTTGAAA
>NW_006289898.1:0-697 GCF_000327345.1 Myotis davidii | reverse complement strand
CTGTGAAGAAAGCCGAGGATCCATGGTTCCGCCGCTGCTTCCTGTGCCTCTCCCTCTCCATGACTCTCTGCCAAACCATACAGAAAATAACCTGTCATGGAAAAATCGGGCATGATACAAATCAACAAAATCAGAAAATTACATTCAGCTCCTCACCCTCCCTGCTTTTCAAAGGACATTCCCCTTACAAGGTCATTCTGAAACAGATCCATCCATTTCCCAGGAATACCACTGTGCATGTTCAGAAACCAATGTGCACAGACACATATCTAACACAACCGACAACATGGGACTGATGAATGGCGGAAAGAAACCACGGCAAAATAAATCCATCTGATCAAACACATCGACATCGTTACACAGTCTTTCATTGGCTGTCGTCCAGGCAACACACATCCCCAGACACTTTAAAAAAGGGGTCATCGCTATCCATCGCACACAACCCGAAAACATGAGAGCTCAACCACCGCTACGGCCTTCACGAGGAACCGGTCACAAACGGCAGACCGTTGGCAGGCCACAGAAAGAGGACACACAGGCACCGCTAAAAAAACACAGCACAAAAAAAGACATAGTCTACTAAAAATACACATGAGCAGCTTTTGGGACACTCAAAAAGACACTCTTGAAAAGGCAAGAAACCCGTGTGCATAACACACTACAACAGAAAACTTGCAACGTAGATTGCAAGGCGACA
>NW_006289897.1:0-210 GCF_000327345.1 Myotis davidii | reverse complement strand
CGGGAAAGTAGGCGGGACGGGGTCCGGAGGCTCTGGGGCCTCTGTGGCTCCAAATCTGCCCGCCCACAAGTGCGCGGGGGTGCAGTGAGGGTCTGGGGGCTGAGGACGTGGCGGATAGCAGGGTCTCCGAGGGGAGGCGGGGGGCGACTGGGCACCCTGCTCATGCCTTTCCCCCCTTCCCACCCGCTGGGAGGAGGACACAGGGAGTGC
>NW_006289896.1:0-286 GCF_000327345.1 Myotis davidii | reverse complement strand
GCTAAGATTCAGAAACAGCCCAAGTGCCCATCATAAATGTAAAAGCTGTGGTACATTTACACCATGGGATACTATGCAGCAGTTAAAAAAGAAAGAGCTCTTACCCTTTGAGACAACATGGAGAGACCTGGAGAGTATCATGTTAAGTGAAATAAGTCAGTCAGAGAAAGACAAGTATCATATGATTGCACTCGTATATTTCAGATTCTAAGTAACAAAATAAACTGATGAATGGTGTGGGTCCAGTGACTCAAAGTATGGAACAGAGTGTGGAATCTCAGAGGGA
>NW_006289895.1:0-469 GCF_000327345.1 Myotis davidii | reverse complement strand
CAATTAGTTCATTGGCAAACTGTGTACATGGCTGTGTGTGTGTGTGTGCGCGCGCGCCCACGTGTGTGTGGTGTATGTGTGTGTGCATGTGTGTATGTGTGTTAATGTGTGTGCATACATGTGCTTGAGTGTGTGTATGTATGTGTGAGTGTGTTTGTGTATGATTGTGAGTATGCGTGTGAGTGTGAGAGTGTGAGTGGGTGTGTGTATGTGTGTGTGCATGTGACTGTGTGTGTATGTATGTGAGTGTGTGTGAGAGTGTGTGAATGGGGGTGTGTGTGAGTATGTGTATGTATGTGTGTGTGAGTGTGTGAGTGTGTTGTGCGTATGAGTGTGAGTGTGTGTGAGAGTGTGTGTGAATGTGTGTGTATGAGTGGGAATGTGTGTGGGAATGTGTGTATGGGTGTGTGTGTGTGCGCGTATGTGTGCATGTGAATTGTGTGAGTGTGTGTGTGTGTGTATGTGTGTG
>NW_006289894.1:0-817 GCF_000327345.1 Myotis davidii | reverse complement strand
AGTATTATTACTACTACTATTTTACCTTTTTAAGTATAATTTTATTTTCTCTTTGTTTTATTTTAATTTTGGATTAGTGTTCTACATTCTATTTTCATTTTTCCTTTAGCATCATTTACTCTATCTCAACTTTACCTTTATACTAACACTCTCTTCCTCACCTTTCCCATTTTGTTGTCCTGTTTTTCTTACCCTATTCCTGCTTTAGATTTTCCCTATTCCTTCTTTTTACCCCATTAAAAATTCATCCTACTTATATATATCTAATTTCCAATTTCCTGCTCTAAGTGCATACACACCTCTCTCATTTCTTTCTTCACTATCCAAATTTTTTTGTTTCTTCCCTTTTTTTTTGTTTTTGTTGTTATTGTTTTCTTGTGTTTTTGTTGTTGTTATTGTTTTCTCGGGGTTTTTTTCTTGTTGTTCTAGGTTTTGTTTTGTTTTATTTTATTTTGTTTTGCCTTGCTTTCTCTCTGTCCTATTGTTGTTTGCTTGATTGTTGATTAGATTGGGGGGTTTTTGTGCTTGTTTGTGAGATTGTTTCTTCTTTTGTGTGTTTTGTTTTTGTTTTTGTTTGGTTTTTGCTTCTGTTTTTTCTCTCCTCACTTGTTATTAGTTATTTGTAGTTTGCATTAATCTCTGGGTGTTTGTTGTTTGCATTTTCTGGGATTATAGGTTCTTCCATTGGAGTTTTCTCCCCATATAAATAGTTCTCCCCCCCCCCTTCTTTTTTTACTCTCTTTTTTCCTTTTCTCAATATTATTTTTGCACTCTTTTTTTTCTTACCCCTAATTCTCTTTTCTCTGGTGGTCACCTT
>NW_006289893.1:0-469 GCF_000327345.1 Myotis davidii | reverse complement strand
TGAGCTACAGCAGCTGGGCGCATTTTAAATTCAACTGATATGTCTCTTTATCCTGTTTAATATCTGGGGGGGGGCAGTTTGAGGAGATCAGGCCAGCAGTGGGGTCACTTCGGGTTGAGCTGGCTGGCATGGGGGCATTTGGGGGCAATCAGGCTGGCAGGGAGGGGCAGTTGGAGGCCAGCAGGCTGGTAGGGTAGGGGCATTTGGTGACAATCAGGTTGGGAGGAGGCAGTTGGAGGTGAGCCAACCAGCATGGGGGCATTTGGGGGTATGTGGGTTGGCATTGAGAGGACATTGGAGGGTACAAGGCCGGTAGTGGTGGCAGTTGGAGGTGATCAGGCCAGAATGGATAAAGCTGGGCGTAAGCAGGCCAGCAAGAGTGGGCAGTTGGAAGCAAGCAGGCTGGCTGTGGTGGCAGTCAGGGGCAAGAAGGCCAGTGGTGGGACAGTTGGGGGCAAGCAGGCTTTCA
>NW_006289892.1:0-242 GCF_000327345.1 Myotis davidii | reverse complement strand
CCTCACCTGAAGATATTTTTCCATTGATTTTTTCATTAGGGAGAGTGGAAGGAAGGGGGAGAGACGAGAGAGAGAAACATCAATGTGAGAGAGACACATGGATTGGTTGGCTCCCGCACACGCCCCCACCAGTGCTGGGGATGGAGCCTGAAACCCAAGTACATGCCCTTGACCAAATGGAACCTTCAGTCTGTGGGTCAACGCTCTACCCACTGAGCCAAACCAGCAAGGGCTTACTTATT
>NW_006289891.1:0-239 GCF_000327345.1 Myotis davidii | reverse complement strand
GCAATCGAGGGCGGGAGGGCCAGAGCGCAGGCCCGGCATCAAACCCTGACCTCGACGATGGCAATCGAAGGGCAGGAGGGAATAGGCCCAGGAACAGGGACTTGTGTTAGTTCTGGCGGAGGATAATAATGAATTTGATTTCCTTTTGGGATGGCAGGATATTGAATATTGTTAAGATATTGAAAGGGTGGTCACCTCATTATGTGAATACTGTCTATGAAGTAACAATACAGTCTATG
>NW_006289890.1:0-690 GCF_000327345.1 Myotis davidii | reverse complement strand
AACTCAAAAAATAATTTTAAACAAATAATGGGTCACCAAATTTGTTTACAATCAACTGAGAAAAGTTGAAAGGATTTACAGTTATGTGAGAATTGTTAAGTATGGTCACTGAATTAACTAATGAATATTTTGCTATAAATATTTCCTTTAAAAACAGGACTTTTCCTGAGGTTGTGTTCATAAACTCTTGCCCACTCCTTTATGCCAGGAGCAGAATTAGGAACCAACCGGGAGCAGGTACATGAGGGAGTGCCACTGCATTTGTTGGCATGTAAGGCTCCTGACAAGGAGGCCTAAGCTGCATATTTACTCTCATCTGGAGTTTATAATCTAGTGAAGAAAGTAAAACATGATAAAATTTAAAAAAACACACAATGGCTATACCTGACTGTACCAGTTGATTGCAAATTATACATGCTACTAGAGGCCTGGTGCATGAATTCTTGCACAGGTGGGGTCCCTTGGCCTGGACGGTGATAGGGCTGATCAGGGCTGCAGGTGGTTGGCCAAGGGAGGGACCACAGGAGGTTGACCAGCCGCAGGAGGTTGGCTGTGGGAGTGCACTACCAGGTGGCAGCTCCTGTGTTGAGCATCTGCCCCCAGATGGTCAGTGCACGTCAATAGTGACTGGTCGACTGGTCGTTTGGTTGTCCGGTTGTTCAGTCACTTAGGCTTTTAGATAGATAGATA
>NW_006289889.1:0-223 GCF_000327345.1 Myotis davidii | reverse complement strand
TAAAATATATTTTAAATAAATAAATAAATAAAGGTGTTGTTAAAACTGGACAGATACATACAAAAAAATGGAATTAAACTAGTTTCTTACACCACATAAAAGAATAAACTCAAAATGGATTAAAGACTTAAGTATAAGACTCAAAACCATAAGACTCCTAGAAAACATAGCCAGTAAAATCTTTGATAATTTTTTTAAGATTTCTTTATTGGTTAAGGTATTA
>NW_006289888.1:0-276 GCF_000327345.1 Myotis davidii | reverse complement strand
GCTGACACTCTATCCACTGAGCCAAGCCGGTCTTGGCTGTGCTGCAGTTTATTTAACAAGTTCCCCATGATGGATATTCTGGTTGTTTGTAGGCTTTTGTATATTTGTTTGTTGTGTGGTTTTCATTTTTCTATTACCAATAATGCTATACGAGCATCTTTGTGCTTATCTTAACAAATCTTGCCAGCATAGACACAGAGAAATTCGTAAGCACTGGGGCCTGGGTTAAAGGTTATATGTGTTTTTGTTTGTTGGTTTTTTTGTTTTGTTTTGTTT
>NW_006289887.1:0-208 GCF_000327345.1 Myotis davidii | reverse complement strand
ATCAGGCCATCAGGGGAGGGCAGTTAGGAGTGACCAGGCTATAAAGGCAGGACAGTTGGGAGCAATCAGGCTGGCAGGGCAGGGAAGTTGTGGGTGATCAGGCTGGCAGGGGAGGGCTGTTGGGAAAAACCTGGCTTGCAGGGGAGGGCAGTTGGGGGCGATTCAGCTGGCAGGTGAGTAATTAGGCATCAATCAGGCTGGCAGAGGA
>NW_006289886.1:0-493 GCF_000327345.1 Myotis davidii | reverse complement strand
TTACTCTGTGTGCACTGTGTTCATTTTAGAACTGAAATTTTGTTTTGTTTTCTTCCTTATTCTTCTATGTTGTAGTTCTTAAACTTTCACAAAAATGTAGTGTCATTCCAACTAAGTTGATCTTTTTATTTAAGTACTAGAGGCCCAATGCACGAATTCGTGCATGAGTGGGGTTCCTTGACCTGGTGGGTGATCAGGGCCGACTGGGGCTGGCTGGCCGGGGGAGGAACTGCGGGAGGTTGGCTGGCCGCAGGCGGTTGGCTGTGGGAACACACTGACCACCAGGGGGCAGCTCCTGCATTGAGCATCTGTCCCTGGTGGTCAGTGCACATCATAGTGACCAGTCTTTCAGTCGACTGGTTGTAATGGTCGCTTAGGCATATATATATATATATAAAATTTCCTATTGTGGGGCAATTAGGTTTATCGTAACACTTGTTATATAATGCAACATTATATTAATTCCTTAGGATAAATTTCAAGGGCCAAAATT
>NW_006289885.1:0-331 GCF_000327345.1 Myotis davidii | reverse complement strand
ATAGAAACATCAGTGATGATAAGAGAGAATCATGGACCTGCTGCCTCCTGCAGGACTCCCACTGGGGATTGAGCCTGCAACCCGGGCATGTGCCCTTGACCGGGAATCGAACTGGGGACTCTTCAGTTTGACGACCGATGCTCTATCCACTGAGCGAAACCAGCACGGGCGCTAGGTCGTCTTTAAATGACTACACACCTGGTATGTTAAACCAAAAAAATAATAAACTATTTTAAAACAATATGCATGCCATCTGATGCAACAATTGCTAATATTTTTAAGTGATTTTATTGACTCAGAAAGGAAGGGACATCGAGAGGGAGATAAACAT
>NW_006289884.1:0-1166 GCF_000327345.1 Myotis davidii | reverse complement strand
ACTGTGTAAGTGTAATTAGCTGGCTTCTGTCAACATGTTGTGTATCTGTTTGTCTTAATTTCTCATGATGCAATGTCCGTAAGAGCTTGATTTGCACTTCCTAGAGCCGTGTGCTATATAGTGGGATTCTTAATGCTTCTGTATTCTCAGAATTCTTATCATTATGGTGTGAAGCACCCCAAGAATCAGTGTTGGTGGGCTGGAGATGAAGTCAGAGGAAATTTCCTGGAAGAATTTTGGATCGTCACTTCTGAAATCATCGAAAGCAACTGGGGTGGAGAGAAAGAGACAAGTTTTTGTGATATTGGGAGAGGAAATTTACTGAGATGCCAGATTTTGTGTTGCCTTAATATCTCTATATCTTATATCTTTACATCATCTGCAGAGCTCCCTCCTTAGGACTGCTCCATAAAAAAGTAGCACCTGAAAAGAAAAGAAAAACAGAGACACAGAAAGAGAGAGGAAAAGAAGCATCTTCCCACATGGACAAGGAAGAAAAAGTAGAACTGAATACCAAACAATAAACTGTAGCCAATATACCCATGAGAATCAGGGCAAGAGGGAAGCACAATTTGATCACATGTTCAACTAAATCACACTATCACGCCATTACTGCATTTATGTGTTCATCCAGATGGCCCTGAGTGTCACTGTTCTCTGCTCTTTTGCCCCCCCCCGCCCCCCCGCTGCTGGCAGTGCCAAATCACACATCGCTCAGTGCCTCAGCTTCTGGAACTGTAAAATGAGAGGGTGGCTTGGAACTGTAAAATGAGATGGTGGCTTCAATGACCCTTCTAAAATAAAAATCTAATCTTACGTGACAAACCCATCAGAACATTTTCTAACTAGGTTTCAATCTTCTAATATCATCAGCAGCGTGATGAAGCTGATGACTTGTACAGAAGTAAATCAATGATACAACTGGAGGAACATTTCCAATGCACTTAAACTCTTCAGTTGTGGATTGGATCCACTATTGGGTACAGAACTATTTACAAGCCATCGAGATTAATTCTACATGAAATTGGAAAACCTCAGGAAGGGGTTTCCATGCTGGTGATTTCCGATGACAGAAGGCGGTGCTATTCAAAGCATGGTCTATGGACCGGAATCACCTGCTAGAAATGTAGAGGCTGGGCCAAGCCCAGACTTACTGAATAAGAACC
>NW_006289883.1:0-348 GCF_000327345.1 Myotis davidii | reverse complement strand
TTATAGAGTAACCACATTTACTGAGTGTTCTGACCTCTATTATCTTTTATTCTTACATTTTCTAAGGAGATTCCTTCAAAAGGGCAACAGATTGATGGGAACATATAATGTAAACACTAAACTGGTTATGTAAGAAAAGTTTGAACGTGTTTTCAGTGTATTTATGTTGTCCGTGTTGTTTAAAGGTTCTATTTGCGTGTAATTCAAGTCTTCCTTATCCATCACAAAAGAATTCCATTGTTTGGTATTGGGAATTCTTAGAACGGTAAGTGCATTTGGAGTGTGTTCTGACCTCTATTAACTTTTATTTTTACATTTTCTAAGGAGATTCCTTAAAAAGGGCAACAG
>NW_006289882.1:0-838 GCF_000327345.1 Myotis davidii | reverse complement strand
TCACTCTAGTTTCATAAATGGTAGAGTTTATTAAGGGAACCTAGGGGGTAAGGGATCAACCAAAGGACATGTATGCATGCATATAAGCATAACCAATGGACATAAGACACTGGAGGATAGGGGAGGATAGGGGACTGTCTAGGGCAGGGGGAAAAAGAAAAAGAAAAAAAAAAGGTAACCTTACATATGAGGTGTGTCTTCGGTGGGTGGCCTACAAGACAAAACAGGTCTCTGTACCATTTGATAGGCCTCAAAGAATTATAGACGATAAAAGGGGGGATAGTAATGGTACCATATACAGGAAATTACATGCTTGATCTGGTCAGGACAATGACCAGGAACCAGCATGTAGAGGGAGACAAGGGAGGGGCAGAATGAATATCAATTATGATCAGACAGTTTCTAAGGGGTGTGTGTGTGTTAAACAATCTCTGTTCTGGCCTGGGTCCAGCTCATAGGTCTGGCAGCAGTCACATCTGTCCTCCAGACCTCCCACTAGCTCTAGATCCCCTTTCAGTTGCTGCTCCCAGTATTCTGCTCCCTTTTATAGCAAAACTCTCTGAAAGAGTTGTGAGACATTCTGCCTCTACTTACTTTCCTCCTATTCTCTTTTAAAAATCCATTCCAGTCAGGCTTTTTATTCCACAATATACAGAAGTTGTTCTTGTTGAGGTCATGATGACCACCACATTACCCAATCCAGTGGTTATTTCTCTACCTTATCTTTACATTTGACACAGACAATCCACTCCCTTCTTTTTTAACTCCTCATCATTTGGCTTCAGGGACACCACACTCTTGCCTCTCATATCCTATCTAATAATAGAGAAACATGGTA
>NW_006289881.1:0-618 GCF_000327345.1 Myotis davidii | reverse complement strand
ATGTTGGCAGCCTCTTGGCCCTCTGTACCCTTTGGTCCCAGGTTCAGCTACTCTATTCCCCATTCTCTGTCCTGCACAGCCCCTCTGCAAAGTGTGGCTGCAGTTGGAGCTGTGTCCACATGCTTAAAACTTACCTTATTCTCCTTTACCTGCTCCTGCCTCACCCTAATTTCCTAGCCCTTGTGACCCCAGTCCCTACATCCCCCCTTCCCCTGGGAGGGGAAGACTGCCTCAGGGAGGCTGCCTCCTTGGTTCATACTGAGGCTCAAGCACCTCTGCACATCCTGGGCAGTGAGGAGTCTGTGTGAATTCCACAGGCCCCAGGGCCCACAGGCATTTGCCTCTTTGATGAACTCAAACTGCTCCCCCAATGCAGGCATGTAGCCCAAAGTTCCCTTAAACTGTCTTCTGGGCCACTCCTTCAACCCCTCCCAGGTAGTTTGCAGTACTGTGGGTCCACAGCGCCTCCCAGTGGCTGACTCTCCACAGTCTCATGCATTCACATCCTTCTCTATTATGAGGAGAAATTCCCTCACCCCTAGACTTCCCTCCCCTCCCACTCCCCAATTCCACTGTTTTCCCAGTCTGGCTGATTTAGGGTTGATCTTCAAATCCACC
>NW_006289880.1:0-328 GCF_000327345.1 Myotis davidii | reverse complement strand
CTTAAATGTATATATAATTTATATAAATATAATATATAAATATTATATACTAGAGGCCCAATGCATGAAAGTTCATGCAAGAGTAGGCCTTCCTTCCCCCACTGCCAGCACTGGCTTCCCTCCAGCACCTGGGACCCTGTCCACCAGCAGACATCTGGGACCCCAGCTGGCTTCCCTCTGGCCCCAGCTTTGTCAGGAAGGATGTCCAGAATGGCGTCCAGTCTAATTAGCATATTACCCCTTTATTATATATATTACCCCTTTATTATATATATATGTTATATTATATGTTATATATATAATAAAGGGGTAATATGCAAATTGACCT
>NW_006289879.1:0-861 GCF_000327345.1 Myotis davidii | reverse complement strand
ATCAAAATATGCCTTGGAGGCAACACGGCTTCTCTGTCCCGTAATGCCACCTTGCCTGTGGTCCGTGATAGTGATTTCAAAGGTGGGCCGCAGGCAAGGTGGCATTTGAGACTCAGAAGCCGTCATGCCTGTGGCCTGTCTTTCCAATCAAGATCACGATCACGATCACGATATGGGGTGCAGCCAAGGCAGCTTCTGGGTCTCAGAATGCCCAGTTGCCTGCAGCCCAGCTTTCCAATCATGATCACGGGCCGCATGCAAGGCGACATTGCGAGACCCAGAATCCTCCATGCCTCCAGCAGGGATTTGTGATCGTGATCATGATCATGGTCGTGACCAGACAGCCCGGCAAAAGGTTCCAGCTTCCTGCAGGACATAATTGTGATCGGAAAACTGGCCCACAGGCAAAGAGACAGCGGGACTCAGGAGGCGACTTACCTTTGCCCGATGATTTTGATTTGAATGCTGGGCCGCAGGTAAGGCGCCATTCTGCAACACCGACACCGCCTTGCCTGCTAACTGGCTTTCTGATTGCGATCAGGATCACGATCAAAATCATGATCAAAATATGGCTTGGAGGCAACACGGCTTCTGGGTCCTGGAATGCCACCTTGCCTGTGGCCCGTGATCATGATCTGGAAGGAGCGCCGCATGCAAGACGGCATTCAGGTCGCAGAAGCCGCCATGCCTGCGATCTGTCTTTCCAATCAAGATCACGATCACGACATGGGGTGCAGGCAAGGCAGCTTCTGGGTCTCAGAATGACGCCTTCCCTGCAGCACAGCTTTCAAATCATGATCACGGGCTACAGGCAAGGCAACATTTCGTGACCCAGAAGCCTCCATGTCTCCAGCAGTGATT
>NW_006289878.1:0-200 GCF_000327345.1 Myotis davidii | reverse complement strand
TCTAAATCCTTATACACATATCCCTTATCTTTTGAAACTATCCAAATTTTTTTTTCTTCTTTTATCTTTCTATTGTTTTGTTGCTGTTTGCTTGATTGTTGAGTATATTTTTCTTGTTGTTGTTATTGTTTGTTTTTTGTGTGTCTGTGTGTGTGTGTGTGTTTTACGACTGGTTGTGAGGCTGTTTTTCTTTTTCTTTT
>NW_006289877.1:0-1061 GCF_000327345.1 Myotis davidii | reverse complement strand
AAGAGGATATAACTCTGGTAAGCATATATGCATACAATACTGGAGCACCCAAATACATAAAAAAAACTTCAGGAGGATATCAAGGGAGAGATGGACAGCAATAAAGTCATAGTAGGGGACTTAATACACTACTAACACCACTGAACAAATCCACTAAACAAAAAATCAGCAAAGAAACATCAATCCTAAATGACTTACTCGATCAGATGGAATTAATTGACATCTTCAGAAGATTTCACCCCAAAGCTACAGAATATACATTATTCTCAAGTGCACACGGGTCATTTTCAAAGATAGACCACATATTGAGACACAGACAATGTCTCTTCAAATACAAGAAGACAGAAATAATATCAAGCATCTTCTCAAATCAAAATGACATAAAACTAGACATCAACTAGAATAAAAAAAATTAAAAAAAATCAAACACCTGGAGGCTAAATAGCACACTACTAAACAATGATGGGGTTACCAAAGAGATCAAAGAAGAAATTAAAAACCATCATGGCAACAAATGACAATAAAACACAATAATGCAAAATCTATGGTACACAGTGAAAGTAGTCTTGAGAGGTACGTTCATAGCTCTACAGGCCTATCCCCCCCAAAAAAGCAGAAATGATAATAAATTATCTAACCCTACAACTCAAAGTATTAGAGCAACAAGCAAAGCCCAGTGTAAGCAGAAGGAAGGAAATAATAAAGATCAGAGTGAACATACATGACATAGAGACCAAAAAACAATATAAAAGATCAACAAAACCAAGAGCTGGTTCTTTGAAAGGATAAATAAGATTGATTAATCTCTAGCCAGGATCACCAAGAAGCAAAGAGAAAGGAACCAAATAAACAAAATCAGAAATGAAAGAGGTGAAGTAACAACCGATCCCACAGAAATAAAAACAATTATGAAAAAAAACACTATGAACGATATTCCAACAAAATGGACAACCTAGATGAAATAGACATATTCTTAGAAAAATACAAGCTCCCAAAGCTCAATCAAGAAGAATCAAAAAACCTAAATATGCCGAGGCCGGTTTGGCTCGGTGGATGGAGCG
>NW_006289876.1:0-437 GCF_000327345.1 Myotis davidii | reverse complement strand
GGTGGAAGGAAAGAGAGATTAGTTTGGAGGGTTGTAGTCTAACATACAAAAATGAGGTTTGTTTTTAATTTATTTATTTTTAAGTGTTCTTGATTTAGGGATGATAGAGTTGTCTAAATGGCTGTGGACTACTATTTTATTATTTCAGGTTTTCTATTCTGCTTGTTCTGGCTTACTGGCCTGTGTCATTTACAATATTTAAACCTTAATTTTCCAATGATGATTAAAAAGTAAACATCCAGCATTTCTTAGATTGACATTGATGAACATTCTCACTTTTAAGAAATATATCTTTAACAAAGCATAAGACATTATATTAACAATTTTAAATTCACTTTATAAATTTTCTGTAATAAAAACTAAAATTGGGCGAACTTAAGACTTGTTGAAATATTTAGATGTTCATCATTTAATATAGTAATGTTTTAAAGTTTTAA
>NW_006289875.1:0-538 GCF_000327345.1 Myotis davidii | reverse complement strand
GACTGGTCTTCCCTACTGTTAGGTCCCATCTTTGCCAAGTATGTGGGTACCCTGAATCTCCCTGAGAGGCATCTGACAAGCCAGTTGTGGTTTGGGCCCTTGGTCGGCTGAATGCAAACACTGCCCAACTGGCTCTGAGGAGTCTGGTTGAGGAGAGATAGAGGTGGAGTGGTGTTTCTAGACTCTCCAGACCTTCCAGACCAGCAGGGGGAGCACTAAGTCCCACCTTGGCACATATGGAGGTGGTAAAACTGGTGGCACTTCCTCAGGGGTTTCCTGTAGAATAGGGGTCTGAGCTTCCATCTGAGGGACCTGTTTCTTTTCTCCTGCCTGTTTCTTTTCTCCCTCCTCCTGTCCTGGCTGCTTCTTTTCTCCTGCTACTAAAACCTTACTCTGTCCCTTCTTACACACGCAAAACTGGACCCAAGGCAGCAAGGTTTGAGCAATTTCTAACCAGCTGACTATGTAGGGATACTGATCTTGGTGTCCGGGGTCTCCCATGACTACATTAAAGAGCACCCTGACCAGTCCTTCATCA
>NW_006289874.1:0-202 GCF_000327345.1 Myotis davidii | reverse complement strand
CAGACTGTCAAATTACAGTGGGAAGGCTGGAGATTGATGGGGTTGGGTAAGAGATCAACCAAAGGACTTGAATGCATGCATATAAGCATAACCAATGGACACAAGACACTGGGGGGTGGGGGATAAGGGCATGTGCCGGGGGTAGGGGAGGCTGAGGAAAGATCAATGGGGGGAAAAAAGGAGACATATGTGCTACTATTTG
>NW_006289873.1:0-1192 GCF_000327345.1 Myotis davidii | reverse complement strand
CCTAACAGCAGAACGACCTGGAATGACTGGTCAACTATGAAACACACTGCCCACCAGGAGGCAGACGCTCAATGCAGGACCTGTCCCCTGGTGGTCAGTGTGCTCCCACAGGGGAAGCTCTGCTCAGCCACAAGCCAGGCTGATGGCTGCCAGCACAGCAGTGGTCGTGGGAGCCTCTCCCACCTCCTCAGCAGCACTAAGCATATCCGACTGCAGCTTATGTCTGTTCCCTGCTGGTAAGTGGACAACCCCTGAGGGCTGCCGGGCTGCCAGAGGGATGTCTGACTGCCAGCTTGAGCCCAATCCCCCAGGGAGTGAGCCTAAGCCAGCAGGTGGACATCCTCTGAGGGGTCCCAGACTTTAAGAGGGCATAGGCTGGTCTGAGGGACCCTCCCAGAGTGCACACATTTTTGTGCACTGGGCCTCTAGTGTGTGTGTGTGTATGTGTGTGTGTGTGTGTATGTGTGTGTATGTATGTGTGTATACATATATACACTTTTTTTAAATTAAGTTTTATAAATATTCTAGACCATGGTTTGGATTTAGAAACACATGAATTCTATGTCTGATTTTTTCACTTTGGATTTTTTTTTCTTGCAGATTACTTAAAACTTTCAAACTTGAATTATAGGTACCTATATCTACCTTATGAATTTTGTGTATGCATACACAAAAGTAAAAAGAATTAGAGAAAGAAGGAATTAAAATTTTTGGTTTTATTAAAATAATAAAAAGTAAATTGTTTTGATCATCATATTAACATATGTTCATACTCTTTAATTTACAGTCAAAACCAAACCAAACCAAAAATAAATGTAATTAAGACTGAGGCTACTTGCATAATAAATATAAAATACTTAAATCTCCAGTTCAAGTCAGAAAATAACATACTTCCCCATCCTATACTGACAATGATCTTTGTTTTCCTGATCAGTAGTAGTTTGCAATGAAGTGACAATATCTTGGCATAGCATAGTGTAGCCCTGAAGGTAATGACATGTTTTTGCTGCATATTTTCATATTTCAGGTTGCTCCTCAAATATTTCTTGGCTAGTGATTCCAAAATTATTCACTGGCTGTGTTCATTTCAGCCATACTTTACTCTTATGTAATTCCTTAATATGATAGTAGTGTAGCTATCATTATTATCATATTTATCTTGATATTAAAGTCCAAATATCAACAATTGTAA
>NW_006289872.1:0-847 GCF_000327345.1 Myotis davidii | reverse complement strand
AAATAGTTTGTCGCTGATATTTCTTGTTTGTTTGCGTTTTTTTTTGTTTTGTTTTTTTTTTGAGGTATGCTTGTAGTGCTATGAACTTCCCTCTCAGGACTGCTTTTGCTGTGTCCCAGAGATTTTGGATTGTTGTGTGTTCATTTTCATTTGTTTCCAGGAAGTTTTTGATTCCTTTCTTGATCTCCTTGGTAACCCAGTCGTTGTTTAATAACATGCTTTTTAGCCTCCATGTGTTTGAATGTTTTGGGGTGTTAGTCCTGTAGTTGATTTCTAATTTCATTCCACTGTGATCTGAGAAGATGCTGGATATGATTTCACTGTCCTTGAACTTGTAGAGAATTGTTTTGTGTCCTCACATGTGGTCTATCATTGTGAAGGATTCATGTGCACCTGAGAAGAATGTATAGTCTCCTGCATTGGGGTAAAATGTTCTATAAATGTCAATTAAATCCCTCTGATCCAATGTGTCCTTTAGAATGTCTGTTTCGTTATTAAATTTTTGTCTGGAACAACTATGCAGTGAAGTGAGAGGTCTGTTAAAGTCCCCTACTGTGACTGTATTCTTATTGATCTCTCTGTTAAAGTCCTCTAGAAGTATTTTTTTATATATATTTAGGTGCTCTTATATCAGGTGCTTATATGTTTACCAGGGTTATATCTTGTTGTTGGATCGAAAACTTTACTATTATGTAGTGACCTTTTTTGTCAATTGTGATGGCTTTCATTATAAAGTCTATTTTGTTGGATATGAGTGTTGCTACTCCAGCTGAATTTTTTCCCCATTTGTATGAAAAACTTATTTTTTGGTGATTGTTACTATTATTTTTTTCTCTATTGTTTTTTT
>NW_006289871.1:0-218 GCF_000327345.1 Myotis davidii | reverse complement strand
TGCTTTCTTTCATTTATTTCACTTAGCATTATATTCTCCAGGTTCATCCATGCTTTTTCAAAAGGTAATATTCCCTTATTTTTTTTACGGCTGAATAGTAATCCATTGTGTAAATGTACCACTGCTCTTTTATCCACTCACCTGCTGATGAGCACTTGGGCTGCTTCCAATCTTGGCTATTGCAAATAACACTACAATGAACATAGAGGTGCATGTAT
>NW_006289870.1:9090-17362 GCF_000327345.1 Myotis davidii | reverse complement strand
GTATATGAAGGTCCTATTTTGGTCTCTCATCCAGCACCACCCATCTACTACCTGGTTTATAAAATTACTCAGAGGCTTGCCTTACAGCACTAAACAGAGTGAACAGAAATTTTCACAGGTTCTCACTTGTTTTGTGTTTAAGGTATAATCCATTAATTCACGTAATTTGCTCCTTTTTTTCATACTATTTTAATATACTGAACAGGGAGTACTTTTCAGTTATAAAGACATAGCCACCATCCAGGTGAAACCCTAGGCTTAATTATTCTAACTTCTAAAGAAATGAAAGGCTCAACTAGAGTTTACATAGAATAAGAGCTGTGATATGTTTTCTCTATGAAATAATCTCTGCCATTTAAATGAAAAAAAAAAGGGTCAAAGAGGCTTTAACATCTTTGTAAATGTATGTTTTCTACTTCACAAATCACAGTCTTATTAGCTATATTGTTACCCAGAATTATTTTAAACCAAGTACCATATTTCCTCTCTTCTCCCTCTCTCCTCCCACTTCTCCCCTCCCCAAACCCCTCTTCAGGCATCTGGTCTTCAGAACTTTGACCTCAACATTCTTACAGTTAAACAGAAACCTACTGGCAGTAGGGGAGACGATGAAGACAAACAATCTTGTGCACAATTTTACATCTTAACTGCCAAGACTTATGTTACAAACTAAAGTCTACATATGTGTGTTCTCTTTAGAAACTTTTGACCAACACTCTTGTGAACCACCCACGCTCCGTTAGAACAAGCAATGTGACAGGGAAGTCTGTTAGGTCGCTGAAGTAAGACTGCGGAAATTTTGTGTCAGCGTGGACGTATCATAGTAATCAGAACTCCCTGGTTTCTCCTATAAGTAAAAAAACAAACAAGCAACTATTCTCTGTAGGACTGGCAGTAACACTTCACATGTTTCGAGAACTTTTGAGTTCCCTCTCCCACCATTTCCTTCAGTGTTCAAATTATAAGTTGGAAGGAATAAATAGCTTCTATCCAGGCAACTGAAAACAGCCAATTTAGTAACACCATATAGGTTCTATGTCGGTTATCGATTTTGAGTTTACAAAACAACCCTTAAAATCTTGGCAGCGGAACTGTTCAGAGTATCACCTGTCTTAACAGATAGAAACAAGGGTATCTATCACTGGGCCCTCCCCCCAAAAGGGCAACCCCAGGGGCCCCCGCCGCCCCCGCCCAGCTGTCAGCTGCTGCCGCCTCTACAGAGTTGACTGGTCTGTGAGGACAGCTAGCAGTCTCACGTATTTAAAAGGTGTGCTGATCAAGCAACTGCTGAGAATCACAACCACTGCAAGAAGAGAGCACAGCCGAAGCTCCACCGCCTGCCACAGCCTCCTCTCAACTGAAGGCAGGGCTCCTAGCCGGTCCCAGCCAATCAGAACACAGTCTGTGGTCACCTGGTTACGAGGGACCAATCACGGCAGCGTTCCCTCCGCTGCCCACCTGGCAGGGAAGGCAGTGGGTCAGAATGCTGGCCCTCCCTGCCCTGCAGCCCCTCTATCCCCTTTCCCAGCCTCGGGCTCCAAACAGCATTTCCTAAACACACTCAAATGTTGTCAGGAGGGCAGGAAACCTACAAATGCCCTTGGTGATGGCAAAGAAGTGAACACAAGGTTCAATTACTGTACACGTTTTGGAGAATAACAGAAAACATATCAGGGAGAAAAAGACGTGTACAGCAATTGCAAAATGTACAAACATTGACAAACCCTTCAATCAAATAGTTGCCCCCCCCAAAGGACCAGAGGGAGCGGTCTCCTTTATTAAAAGAATAGGAGAGAAAGGTCACCTCAAAAAATCAGGGAAGCAGAGATTATTAACATTCAACAGTATAAAAGATGTAAGTCTGGTGACAAGAATGAGCAATATATTAACATGTGGAGACCACAGTGGAATGGGAAATGATCTGATGAGCTTCAGTTTCTTTTAAATAGCATCTAGTTACATCCTTAGAACCTGGATGTAACTGGATGCTATTAATAATATTATTGTCTAAAGTCCTAGGAATGTCATTAGATAGCGTTTTGGATGGCTCTTGGAAGCTTGAGACAACACTGAAGATTATGTTGTAAACAGTGCCTGCACTTAACCACAGAGAAGCACACAGCAAAATTCAGGCTTCATGTGCCAGACATTTAAGGTCTTCCCTCCAGGCCCCAGAACCCTAAGAACACCTGCTCTTTCCGCGGACTCCGCCCCTCATCCCGCCCTCCCTTCCCTGGATCAGCCAGGAGAAAGCCTGTGACAGCCAGCAGAAGGGCATAAGCCTGTCCCTACAGCACCAGGAGCTCACTCTCCTCTCCCACCCCCTTCTACTTTTCCGACAGTGCCCCCAAACACTGCTGCCAGATCCCAGGGAGCCAGGGCCCTGAGCACAGGGTAAGACATCTTGTTGCGAAGGGGCCATGGGTGTCTGGGGCTTCTCCCCGCAGGGCAGGCTCCATGGATGCGGGTGGACACAGATGCGGGAAGGAAGGAGCCGCCCGGCCAGCCTTCTATCTGGGCACCTCCACCCCGGAGAGGGGGTGTCCATAGAATCCGCTTGTGGGCTGGAGAAAGGGGCACATCGCTGCCACATCCGCATCTGTCAGACTCCTCCCATCCTGCAGATGACCCTGCAGAGCCTTGCCCAGCAGTGAAGCGCCCAGCCAGGAAGGCAGTGGCTTGGACCCTGCCACCTCCCAGCTACCACACCAGGCCTCCAGGGCCAGGGTCTGCAGCCTTCGCTGAATTCAGAATCCGCAAGGACCAGAGGTCCTGAGCCTATGACCCCCTTCCCCACGGAGGACTCAGTGTAACCTGCGCTGGTCTTCATGCAGCACAAGGCCGACTGGGCAGAGGCCCAGCACCCCAAGAAAGCGGGCTAGTGATGGCTGGGGGTGGGGGTCGGGGCAGCCTCTGGGAGCCTGGCTGGCAGGTGGGGACCCTGCTGTGCAGGGGCAGGACAGCAGGTGAGTCCAAACCCAGTGGGCAGGCCCAGCCAGGCCCCTGTGCTCTCCAGAGGCTGGAGCTGACCACCCCATCTCCTCAGTAAGAACCACGCTCCCATTTCCCGCGGACCGCACAGGAAATGAGACCTGGATGCCCTGGTCTTCCCTCCGTGTGGGGTTTGACCAGCTTTCCAGCTGACTTTGGCAGCAGACATAACCCTCAAAATTCGCGTTTCCAGACGCGAATCTTTAGCCACAAAAACTTGCTGCATGCTGCATAGCCCTTTTCTGCTGTTTCTCTTCCCTAACCCCTGACCTGTCCACCAGGTTGGCTCAAGCCCAGCACACCATGCACGCCTTTCCCAACCTCTCTGCAAGCACCCAGAAAAGGCTGGGCGCCCGGCCTGCAGTGCTCAGCACCCCTCCTCCCCGCCAGCCCCCAGAAAGGGCCTGGAGCCAGGCCCACAGTGCTTAGCGGCCCCTCAGCCCTGGGATCCCCCCCCTACCCCCTCAGCTTTCTCTACTGTCTCTGGTTTGTTGCCCTGAAAGTGGTCCTGCGGAAGTGACCTCTGTTCTGCTCTAGATGCCTGCTGGTGTGGGCAAGCCACATGCGCTCTTGAGGTCCGGGCACACACTGTCCACACTGGGGGCACGCACTCTGACGCTGGGGGCACGCACTCAGACGCATGGGGCACGCGTCTTGATGCACAGGGCATGTGGTCTGATGCCTTGAGCACTTGCTCTCAACCTCCTAGGCAGGAGCTGCGGGAGTGGAGCGCTTGGGACAGGGAGGCCTGTGCACGTGGGGACACCCTGTTGTCCCTGTGCTCCCTTTATTCCAGGCTGAAGGCTCCTGGGTGTGGCTGTGACCACCCTGCCCTGCGGGGACCTGCAGGTAAGCAGAGCCTCAGGGGAGCTCCCACCACCAGTGCGGGTGGAAGGACGAAGGTCTCACTCTAGGCGTCCCTGTGAGTCTCTCCCACTTGTCAGAAGCCATGGCTCGGTTGCCCCGCAGGAGTGAAGCTGTCTGTCTGTCCACAGGAGTGATGTCTGTGCGGGTCAGGTGTGGTGGGGAGGGGAGGCTGGTCCTGCACCACTTGTCGGGGCGCTGAGGCGCCAGGTGGTGGACCTGCTACCCCTTCTCCCTCCTGCACCAGCTTCAGCCTCCTGCCCACAGACCCACCTCTCGGCCTGTTCCCACCTTCACAGTGTCTCCATAGGCCCACACAGATACACACTAGGTCTGTAACTGGGTTAGACCTGCCACCCAGAACCATCAAGACACAGAACCATCAGGACATCCTCACTGCTGGGATAGGCACTGCCCACAGCCTGCGTATAGCTATTTGCCCTCCTCTTTATCCTGCTGCACTGGGAACTGCAGTGTCACACCCACCCGAGTCCTCACAGGGCCCAGGATATCACTGTGCTCACTGAGCATGCCTTCAACACACCTGGCCTGGGTGCAGTCAGGGTCCTTACCTGCATGGCTGTATCCCCTCTTCCCATTCTGTGTCTGTTTTGAGAAGGTGATTACTTCACTCAAGAGGTTCATTGAAATAATGAGACTGCTTAGTCATTCCCATGGAAGAGCAGAGCATCTGGCCACCTCACAATCCTTGGTGGGTCAGAGACGGGATAAATCACACAGCCCTAAGTACAGCTGCCAGCCCTGCAAAATGATGGCCTTGCTGGTGCATTCGGAGAGCAGGGTCTACAGCGACAGTCTTTCTCTGAATCTCATACTTGTTAAAAAGGATAAAGATTCAGATGACACATTTCAGAAACCATGAACGGCCCGGATAAATCCTCCACTGCACGCTGTTTCTATGGTCACTTCTTTGGGGAAGACCCTACCTTTAACAGCTGCCCAGCTTCTCTTCCCGACCTGGAAAAGTCACATGTTCACCTGCCAGCAATGAGAAGCTCTTGGGAGATATCAAACGTATTGAAAGCATTGTAGTTCCTGCTTTTCCCCTGCTGGCTGTGTGACCACAGAGGAGTGCCCAACCTCTCTGAGATGGTTTCTTCCTGCCTACATCAAGTGATTAAACAAAACTTGGTCCTGCCAGTGTAGCTCAGAGGTTGAGCTTAGTCCCAGGAACCAGAAGGTTGTCTGTTTGATTCCGGTTGAGGCACATGCCTGGGTTGTGGACACCATCCCCAATGTGGGGCATCTAGGAGGCAGCTGACCAGTGATGTTCCTCTCTCACCAATGTTTCTATCTCTCTATCTCTCTCCCCTCCTCTCTCTCTAAAAATCAATAAAAACAAAACAAAAACTTATCCCTGCAATCCTGCACATCCCTTTGCTATTGCCGATTGTGAACAACCAGCATGTCTCTGGCACTCAGGTTTCAAATCTCGAAGATACACACGCAGAGGATGCTCCGAGGTCAGGGGTCAAAAAGATTCACATAAAACAGCCTGCAGTGAAGGAGCCATCTTCCTGTCAACATGAAAGGTGGGACATATTTCTGGAAATTGACTGTGTTAGACTTGGGAAATTATAATCTAGATAGAATCTTTTGCAAATCTTGCTTCTGAGATGTTGCTGCCAAGTTTCATAATTCTGTTTCCTCTATCCTCCGTGCTCTCAGACATACACATCTGAGAGAATATATATATGGCACATACATACCTTACATTTTCCCACAAATGCAGCTCAACCCCTGTGGAAAATCACCAGGCATTAGTGCACAGGTTCCAAATAGTAGGCATTTCCTATTAAATGAAGTTGGGGATGGAATTTATTATATTAACTAAACCAATTTCCATGCGATGATGGTGAAACTTCTGTCTGGCAGCCTGGCTATCTCTGTGGTGGCAGCATTCCTTCACCAGGCGCATCTTGGCTGCCCCTGCAAGAGCACTCCCAATGAAGAAGGTGCGGCTGCATGGCAGTGTCACTGTGCTTTGTGCTGCCAGCTGTGGAATGAGGGCTGCAAGCTGGGGAACAGCTTTGGGCCTCCTCATGCCTGTTAACGACCTGCATCAGAATGGGCTGCTTTCTTTGTCATTTTACTTAGTTTTCTTAGGGCCAGATTCAAGTTTTGTTCATAAAATCATGCTGGTGATAAATGAAGGGGACCCTATAAACCCTCCGAAGCGTACAGATTGTGGGCTAGGAATACAACAGCAGGTTTTGCCAATGGAAGGAAATATGTCAAATTCTACGTTACAGATTTTTAAACATGTATTTGCTTAATGAAAAGGTGGTGCAAGTGTGTGTGTAAAACTCACAGGATAGGAGAGTTACAAGGGTACAGCGGGAATCTAAAACCTGTCTCCAGCTAACAAAGCTCTGTCTAGTGGTAACTAAGGCTATTGATTCTTATGTGTCCTCTGGCTTATTTTAAGGTGAAGGAAAATGGCACTCAGACCAGCAAAGCGATTAATTGAGCCACACCACTGGTTACTTGCTGTAGCTAGACCACTGGACCAGGACCTGGCCTCCCCCAACCCTCACATATTCGTCCCCATCATCCATGGCTGTCCACAGGCCCCAGGAAAACTAGAGACATTCTTTTCTTAAAACACAAACTACAACATTAATAAAACAGAAGGCCGAGAAGAACCTTCAGACACAGTGCTTTCACTTGGAAGAATGTTCAATGCAGGACACCGGAGATTAGCTCTGAAAGAGATATATAGGGAATCCATTCCAATGGCCTCACTTATAGATGAGGAAGCTGAGGTTCCGACAAGGAAATACATTTCCAGCTCATTAATGCTGACAGAACCCGTTTGCGTGAACTCCAAGCCGTGCTTCTGACTTTGCAGAGGCGGTCTGGGCTCTCTCTCCCTTGCCCCATTGTCATCTCTTGGTCTGCCTGGCTGCGTCAGGGCATTATGGCTAAGTTGGAATGGCAAATGCAGGAGCTCACTGATTTTCAAAATGGTTTTACCTATAGGAACTTGAGAGGACATCTCTGGCTAGAAGATTTGGCACTGAGTGTCTGGAAACCTTGAACTGAGACTAATGTTCAAAAGCAGTACCTCCCACTTGCTCCTGGAGAGAAGCCTTTCCTGCACGGTGAGTCCTTGATGGTGAGTCCTTGACTGGTCATTACTAAAAGGTGCACCAACTTAGTAATCCACATGTTCAACCTAAATGTTCATGTTAACTAATGTCACCCCAATAAAATTTAATGGAAAAAAAAAGAAAAAGAAAGGAAAAGAAACAACCAATGAAAAAATAAATAAAAGGTGCACCTTTTATTTATAAAATAAAAGTGGAAAATGGGTTGCTAGGCATTTGGACATCTTTTGTCTTGTTAGTAGAGCAAGCTATGGGCTTTGGAAAAATAAAGCAATCATGAATCAAGCTTTGAAAAAAAGCTATGTAGTAACAAGTTTCCTCATATCTTTCTAATTTGGGTTGTATCCAGCGGTTCTCCACCTTCTGGCCCTTTAAATACAGTTCCTCATGTTGTGACCCAACCATAAAATTATTATTGTTGCTATTGTATAACTGTAATGTTGCTACTATTATGAATCATAATGTAAATATCGCTATGCAGGATGGTCTTAGGCGACCCCTGTGAAAGGGTCGTTTGACCACCAAAGGGGTCACGACCTACAGGTTGAGAACTGCTGTATACAATTCTCACCACTTTCATTGTAAAAGTGATTATAATGAAACTAGTGGCCTGGTGCACAAAATTTATGCACATTAAAAGGGGATTAATTAGAAGAAATATTTTAATATTGCTATTTGCCCTTTCTCTATAATAGAAGTGTCAGAGATGGAAAAAAATTAGTAAAATGTACATGAAAATCTTTCTCCTATCAGAGTCTGGGGTGCACCGTGGGACTGAGTCAAGTCCCCGCCTACCAATCGCGCGAGACCCAGACCCAGACCCAGCCAGCCCCACACCCATTGGGTGAGATCCAGACCCAGCCGGCCCCACCTTTGTCAAGCCCCACCAGGTGAGGGGGTGTGGTGCAGCCTCAAGTCCCACATCAAGCCCCACTGGGGAGGACATGGCCTGAGGACCCTCTTCATGCCCCACCTGGTGTGGGGGCGCAGCCTCAGGACCCCCGTCAAGCCCCGCCTGGTGGAGTGTGCAGCCTCAGGTCCCCCAGCCCAGGGTGGGGGGGAGCAGCCTGAGTTTCCCAGCCCAGCACCGGGTCAGGGGGTGTACCTTGAGATCCCCTGTCAAGCCCCTCCAGATGGGGGGTGCAGCCTCAGGTCCACTGGCCCAGTGCCAGGGTGGGATACGCAGTCTGAGGTCCCCTGCCCCAGCGCCGGGGTGGGGGGGTGCAGCCTGAGGTCCCCCGACAAGCCCTGCTGGGCAGGGGGTATGGCCTGAGGTCCCCTGGTCT
>NW_006289870.1:6696-8300 GCF_000327345.1 Myotis davidii | reverse complement strand
AGAGAGTTAGAAACATCGATGAGAGAGAAACATGGATCAGCTGCCTCCTGCACACTCCCTACTGGAGATGCGCCCCTTAGCCTCCTTTCTATAACCTTCTCTCTCCACTCTTACACTGTAGTCATACTGCAGTCTCAGTTTTGTCAACACATCAAACTTTGTTGTTTTGAGCTTCATTTATATAGTTCCTTCTGGTTGGAATACTCTCCACTCCACTTACCTCTGTACTCCCTCCAAATTTTTAGCAGGCAATCTTCCCAAATACCTTCAGCTGTCAAGTTAGATGTCACTGCTCCTGGGTTGCCTTTTCTGTGTTATTTAAAGCCTACTCTAGTATATGTTGGCAGAGCACACTCTCCTTCTCATTTCGTTGCATACATCATAATTTGTTGGATTTGTTTACCTCTCACAGCTCCTTTAAAAGTTCTTTGAGATCAAAGACAACTAGTTTTCAACACCTTGCCTATTCTTAAGGTATACTTCTTTTATTTTCAGTTATAGTTTACATTTAATATTATTAGGTACTAGAGGCCCAGTGCACAAATTTGTGCATGGGTGCGGTCCAGCTGGCCAGGCCCCAATTGGGGAGGATCAGGACTGGGCCTGTCGGGAGGAGGAGGAGGTGGGAGGTTGTCCAGCCGGACCGCCACGATCAGAGCCAGGTCAGATAGGTGAAGGGGCTGTGGGTGATTGGCCGGTGGGCCCCGGCCCCAATTGGGGTGGGGGTGCCAATTGGGCGTGGGGCCAGCAATGGGGTGGGGCTGCAGGAGGCTGGTTGACTGGCCCTGCCCCTTATTGGGGTAGAGGGTGGCAACAGGGGCAGGGCCAGCTGGGGAGAGGGGCTTCAGGCTGAGTGGGGTGGTGGGGGCCCATTGGGGGTGGGCCTAGCCAGAGGGAGGGGCTGCAGGAGGTTGGCCACCAGCCCCACCTCCTATTGGGGTGGGGGGCAATCAGGTGCAGGGTTAGCCCATCGGGGGCGGGGCTGGCCGGGAGGAAGGGCCACGAGAGTTTGGCTAGCGGGCCCAACCCCGGACCGGCCGGTTCATTGACCACAGAGGGCGTCATAGTGATCAGATGTTCCAGTCATTACAGCGTTCCGGTCACTGGGTTTTTATACATATATAGATTACTTTCAGATGTACAGCATAGTGGTTAGAAAATCATGTAATTTACAGACTTGTTCCCCCAATATTTCAAGTACCTACATGGCCCTATACATAGTTATTACGATATTGATTAGTCCCTGTGCTGTAATTTACATCCCTGTGACTATTCTGTACCTGCCAATTTGTACTTCTTAGTCCCTTCACCTTTTTCACCCAGTGCCCACAGCCTTCATCTCCTCTGTCAATTGACACTCTGTTGTCTGTATCTGTGAATCTGTTTCTATTTTTTTGTTTATTTTGTTCTTTAGATTTCATATGTAAGTGAAATCATACGGTATTTGTCTTTCTTTACCTGACTTATTTCACAAAGCATAATACCCCCTAGGTCTATTCATGCTGTCACAAAAGGTAATATTTCTTTTTAATGGTCAAGTATTATTCCATGTGTGTATGTACCATAGCTTTTTTTTTTTTTTTTAATCCTCACCCAAGGGCATG
>NW_006289870.1:0-2267 GCF_000327345.1 Myotis davidii | reverse complement strand
AAACATCAATCTGTTGCCTTCTGTATGTGCCCCTACCAGGGATGGAGCCCACAACCTGGATATGTGCTCTGATCAGGAATCAAATGGGCAACCTTTAAGTGCAAGGGGTGGTGCCCAATCATCTGAGCCCCACTGGCCAGGGCCCAACAATTCCATTTTATGGTATACACTAAAAGGACTTGAAATCTGGAACTCAAATGGATATGTGTACACCAAGGTTCATAGAAGCATTATTTACAATAATGTAGGGGTGGAAATAACCTAAATGTCTATCAACAGAGGAATGGACAAACAACAGTTATATATACATACAACAAACTATTATTCATTTTACAAAGGTAATGAAATTCTGATTCATGCTGTGAACCTAGAAAACATGGTAAGTATGAAGCGAGCCAGGGGAAAAAAGGACAAATATATGATTCCATTTATATGGGATATCTACAGTGGACAAATTCAAAGAGATAGAAAGTAGAATAGAGGTTATAAGGCACTGGACGTAGGGAGAAATGAGAAGTTAGTGTTTAATTTGTATAGAATATCTGTTAGTTATGATAAAAAGTTCTGGAAATGACAGTGGATGATGGTTACACAATATTGTGACTGTACTTAATGACACTGGATTACACATTTAAAAATGGTTAAAATAATACATTTTGTTAGGTATATTTTACCACAATAAAAATAAATTAAATTGAAAAGCAAAACAAAGATAAGAAGGAACCAGGGAATCTAATGAACAAAATAAACTGATGGACAAAATAGATCCAGAGACATAGAAGCATGGAATAGTCTGAGGAATCTGAAGGAAGGTAGGGGTAGGATATGGGTGGGGAGACATTAACCAGGGCAACTCATGTGTATACATGTATAGCCCTGGGACACAGACAATAGTGTGATGAAGACCTGCAATGGACATATATAGGGTGGAGGTGCTTATTGGGGAAGGGGAGAGAGGGGGAGACAGCTGTGATACTTTCAACAATAAAGATAAATTTTTTTAAAAAGTAACCAGGGGAACCAGAAATCTTTACTATGACTTAAATAGGACCAAGGGCCCAGTTTACAGGGACTTGTTTTTAAAGAAACAAAGTTGAGATGTTAAATATCTCTATAAACAGAAGATTGAGGTAATATGTATATAAATCATATATATGTAATATGAGGATAAATGGGTAATTTTTTTGTCTTTGGAAATATTTGACATTTTCTAATTAATATTCAGTAGGCATGCAAAATCAAAGTAATTAGGCCTATGTTGCATTGAAAGGAATTAAAGGAAAGAGTTGGGATTATTTTGAGGATATTTTATATTCTCCACTTGATTATTAGTTTCTCGAGAGTAGGAGCTGCATTCACTCATGTATGTAGTTGTATTCCTTGCCACTTGGTAAACCCTGATCTGTTTTTTGTATGAATGATTGTGGGCAGGATTAGCAAAGTTGTTTTTGTTTGGGGCATAACTGGATTGCAATGTAGGTGTTAGCAGCAATGTCTCCAGTATGGCACTAGAACAAGAGAAATACAATAGGAGCTCAAAGCTATAAAAAGTTGAGGGTATGGGAGGAATGTAAAGATGCATCCTATACGTTAAAGTCAAAAAGAGTTTCACACTATTTTATCAGTTTGTATAGAATACACTAAATTATTCTACAAATATTAAAATACAATATGTGAATTATCTTAATATTAGGTATTAGATAGATCATGTTGGCTCCTTCAGTGGAGACCCCAGTGAGGTCATTAATTGCTCCTTTTTTCAGAGTACTGTAATTTCTGGATTCTAAATTGTCATGCCTGTGCTCACCAAGGATCAATCACTATGGATTCCTACTGGATAGTGATTTGTGCCTGCAAAGTTTACCAGCCAGTGCAGTTTAAACTTGCAACTGTTGCCTTCTATAAGATGGTCGAACCAGGCAATTTCGGCATAAAAATGATCACTAAATGAAGTGCGAGACAATGAAAAGCCACAGGTCACATCATTAAATGTATCTGAGATAAGCATCATTATTCTCTGTTCATGTTACTTGGCAATACTATTTATGTTACTTTAATCTAATCCTAAATGTTATTGTAAATGTTTTCCTTTTATTCTATTTTTTTTAATTCTTTATTGTTTAAAGTATTACATAAGTCTCCCTTTCTCCCATTGATCTCTCCCTGGCCACCCCCACCCCCAGCATATGCCCTCACACCCCTACTTTTTGTGTGCATTGGTTATGCTCATATGCTTGCATAAAAGTCCTTTGGTTGCTCTCTTACCC
>NW_006289869.1:0-467 GCF_000327345.1 Myotis davidii | reverse complement strand
CAAACTGCAGCGGGAAGGCCGGGGAGGGGAGGGTGGCAGAAGTGGGGTGGTAAGAGATCTACCAAAGGACTTATATGCATGCATATAAGCATAACCAAAGGACATAAGACACTGGGGGGTAGGGGAGACCAAGGGATTGTCAAGGGTGGGGGTGAAAGGAAACATATGTAACACTCTTTGTAATACTTTAAAAATTAAAAAAAATTGGACATTTTTGTGTTTCAAAAAGCACAGAATGCCTGGGGGTGCAAAGGAGACATATGTAATACCCTTTGTAATACTTTAAGCAATAAAAAAAAAAGAAAGAAATGAAAAAGAGCCTGGCAGGTGTGGCTCAGTAGTTGAGTGTTGACCTATGAACCAGGAGATCACAATTTGATTCCTGGTCAGGACACATGCACAGGTGTTTGGGCTACATCACCAGTAGGGGGCACGCAAGAGGCATCCAATCAATGATTCTCTCTCAT
>NW_006289868.1:0-566 GCF_000327345.1 Myotis davidii | reverse complement strand
CAGTGGAAGTGACAACTCCAATTCATCCTGAGACACAGAGCACTCTGGGCAGGTAGCTGGGTGGGTGTGGCCAAAGGCCAGCATCCTCACTTGTCAGCTGACCTGGAGGTGATGAGTAGGCCCAGATGTCCCTGGCACGGGGCTGGTGGGGGCAACAGACGATGGGCACTAGGACACTGCGCATTGACAAGACCAATTGTGAGCCCTGGTTGGTTTGGCTCAGTGGATAGAGCGTCAACCTGTGGCCTGAAGGGTCCCGGGTTCGATTCTGGTCAAGGGCACGTGCCCGGGTTGCAGCCTCGATCCCCAGCAGAGGGCGTGCAGGAGGCAGCCGATCCACGATTCTCTCTCATCATTGATATTTCTATTTCTCCCTTTCCCTTCCTTTCTGAAAGCAATAACAATATTTTTTTTAAAAAGACCAATTATGGGGGACTGCCCCTTGCGTGTATCAGGCTGTTCATTCTGGGATGACACTCTGTCCTCACTCGGCACCTGGCGAACTCGAATTCTCGGTTCAGACAGGAGCCTCCTGCCCCGCCCTCCGCCCAGGGCGGCCGGGGCCC
>NW_006289867.1:1492-2546 GCF_000327345.1 Myotis davidii | reverse complement strand
CCAAGGGGGCAGGTGCCCAACTGGGCAGGGAAGAGTGTCCATCAGATTTTAGACTCTGTTGAGAGACAGCTAACAGTTGGCAGCCTGTATACTCCCTTGCAGGCCTGAGTCACCATGCCCATGTCAGGGGTAGTAAAGCTGGAAAAACAAAAGCCTGTTTAGAATAGAAGGTCTGGGGCATAGTCATGCATAGGTAGAAGATTTTATGCCAACAGTTACTGTTTTGTTTTAAATCCATGAAAAGGAATTAGCAAGGAAAGTCAGAAAATCTTAGAGTAGATCAGTATGTTCTTCTTATGTAATTCCTCTGGAATCTGGAGATATGTGAAGGCATTTCTTCCCTCCTGGGAAGGCACTTAAGCATTCTGTATTGCCAAAAGGATCCCAATTGTCTACAGCTGTTATCTGAGCTCTCAGTTCAAGCTGGGTTTATGAAAAGCTGGTACCATGGATCTGTCTCTTGCCCAATGGCATAAGCTGGGCCCTCTCTGGATAAGAAACCTGGGTTTCCCAAGAGATGTGATCAATGCCGGGGCCCCGCCTGCAGAGGAGGGGAACCCAAGTCGGGTGCTGGGCATGGAGGCCACAGGGAGCAGAGGCTAACAAGGAGACAGAACTGAACCTCACATCACCCTACTTGGCCCAGAGATGGTTGGTAGTCAGAGACGGGTAAGACTCCACAGAGGTGGGGCGACCTAAGACAGACACAGCCGAGGGCCAGTAGGAGAGAACTTGGGGTTCAACAGAGGTGGGGCACAGATCCTCACCCCCCCCAATGGTGCAGGGGCTTGAACACTCGCCCCTTCTGAGGAAGGTCTCCTGTCCCCATGGCTGCTTCTTGCTTCCCATGCCCAGCGCAGACCAGGAACCAAATAACAGAAGAGACTTGGTCCAGCTGAAAATGGTACCCAGAAAAATGGAGGCTTAGTTCAACAGACTCTAAATTTAAACCTAGCCTAACAAACAGGAATGCATGAGCCTCTTCAAGGCAAATAGTACTAAATCTTGATTTTTTTTTTTTATAACCATGGAGGAATTCTAAGAAGAAACATCC
>NW_006289867.1:0-344 GCF_000327345.1 Myotis davidii | reverse complement strand
GGGACTGACTGGCAACCTGGGGGTCTTGGGAACTTTGAAATCTGGGCACAACACCAGTGACTAGAGCAAGTTCACCCCCTGAGACAGCAAGTTCACCCCCGGAGACAGCAAGAACCCAGAGTGTGTGCTTACCTTTTTCACAGGCCATGCTCCTCACCACGTTGTCTCCCGCTCAGCCGGGAGGCTGGCAGGAAGGAATCAGTGGGGGGTGCCGCCTGGCAAGCTTCCTAGGGCTGTGCTCTGGTACATTTGGGGGCGAAATCTCACGAGATCACGAGATCAGGAACATCCCAATTTCAGGGGGTTGGAGAGGGGCGTGTTTTAACAGGCCCAGAGAAGGTGGA
>NW_006289866.1:0-266 GCF_000327345.1 Myotis davidii | reverse complement strand
GATAGAGTGTAAGCCTGGGGACTGACGGGTCCTAGGTTGGATTCCGGTCAAGGGCATGCACCCAGATTGTGGGCTTGATTTCCAGTAGGGCGTGTGCAGGAGGCAGCAGATCAATGGTTCTCTCTCATCATTGGTGTTTCTGTCTTTCTCTCTCTCTCCCTTCCTCTCTGAAATCAATTTTAAAAAAAGGTGAGAATAGATGATAAAATAAATGACGGAGAAAAATTATAATTAAGTTTTTGTAAATTTAATAATACAAGTGCTTT
>NW_006289865.1:0-231 GCF_000327345.1 Myotis davidii | reverse complement strand
CCCCTGCCAGCCTGCGAGTCAGAAACCCACCGCTGGCGGCATTGCGTCCTCTGCTGGAGATGGCGGCCAAGAGCCGCAGAGCCTTCTCCCAGCTCTGAGATGGAGGCCCTTTCCCAATACCGGTCATTTGTAAAACAATCGTCCGGTGCATTGCCGGAGGCTGATGCCCCACGTTGACCACACCGTTTTATTTTATTTTTTTCAGAGAATAGAAAACAGAAATTTTACTCA
>NW_006289864.1:595-832 GCF_000327345.1 Myotis davidii | reverse complement strand
GCTCTATCCACTGAGCCAAACGAGTTAGGGCAGTCATAGTATATTTTTATGATTTTTCTGATACTGGTAAACCATGTTTTTACCTTAATCAGTCTTGCTAGAATTAAAAACTTATCAATTCTCTATCACTTATATCTTTTCTTTTTTTTTTAATTTTTTTTTTTCCTCTTTGTGAAATAATTTGCACTTCTTTTTACAACTTCTTAAGAGAAAACAACATTAATCTTTAACATTCTT
>NW_006289864.1:0-481 GCF_000327345.1 Myotis davidii | reverse complement strand
CCATAGAGATCAGCCTATTCAGATGTTTATTCTTCTTGGTTGAGTTTTGGAATGTTGTATTTTTCTAGGACTATGTCCATTTCTTCTAGGTTGACCAGTTTGTTGGAAGAGTTGCTCATAGTATTTTTTTATGATTTTTCGTATTTCTGTGAGGTCTGTTGTTATTGTGCCTATCTCCTTTCTGATTTTGTTTATGTGAGCCCTCTCTCTTTGCTTCTTAGTGAGCCCGGCTAGAGGTTCATCAATCTTATTTATCCTTTCAAAGAACTAGCTCTTGATTTCATTGATATTTTGTAATTTTGTTTTTTTTTTGTTTGTTTGTTTTTGGTCTCTATGTCATTTATTTCTACTCTGATCTATATTATTCCTTCCTTCTGCTCACTCTTGGCTTTTCTTGTTGCTCTCCTTCTAAATCTTCAAGTTGCAGAGTTAGATGGTTTATCACCAGTTTTTGTTGTTTTTTGAGATAGGCCTGTAGAGC
>NW_006289863.1:0-514 GCF_000327345.1 Myotis davidii | reverse complement strand
GTCTTTTGGGGTTCATTTTGTTTGGGACTTTGTAAGCTTCTTAGATTTGTTTGAGCTTTTTCTTCCCCATATCAGGGAAGTTTTCTAACATTTTTTCAAAGAGGTTTTCTATTCCTTGCTCAATTTCCTCTCCCTCTGGCACCCCTATTTTTCGGATGTTTTTTCATTTTGTGTTGTCCCAGAGTTCTCTTAGGCTCTCCTCCTGCTTTTTATTTTTATTTTTCTAGAAGCTGTTCTGCTTGGGTATTTTTTCCTACCTTGCCTTCTAGCTCACTGATGCAGTCCTCTGCTTCTTCTCGTCTACTGTTGATGCTTTCTATTGAGTTCTTTATAACAGTGATGTCATTTTTCATTTCTTCTTGGTTTTTCTTCATTTCCTCTTGGTCCTTACACATATTGTTGAATTTGTCTTCCATTCTTTTCATCCACCTGATGGCCACTTCTCTAAATTCTTTCTCTGACAGTTTGCTTGCCTTTATTTCCTCCGTTTCATTTACTTCCTTTTCTGGTGATG
>NW_006289862.1:0-475 GCF_000327345.1 Myotis davidii | reverse complement strand
CATAGATTTTGGATTATTCTGTTTTCATTGTCATTTGTTTCTAGAATGTGTTTGTTTTTTTAAAATATATTTTTATTGATTTCAGAGAGGAAGAGATAGATAGAAACTTCAAAGATGAGAGAGAATCATTGATTGGCTGCCTCCTGCATGCCTCCTACTGGAGACTGAGCCCTAAACCCGGGAATGTGCCTTTGACTAGAATCTAACCTGGGACCCTTCAGTCCGCAGGCCAATGCTCTATCCACTGAGCCAAACCGGCTAGGGCTCTAGAATGTTTTTTATGTCTTTTTTGATCTCTTTGGTAACCCATTCATTGTTTAATAACATGTTATTTAACCTCCAAGTGTTTGAATTTTTTTTATTGTTTTTATTGTAGTTGATTTCTAATATTATGCCATTGCGATCTGAGCAGATGCTTGATATTATTTCAGTCTTCTTGAACCTGAAGAGACTTTGCCTGTGTCCCAATATGTGG
>NW_006289861.1:0-717 GCF_000327345.1 Myotis davidii | reverse complement strand
CATAGGTTCGCCATCACTGGCATAGCCCATGATCACATCCCATTTTGAGTGCCAGAGGGAAGGGTGGGTGGGAACTGGGTGGAGATGGGCAAAGGGGGGGGGGATATGAGGACACCTATAATAGTGTCAACAATAAAAATGAAGTTAAAAAAACAGTGTTTAGTTGAGATAAAATACAAGACATATGAAATTTACCATCTTAATTATTTTTAATAGATTTTTACTGATTTCAGAGAAGAAAGGCGAGGGAGAGCGAGATAGAAGCATCAATGATGAGTGAGAATCATGGATCCGCCGCCTCCTGCACACCCCACACTGGGGATTGAACCTGCAACCTGGGCCTGTGCCCTGATCCGGAATCCAATCATGACCTTCCGGTTCATAGGTCAATACTCACCACTGAGCCAAGCTGGGTGGGCTTTTTAATTTTTTATTCATTCTTTTTACAGAATTTTTTATTTATTGATTTTTTACAGAGAGGAAGTGAGAGGGAGAGGGATAGAAGTTAGAAACATTGATGACAGAGAAACATTGATCAGCTGCCTCCTGCACACCTCCTACTGGTTAGGGCCCATGTTTACATTTAGAAAACAAAAAAAGAGCCTTAGATGGTCTGTCTCTATGGTTGGAGCATAGGTCTGTGGACTGTAGGGTCCCAGGTTTGATTCAGGTCGAGGTCACATACCCAGGATGTGGTCTCAACTCCCAGTAAGGACG
>NW_006289860.1:5765-7958 GCF_000327345.1 Myotis davidii | reverse complement strand
GTCCTCTTTGGAAAAATGTCTATTCAGGTCCTTAGTCCATTGTTTGTTTTTTGGTGTTGAGTTGTATAATTCTTTATAAGTTTTGGATATTAACCCCTTTTCAGATGTATCACTGGCAAATATATTCTCTTTGTTAATCATCTTAAACATCGGAATTTCACTGAGACAAAGGTGGTGGCTTCATTGCTGAGTAATTGTCATGGGAGAGAAGTTTGAGAAATCCAGAGCACAAAGACTGTCCAGTGCCTAAAGGAGAAGAGGGAAGTGGTTCAGATGGTGTCCTTATGCCCTTTCTGCCTCAGTCAGTGTCTTCTACACTAGATCCTAAAACTGTGCCTTTTATTTTGAGAACCTGGAAAGCAGTTAATATAGTAAGGAAATGGTAACTGAGGCCCCGCTGATGGCAGCTCATATATTCACCCTTATTTTTGGAACACCTGGTGTTTACAGGGTTTGCTTTGTGGTGGAGGCCAACTACATGATGATAAACATCAAGTAGAAGATATCATGAAGCAGTAAATGTGAGAGCTGTAAATGGGTCATTTCAATTTCACAATTATATAAAAGTGCAATTATATATTTTACAATTATATATATGACAGAAGAGACATCATAGCATGATGTGAGCCCAAGGAGGACACCTTATCCATTCTCAGAAAGTCAGGAAATAAGAAATGGTAGGAGGAAAAGAGGTTTGTAAATAAAAGTTATGGGGTAAGGAAGCCTGGGTGTTTAAGGAAGGCTGTGTTCAAATGCCCAGTGTTAAGAGAATATATACAGTGTGTGAAATTCCAACCAGTTTGTTCATTCTAAGCATAAGAGTCTTAAGCCCTACACAGCTTAAAAAATTCCTGAAAGTCTGAATTGATCTTAAAAATTTATTTTCTTCTAATTGCCCATCTTTATAAATTTGGAGTAGGAATTTGGAGACCATTCCAGTGGACATCCAAGTAGACTTTATATCTGAAAATAAATTAGTGACTAGAATTTCAAGGCCTTATTGAGAGACCAAAAGAACAAGATTAAGGTGAACATTTTGTAAATTTAGTTTTCTGCTGTAGTAAATAGAGTTTTCCTGTTGAGCTGACTTATGGTATTTCAATAAATACTTTGACCCTGTCATGGGAACGTTGTCATTCCAGGTATTTTTATTTCAGTTTTTATCTAATAATTGCATCTATTTATGTTTGAATAAGTATACTTTATACAAGATGTAACAGACACAGAATATACAGTGCAAGATTAGTTATCTTCTCCCATTGTACCTCAACTCTGAGCACCCATTCCTGTTGTGTCCAATATAGAAGTTTATTTCATATTTTTCCAGAGATAGATAATAATATATCCATATATTCATTATGTTCTAAACTTAGTCATAGCAACTATGCACACTTTCTGCAACTTTATTTTCACTTATGATAAATCTTGGAGATTTCCAATATTAGGACAAAGAGAGCATCTTTTCTGATTTTACTGACTGCAGATTATTCCTCTGTGAGAACATCTCAAAATTTACCTGACCAATATCAGACAGAGGGCATTTAACGTCGTTTCCAGACTTTTTGAATTAAGAGTGTCCTCCAACAATTATACTATTACATATGGTATTTTCAACTTGGGTAAAAACATCTAAGATCAATTCATAAATGTAAACTTGCTTGATCTACAGTATTTGCAAATTTTAAAATTTTGATGCATATTTGCATCAATTTGCCCTCTCCCTGGAAAATATGAGAAATTTCCAGTTTCCTAAAATTCCCAACAACCATTTGTCCTATCAAAACTTTGCCCTCTGCCATAACAAGAGATAAGAAAGACCACTTCATAATACTAAAGGGATCAATACAACAAGAGGATATAACCCTGATAAACATATATGCACCAAATGCAGGAGCACCCACATACATAAGAAAACTCCTGGAAGATATCAGGGGAGAGATCAACAACAATAAAATCATAGTAGGGGACTTTAATACACCACAGACATCACTGGATAAGTCCGCTAGACAAAAAATTAGCAAAGCAACAGCAATCCTAAATGACTCACTAGATCAGATGGACTTAATTGAATCTTCAGAACACTTCACCCCAAAGCCACAAAATATACGTTCTTCTCAAGTGCTCATGGGACATCTTCAAAAATAGACCACATATTGGGTCACAAACAAAGTCTCCCCATATTTAAGAAGATTG
>NW_006289860.1:1791-2890 GCF_000327345.1 Myotis davidii | reverse complement strand
GGAGATACACAGGCAGAGCTGCCTCAAACAGATTGTCAAACTGCAGCGGGAAGTTCGGGGAAGGTTGGGGGGCAGGAAGCAGGGGGGTAAGAGATGACCGAGGGACTTGTATGCATGCATATAAGCATAACCAATGGACATAAGACACTGGGGGGTAGGGGAGGACAGGGGATTGTCAAGGGAGGGGAAAAAAAGGACACATATGTAATAACCTTTGTAATACTTTAAGCAATAAAAAAAAGAAAAAAAGAAAATAAATAATCCTCAAAAAAAAATAAAAAACAACAACAAAAACAACCTGTCCTTTCTGGACCATCTAAAAGGTGACATAGTTACCTCCTAGTTTTACTTTGCCTGTTTTTTAATTTAAAGCTAGATATGTTTATTCTTTTCTTATATGTTTGTCTATTTAGGCATGTGGTTGTTATTCTTTGCTTGCCAGATTCATAAGGGCTCATTATAGTTGAAGAAATGATCTCCATGATAATACAGATTGCCAGTGTCTTTTCATCTAACCACTTGTCCTTTTGCTTTACTAAAACCTTTTTCTATGAATAAATCATTATTTTCTAACTTGTTTTCCATCCTTTATTTTATTTGTTTGTTTGTTTATTTATTTATTTCCTCACCTGGGGATATTTTTTTTATTGATTTTCAGAAAAAATGGAAGAGAGAGGGAAAGACAGAGAGAATCACTGATGTGAGAGAAACACATTGATTGGTTGCCTCCTGCATGAGCCCTGACCAGGGCCCAGGCCATGGAGGAACCTGCAACCTAGTAATGCACCTTTACTAGAAATTGAACTGCAGTTCAACACTGTATCAACGGAGCCAAAACAGCTAGGGTTGTTTTCCATTCTTTAAATGATTTAATTCAATCAAAATAAAGCGAGTGTTTTGAATATCAGAGTGTGATATTCTTTTTTTGTTGTTTCAATTTTTTCCCTTTATTAAGATAGTACAAATGTGTCCTTATGCCCCCAATATCCTCTCACCCCCCCCAATCCTACCCTCACCCTCACCCCCGGTTGTCCACATCTATCACTCATGCTTATATTCATGCATACAAGTCCTTTGGTTGATCTCTCCCCCTCAATCC
>NW_006289860.1:0-467 GCF_000327345.1 Myotis davidii | reverse complement strand
TCCTTCAGAATATATCTGAGATTTGCTACCTGTGGATTCCTCTAATATTTTTATGATTTCCCGTCTTATCTCTAAGTCTTTTATCCATTTGAGTTTATTTTTGTTTAAGGTGTAAGTTGGCGATCTAATTTCATTTTTTTGTATGTGTCTGATCAAATTTCCCAGCACCATTTATTAAAGAGACTGCCTTGACTCCATTGTATATCCTTGCCTCCTTTGTCAGATATTAATTGCGCATTAATTAATGGTTTGGGTCGATTTCTCGGTTCTCTATTCTATTCCATTGGTCTCTATGTCTGTTCTTGTGCCAGTGACAGGCAGTTTTGAGAACAGTGGCTTTGTAATACAGCTTGATATCTGGTATTGAGATCCCTCCTACTTTGTTTGTTCTTCTTTCTTAGGATCGCAGCAGCTATTCATTTTTTTGTTTGTTTGTTTTTTATTATTATTACTAGAGGCCCGGTGCA
>NW_006289859.1:0-283 GCF_000327345.1 Myotis davidii | reverse complement strand
GGGGCAGATGCTCAATGCAAGAGCTGCCATGACGTGCGCTGGCCATTTAAAAATAAACCGCACCACAGACCTGGTGTTGACAAACCAACAGTTGGCTTCCCCCAAGTGGGACACAGGCCCCGGCACCATTCCGGAGTGACAACCCACCAAATTGCAGCCAATGCTGCCGAGACCCCATGACGGAAAATGCTGCTCACAGCCCAGCCCAGCCCAGAAATGGTGGTTGTGGGTGCCTCATAATGATGTCATGTAGCAATGTCCAGCTTCCTCTTCCTAGCAACTA
>NW_006289858.1:0-559 GCF_000327345.1 Myotis davidii | reverse complement strand
GACCCACAGGTTGAGAACCGCTGGGATAGAGCAATCACACCAACTCATAGGATGGAGAGGTCATTACTACGGAATGAGAGATCACTGAACCGTTCTAGCAAACCCCCCCAAAATAAGGCAAAGACATTCCATGGGAAGAAGCCAGCGTTTTCTGGTCTACTAAATTAGCAGTTCACTCTTCCCGCGCATTGCTCTGCGAGCCCCCATTTTTCTGGGGGGAACCAATCCCCCGTGGGCTTGCTCCGTCTCTTTTTGCTGCCCTTGCGGTGGGTTCCCTGCAAGTGTGGAGTTTGGTCGTGTTTGCAGGTGTGGCAGCAATGCGCTTTGCACCTGGTACTTCCGCAATCTCCGGTCTGTCCTGTGTGCGCCTCTAATCTTAGAAGAAAAGGTTATGCTAAGTCTCTCCCTGGACTGGCTTGTATGTATTTAAACAGTTAAATTCATTGCTATTGTGATGATGGCCACTAGATGGCAGTACAGACCGTACAATGAAACAGACTAAAAAAAAATTTTTTTTTTTTATTGCTTTCAGAGGAGAGAGAAACATCAATGATGAGAG
>NW_006289857.1:0-1232 GCF_000327345.1 Myotis davidii | reverse complement strand
AAAAAACCAATAAAATATATTAAAAAAAATAAATTGATTATTGATAGGTTATGTATCTATTGCCATTTTATTTTTTAACTATGTTCCTTTGTTTGTTTGGTTTCCTTCTCCTTCTTTTGCTTCTTAAAGCAAGCCCTTTAACATTTCTTGTAATACTGGTTTGGTCATAACTCCTTTAGCTTTTTTTGTGTGTGGGAAGCTCTTTATTTCTCCTTCAATCCTAATATATAAAAACCCTGGGCCCTAATCGGTTTGGCTCAGTGGATGGAGCATCGACCTGCGGCTCAGGGGTCCCGGGTTTGATTCCAGTCAAGGGCATGTATCTTGGTTGCAGGCACATCCCCAGTTGGGGGTGTGCAGGAGGCAGCTGATCGATGTTTCTGTCTCATCGATGTTTCTCTCTATCCCTCTCCCTTCCTCTCTGGGAAAATTCAATAAAATATATTTTTTTAAAAACAAACAAACATAAAAATAAAAACTCTCGGTCCCTCACAACCGGAGGCTCAACCAACCAGAAGTCAGTCCTGCAGTCAGCACTGGGTTGCCATGGCGACCCAGCACTGACCGCTCTGGCTGCATGCACAGTGACCCAGCACTGACTGCTGAGGGGGCTGCAAATCAGGCCCGGAGAGTGGCCTGAAGAGAGAAGCAGGGTCTGATCCGTAGCCTCTGCAGCAGCTGTTGATCATCACTTGCCTCTCTCTCTCTCTCACTCCAGCAGCCACGCCTCCATTTCTCTCTGGCCCTCCACTGGGGCTGCTGATCAGACCAGCCTTTCTGATCAGGCCCCGTTGATAGGCCCAGAGACGCTGACTGGTATAGACACGGACCAATCAGAACCAAATCTGGGTGAAGGGTGAGGAGCCAATGGCTGCCTAGGAGGCAGAGCTTTTGACACTGACTGCATAGAAACTGACCAATCAGAACCAAATTGGCCAGCAGAGGAGGGCAGTTGGGGGTGAAGAACAGGTTGGCAGAGTAGGGCAGTTAGGGGTGATCAGGCAGGAAGAAGCAGTTAGGGGTGATCAAGCTGTCAGGGAAGGGCAGTTGGGGGTGAGATCAGGCCAGCAGGGGAGGGCACTTGGGGACAACCAGGCCAGCAAGAGAGGGAAGTTGGGGGAAATCCTGGTGACAGGAGAGCAGTTAGGTGTTAATCAGGCCAGCAGGGGAGCGGTTACAGGGTGATCAGGCTGGCAGATAGAAGTGATTAGGGGCAATCAGGCAGGCAGGCA
>NW_006289856.1:0-455 GCF_000327345.1 Myotis davidii | reverse complement strand
TTACCTTTTGTGACAGCATGCATAGACCTAGGGGGTATTATGCTTTGTGAAATAAGTCAGGTAAAGAAAGACAAATCCCGTATGATTTCACTTACATATGAACTCTAAAGAACAAAATAAACAAAAAAAATAGAAACAGATTTACAGATACAGACAACAGAGTGTCAATTGACAGAGGAGAGGAAGGCGGTGGGCACTGGGTGAAAAAGGTGAAGGGATTAAGAAGTACAAATTGGCAGTTACAGAATAGTCACAGGGATGTAAATTACAGCACAGGGAATAATCAATTTCGTAATAACTATGTATAGGCCCATGTAGGTACTTGAAATATTGGTGGATCAAGTCTGTAAATTACATGATTTTCTAACCACTATGCTGTATATCTGAAAGTAATCTATATATGTATCAAAACCCAGTGACCAGAAGGCCATAATGACTGGAACATCTGGTCACTA
>NW_006289855.1:0-235 GCF_000327345.1 Myotis davidii | reverse complement strand
GAGGAGGAGGAGGAGGAGGAGAAGGAGAAACATGAACAAAGACCTAGGTGGTTTTGCTCAGTGGATTTCCATAGGGCTGCTGACTGAAGGGTTTCAGGTTTCTTTCTTGCCAGGGGCACATGCCCGAGTTGCTGGCTCGATCCCCATTGGGGGACATGCAAAATGTGGCTGATCAGTGATTATCTGTTATTTCTCTCTCTTGCCCCCCTTCCTCTGTGAAATCAATAAAAAATTA
>NW_006289854.1:823362-833645 GCF_000327345.1 Myotis davidii | reverse complement strand
GAGGTGCCTATGAGATCCTCACTCTTTTGTTCACGATGCGAGTGACTGCTCAGTCAGGTAGTGCTTTTCTGAATGCCAGCCCAGTCCCTCAATTCTTATAATGTGTTGGCACTGCAAGGCCTACAGAGGTCTTTTTAAAAACCAGAGAGACAGTTTACGTGTCATAATATTCACCCAGGTCACACGTTTAGGTTTAATCGTCACTATTAACATTTTCTTCATCACTTTCTCAAGTCAGAGACCATGGGCACAGGAGAAAACAAACCAAGTCCTGATTCGGTAACACTGGCCAATTCCTATGGTGTGAATATTTCCACCAGAGGGGACTTCAGGCTGCTGACATAGGGTCCCAGCCACGGACATGGGAATAGATGTATGGTCCACCCTGCTCTGTAATATCACCTCCACGCAGGTACGATAGGTCTGAGTAACCCCAAGAGTATGGGTAACAGGGAAAAAATTCCAAGTAGCCAGTTTTTTTTTTAATCTATTTTTATTGATTTCAGAAAGGAAGGGAGAGAGAGAGAAAGAATAACATCAATGATGAGAATCATTGATCGGCTGCCTCCTGCACGCCCCCCACTGGGGATCAAGCCTGCAATCCAGGCATGTGCCCTTGACTGGGAATCGAACCGTGACTTCCTGGTTCATTGGTTGACTCTCAGTGGCTGGTCCATGTTTCCCACTTTAAATAATCGAGACGTTTGAGGTGCAAGGCCAGCGAGTCAGCTCCCCTGGGATGGCAGCTCTGACTCCATTTTGAATGACCCATGACATTATTTTTCTCAAAGGGAGCAGAGCGGGTGCGTGGGCTGCACACACATCCCACCCCTCCATGGTCACAGCGCCCAGAGCGCCCTGCCCAGTGCTCACCATGGGAGAAAGGAGACAGACCTGGGCTTGAATTCAGTTCCCACCACATCTCATTCCGGGCCGGCCCTCAGCCTTCCTCAGCCTCCTCTCCTCGCGGTAAAATGGGCCTCCTCTGTCATCCGTGACCCGAGGGGGTGCCGGGCCCAGCCGGTGTCCTGGAGGTGCACGAGGCCGCCCACCGTGAGTCCTGGCGTCTGTGCCTCGGAGCGTGTGTGAGTCCGGAGCCGCTGCCTGCCCCACACGCAAATCGGGGGGTAGTTACCCCCGAGGGTTAGCTTCTGTCGGTAAAGTGGGGTAACCCTACTCTGCGGGATCATTGAGGGGTTCAGGTTGATACTGCAGGGAAGGCGCTGGGCATAGCGCTGATGCTCGATGCTCGGCAAGGCCTGGTGTCTTGCCCTGGCGGACACGGGATACCTAAGGTGGGGTCACAGGGCCTCCCGCGGCCCCAGGCCAATCTCCCAGCAGCCGGTTCTGGCTGCCAGGTTGCCCCAGTGAGTTCCTGGTAAACTTCCTGGTCCGCTCTGGAGGCGCTGAGCCCAACGGGGGGTGGGGCGCTGGACATTTAGGAAGCAAGTTCCTCAGCGGTGGGCCTGGCCGCTGCACCCAGTCTGACTCTGTGCCTTCCCAGCTCCAAATGGCCTCACTTCCCAGTGTTCCTGGGTCCCTGTGTCCGGCCTGCAGCGGCATAAGCCACTGCGGACACCTGCTGGGCCCGAGCCCTGTGCTGACTTCCTGAGGGCCTACTGTGTGCGGAGCAGCCCGGGCGGGGAAAGGTAACTTTCCTCTAGCGTCTGAGAGCCCATAATAAGGACGGATTACCAAGGGAGAAATAAACAGAAAGTAATGACCATGTATACTTCACATCGACATGGGAGAGATGGGGGCGTGGTGGTGTTGGGGTGCTCCCCTGAGGTGCCTAACCACCAGTGTAAATGCTGCTGCCTGCAGCTGAGGACAAGGAGACGGGGTGGAGGGGCAGTATGGGAGGTGACCAGGAAAAAGAGAGGGTCAGGTCGCCATGCAGCTGTCCGTCTGTCCCTCCCCGCTGATTAGGGTCCTGGCGACTTAGACCCATCCCTGTGGTCCTGTGCAGGAGGGAGGCGCCCTTCCCCGCGGAGGGTTCTCTCTAAGGACCCAGCCCTTACAGAGGTGGCTTCTCTCTGTTTGCAGAACTTCAACTGTATCTGCTGTTTCTCAAAATAATGCTTATGCCACCCGGCCAGTGTGGTTCAGTGGTTCAAGCATCGATCTATGAACCAGGAGGTCACATTTCAATTCCCGGTCAGGGCACATGCCTGGATTTCGGGCTTCATCCCCAGTGTGGGGCGCACAGGAGGCAGCCGGTCCATGATTCTCTCATCATTGATGTTTCTCTCTCTCTCCCTCTCTCTTCCTCTCTGAAATCAATAAAAAATATATTTTCCAAAATAATAATAATCCTTATGCCAAAGAGGCCTAGTTTGGGGTGGCAAGTTCTGCTGCCTCTCAGGGTGGTATATCCTGCTACCTTTTAAGGTGGCAGAGCACCCTGTTAAAAAACAAAAGAACAAAATTCAACTGAGTGCATTGTAAAGATCTTATTGGCTTTACTCCACGATTTTCGAATCGGGCAGCATTCCATCTGGCAAATGGGAGGGAACTCCCAGGAGCTGTGCACATGTGAGACTTCTACCCACAGAGGGGGCGGCACGGGAGCTATGCAAGCAAAGAGCTGGGCACTGGTGGCAAGGTCGCCTTACTTTAGGGCAGCGGTTCTCAACCTGTGGGTCACGACCCTTTCACAGGGGTCTCCTAAGACCATCGGAAAACACATATATAACTATGTATTGTTTTTGTGATGAATCACTATGCTTTAATTATGTTCAATTTGTAACAATGAAATTGGGGGTCACCACAGCATGAGGAGCTGTATTAAAGGGTCGAGGCCTTAGGAAGGTTGAGAGCCACTGCGTCAGAGGGAGGCAGGGCTCTCTCAGGCAGACGACCTGCCGGTGCCGACCCGACCCGGGGAGTCAGCCTGACGGGCTGTGACTCCATCCTGGGAAGGCCGAAACGCGTGAAGCTAGGTGCTGCGTCTCCATCTGTGATGGCGGGCTCAGCACTAACGGCTCCATTTTGGGTCTGTTGTCTCTTTGTTAACAACACAAGGACGAAACACCCAGTCCCTCCCCCAAAGGACTCCGTAGTTCCAGGTGCGGACAACAAGGAACACAGTCAGCATGGCAGGGTCCCTCCTCTGTGCCCGGCCAGGGACCTCGCCCGGAGCAGGTCTGCCTCGGCGGCCGGTAGTAACCGGGTTCTTGACTTCGCACGGGAAAAACTTCACAACACACATCCAGGTGACCCTGAGAGGCTGTCTATTAAAGCTGGGACAGAGAAGCCAGGAAGGGCTTAGGACTGAAGAAGCAGCAGGGGGGAGCTGGGCGGGGCTGAGAGGACTCACTGACAAGGCAGAATGGAAAGAGAAACCCCAGGGGCCTTGAAGACGCCATGAGGGGGGCGGCCTGGGATGAGCGCCACTGCCCACTGCAACGCTGGTTGTGAGTCTCGGGAGTCGCTTAGAGTTGAGGAGATGCACGCCTGTGGGGGAGGGAGAGGGAGGGAGAGGAGTGGGTGTGCTCCCGGGACGAGCACACATTCTGTCCTTCCTCTTGAAAGTTTAAGGCTGGGAGTTTAGGGAAGATCTTAGGGCTGTGGTCGGCAAACCGTGGCTCATGAGCCACATGCGGCTCTTTGGCCCCTTGAGTGTGGCTCTTCCACAAAATACCACATGTGGGCACGCACGTACAATGCGATTGAAACTTCGTGGCCCATGCCCAGAAGTCGGTATTTTGTGGAAGAGCCACAGTCAAGGGGTCCAAGAGCCACATGTGGCTCTCGAGCCGCGGTTTGCCGAGCCGCAATTTGCCGACCACTGTCTTAAGGGAAGCTCTCAATAGAATACTCGTCAGCTTTCTGCTGATCCTCCAAAATGAGATTTATTCCCTTAACTTCATCCGTCCTTGGGTGTGGTTGGCAAGTGGGTTTCTGTTATCATCTCCCTGAGTAGGGTGACTAAAGCCACTTATCCCCTGTGGTTAGGGAGGAGAGCAAACCATTTACTCCTAAGCGTCCTTGGTTAGGAGAGATATGATGTTGCCTTATACTACACGGCTGTAAACGGCTCGGCCCTTTAACTCGGTGGCTCCGTTTCCCTAGTCCAGTTGTCCTGCTTGCTACCCTGTCTCACGCTCACCTGGCCTCCGGACCTCCCTTCACCTGAGTGCTAACAACATGAGACAAGAAGCAATGTTTTAAGCTATATGTGATCACAGAGGAATCCCGGGCTTCCCCGTGAGGGTAATGGGGAATTGGGGTGGGGGAAATAGATCTCGAACATGGGACCGCAGGGGAAATACCTAAATCCTGACACATCCATGCCTTTGGCAGATATTTACTGAGTGCCTACTATGTGCAGGCGCGGTATCCACAGCTTGGCTAATGCTCCAGTCTTACTTCTTGCCTTCTCTTCACCTGAGACAGAGCAGAGGCTGCAGTACTGGAAATCGGCAGCCACATCTCAGCGCTACGGATGCTGGCTCCTCGTGTGGGGCCCAGGAGCTCACGAAGGCCCGTTATGGAAACCACCACTTTCCTCTCAGGAGAACATCGCCATGATTGAATCAGGAACGAGGAACGGCTGACTCCCTGTCGGGGAAGTCACTGTGTAACAGGGTAGCGAGAAGCCAGGGAAATTCCTAGCAGGAGGAATAGGGGAACTGAGGCAAGAAAACTGAACAAGGCCAAACAGATTGGGCTGCTTGCAGCCCGATCGCAGGAAGATCTTATCTTGAGAACAAGTGCTTAATGTCCCTCCTCCCTGCCCAGAGAATACACAGCTTAAACACCCGGAGGAGGAGTGCTGGAAGCTAATCCCAGCAGGGCATAATAAAATGCAAGAAGTCCTCAGAAGGTTGATGGGCTTCTATATTCAGCAGGGCTGAGTCCTGTTACCTGCTGCTGGAGTAGCTGAGAGCATTCCCCAAACCTGAAGATGCGTCTCTGATCGCCTGCTGCCTGACAGTTCCCCACCCTGACAATCTCACTGCCCACCAACCTTACCTTGGGTCTGTGTATCCGCTTTGCTCTAGGGCAATTTGTGTTAAGAAAAAAAACTAGGGGTCCAGAGATTCAGAGAAGTTGGTTCCTGAAGCTAGGTCTCCTCCGGCTCCCCCATGTATTCCAAATTTATATTTCATGTCTAGTCTCTTGATTAATTTACCCGCAGCCCTTCTCCAGATTCCTGAACCCTTCTAGATGCTGAGAAACACCCCAGCAGAGGGGGAGGGGGAAGGAAAAACGGGGAGTTTTGTCTCACTCACTGAACAAAAATGTCAGCCGTCTTAGGACTGACCAAGGAGACCAGGTGTATGTACGTTTGAAAAGCCACAACAAAGTAACAGGGGGACCTTGAAAGCTAATCGGTAGGAAGCTATTCGGCCGAGGAATCTTGAAACCTGTAGACAGAAAAGGATAAAACTCCTTGATCCCCCACCAGGCTTGCTCCTCAGATTAGCCGAGAGCCCATCTGTGTTTTATACCAGATGTCCTTTGATAGATTTGCTATCCTTGCTTCTTCAATATGTTCCCTTGCTTTATTTCTTTAATAAACTCACCTGACTTCCGCACTGCTGCCCGGGGTCACACGTTTGCAACCTTTCCTACGAGACTGAGGAGAACTGAGGAGGGACAGCCTCTCCCTTCCCCTCAGGGGCTGGCTGCCCAATAATACCAGCCCTGGCGCCTGTAACAAATGCAGGGGCAGACGATCCCCTCTTCCCTCCCAGGCTCTTCAGCTGCTCTAATAGTTACATTGACATAGAACCGGCCAATAGGAGAAAATGTATTTAATTTTGTACTTGAGCGCGCCCCCAAAAGATATGAGACCAAAAGAAATGACCAGTTGGGCTGGTTTGGCTCGGTGGCTGAGCATCAACCTATGAACCAGGAAGTCAAGATTCGATTCCTGATCAGGCCACAATCCCAAGTGTGGGGCATGCAGGGGACAGCCAACCAATGATTCTCTCTTATCGTTGATGTTTCTATCTCTCTCTCCCTCTCCCTTCCTCTCTGAAATCAATAAAAAAGGGAGAGAAATGACCAAAGCAGGAGGCTCCTATACCTTTTAGTCAAAGAAACCATCAATTTGTGAAGAATTGAAAAGACAAAGGTTTGGGCTTGGGGTAGTAAATGGGTAAAGTTACAAAAACAGCCCTTCTCTCTCTTTTTCCCCCTGAAGAACACCAGTAGAATTTCCTTCATCCGTCCAATGTCTTTTCATAGTTCCTCTAACCTTTGAATTTCCTGTAATTTTCTCTCTAGAGCAGCAGTTCTCAACCTGTGGGTTGCGACCCCTTTGGAGGTCGAACGACCCTCTCACAGGGGTCGCCTAAGACCATCGGAAAACACATATATAATTACAAACTGTTTTTGTGATGAATCACTATGCTTTAATTATGTCCAATTTGTAACAATGAAATTGGGGGTCACCACAACATGAGGAACTGTATTAAGGGGTCGCGGCATTAGGAAGGTTGAGAACCACTGCTCTAGAGGCTTGATTAGAGTCAGGTTGAGTCAGTTTGGCAAAAAGAGTTCATCGGGGAACTGGGTGCTTCTTGCTATGTACACCGCACACCGGGAGACACACAATGCCTGCTGTCCCACCGTGAGTGGGGTAAGACCCCTCCATGAAAACCCCACCCTCCTTTGATGATTTCAGCACCCGGTCTGGCTCTTACCTGGGCCCCGAGCCGTGGCAAATCCCCGCTGACCTTGAAAAGACAGGACTCCCTGAGCTCTGTCCTGTGCCCCACCCCCTTCTTGTCTCACGTTGTGTCTACGGTTAGAAACGGGTGGCTCACCCTCCAAACAGCCTAAGATGTGTTTTTCTTGATCTTCAGCATATTTTTATTTTTAGTTTTTAATCTTTATTGTTGAAAAGTATTACATATGTCCTCCTTTCCCCTCATTGACCCTTTCTAGCCCACCCCCTCCCCTGCCCCAGGCCTTTGCCACCCTAGTGTCCGTGTCCATGGGCTCTGCATATGTGCATACACGTTCTTGGTTGATCTCTTCCCACCCACCCATCCTCCCCTGCCTTCCCTCTGGGATTCCACAGTCTGTTCCATCAGCGTGTTTTTGAATCAGTTGGGGCTTTTTTTTAAAGTAGGGGTACTGTACACTTTACAAATGCATCTTTTCAGCTTCCTTTAAAAAAAAAAAATCTGAATCCAGCCGCACTGGGTCATTCCTACCACAGGGTGGCAGCTTAGGGGCCGGATAAATGGCTGACACTCTAGGTTCTCTGTGTCCCTGCCACACCCACTTGTGTCCCCAAAGCTGAGACTGAGCATCGTTTGCATCTCACAGGCACTTGCTGGATTGGTTTTATTATGATAGAGACACTGTTCTCCAGGCAAAGGCCGCCATCAAAAGAGGGAGCCAGATGAAATACCGAGAGCAAGCTGGTTTTCAGAAAGTTAACACTGCCCGGCTGGTGTGGCTCAGTGGCTGAACATCAACCTATGAACCAGGAGGTCACCATTTGACTCCCAGTCAGGGCACATACCCGGGTTGTGGGCTCAATCCCCAGTAGGGGGCGTGCAGGAGGCAGCCGATCCATGATTCTCTCTCATCATTGATGTTTCTCCTCTCTCTTCCTCTCCCTTCCTCTCTGAAATCAATAAAAATGTATTTTAGAAAAAGAATATTAACATCAAGAACCTTTCTCTGTGAAAGTCACTTGTTCTAAAAATAAGGATCATAGTAAAATAAAGTATGCATGTTAAGAGAGTATGCCCACTTGGGCCATTAGTCTCCATTGAGTTTGTGCCCGGTTTTACCCCTTCCCTCTGCGAGATGGTTCATTCCCATGATTTCAGCTCCCATCCTGCTCCCAGCCGAGCTGTGTCCCTCCAGAATTTATGTTGAAGCCCTAACCCCCTTGTACCTCAAAGTATGACTGTGTTTGGAGATGGGGACTTTAAAGAATTGGTTGGGTGAAGGTGGGGTCATTAGAGTGAGTCCTCATTCTTTCTGGCTCATGTCCTTATAAGAAGAGGAGATTAGGACACAGAGAGGGCCACCAGGGATATGTGTGCACGGAGACACGACCATATGAAGAAGCAGCAGGAGGGTTGCTGCCTGCAAGCCCAGGAGAGAGGCCTCAGAGGGAACCAACCCTGCCGGCACCTGCTTGTGCGCCTCCGGCTCCAGAACTGTGGAACCGTGAATCCCTGTTGTCTAACCAGCCAGGCTGCGGTCCATGGTTATGGCAGCCCTAGCAACTAGTGCACATCTCTCTGCTCCAGATCCCAAACCCAGGTCCCAGCCCTCGACCGAAATGTCCAACAGCCACACTGCAGCGAGAAGCCGAAGTCTCCCAGGTTTGCGCCAGGGTGCAGAGGCGGGAGCTGGCTATGGTGGGAGGGTCTGGGTGTGGTTAGATTTGCCAGCACAGGGAGAGCCGCCTGAACAGGCAGGTCGCGGTGAGATCGGGGGAAGAGCTGAGAGGCGGTAGGTTTTCAGCAGGCCAGCAAAGATTTTCAGAGAAAATGCCTTTTGGGGAAGATGAACCCTGAAACTGGTACCTTTCCTTATTAGGAGCTGTTCACATGCTGGACAAGTGGCTTGTTGTATTTTAGTCCTCAGTCCTGCCCACCCAGCTTAGCCGACCGCAATACACATCTGTTGATGGCAATGGACGCAAGTCATCCATGTCACATGGGAGCACAAGGCAGTGCCTCCCTGACCTAACGTTGCTCAGACGGTACAAACACAGCCATGTCGTGCGCTAACTGCCTCGGTGGGGGCAAGGCCTGGGTTTGGGCACGAGGCAGGGGCTATAGCAGACAAACCCAGGGACTCAAAGAGCTCTACCTTTGTCAGGTCAAGCTTGGGCTGCCTGCGGCCATCGGGGGTCCACCTAGTGGCCTCAAAAAAATGACTGGGGCCCTGACCGGTTGGATAGAGCGTCCGCCTGTGGATTCAAGGGTCCCAGGTTCAATTCGGGTCAAGGGCATGTACCTTGGTTGCGGGCACATACCCAGTGGGGAGTGTGCAGGAGGCAGCTGATCAATGTTTCTCTCTCATCGATGTTTCTAACTCTATCCCTCTCCCTTCCTCTCTGTAAGAAATCAATAAAATCTATTTTTTTAAAAATGACTGCGTACGTGGCTCCCCATTCTGCAGGTAGACGGTGTGGACTGGGCTCAGCAGGGAGATTCTTCTAGCCTGAGCTGGGTTCACTAACGGCTCTGTATTTAGTGGCCAGATAGGCTGGAGGCGGGCTGATGTAGGGTGGCTCACCCTGTCTCATTTCTGCTCCACGCGGCTCTCACCCTCCAGGAGGCCATCCCATCTGTTCACACAGCAGCTGAGCAGAGTTCTGGGAGAGAGCAGACGTGCACAAGGCTTCTGGATCCTAGACTTGAAACTGGCACCCGTCATTTGTTTTGGCCAAAGCAAATTAAAAGCCCACCCAGATTCAGAGATATGGGAAATAGATGCCACTTCTTTCTTTTTTAATTATTGATTTCAGAGAGAGGAAGGGGCGGGGGTGGCATCAACGATGAGAGAGAACCAACGATCAGCTGCCTCCTGTGCGCCTCCTACTGGAGATTGAGCCCACAATCCCGGCATGTGCCCTGACCGGGAATGGAACCATGACCTCCTGGTTCATAGGTTGATGCTCAACCACTGAGCCACACCAGCTGGGCTTGATGCTACTCCTTGATGGGAGGACCTGCAAAGCACACTGCAAAGCATGAGAATAGGGGGGTGAGGGGGACCATTTTTGTAATCTACCGCAATGATGATTCCTTTTTTGTGTAAAAAACAACTAAGCTTCAGAGAAATTAAGTAACTTTTCCACGGCCAGTAAATGACAGGGCCCGCCTGCTCCAGCTCCAAGCCATTTCCACAACAAGATGCGGGCTGTCCTTTTAAGGATCGCCCAGTATTTAACGCTGTTGGCACCATTATCCCCTCTCCCTGTAATCAACAGATTGGAGGAGGACGGAGCAGGAAGTTTACAAGTAGTAAATACTTCTGACGTGATCTCAAATGTGACAGATTATTTCCTGAGGCCCACACAGAAAAAAATATCACTCCCTCTGGGCAGCATCAGGGGCGAGGAACGTCCCCCCAAAATATTCCATCAGTCCGCGCGTTTCCTCATCCTTCGGAAAAAGATAAACATAAAAAAGCCAAGCGGTCTATTTACCACGAGCTGTTTGGGATACGAGAGCGTGGCCATGGAGGCAGCTACAATGTTTGTGAGCGACCATGGTCAGTGACAGGGGACGGGAGGGGGACAGCTTCCTCTCTGTTCCTGTCTCACAACCTCAGGATTTGTGCAAGAGGAC
>NW_006289854.1:820115-823347 GCF_000327345.1 Myotis davidii | reverse complement strand
CATTGCCAAAACAAGCCAGTTCGGAGCTCAGCTTCACTGATGGGCGTTCGGGGTTGAAGGCCAGCAGGGGAGCCCACTGATTCTGAGATCCCGGCGATGGGACGGGCACAGCGAGCCGTGCTCACTGAATGGCTCTGCGGCCAGCGGTGGGCACTGAGCAGCCGCCAGCACAGGGAGTGGGCAGGACTGAGCAGCCGGGTCTGGAAAGATGCACGCAGATGCTGACAAAGGGAGGACGTGGCTTCCAGAGTGGACATCGTTACATGTGAGAGAGAGAGCTCTTTGCTGTTGCACCCCCAAATGTAAATGAGTGGGTCCTTCTTACCAACATCAACAGAATGGCACGGTGATCCCCAAACTTGCCGGCTGACGGGACTCGCCTGGAGAGCCTGTGCACCGTGCAGCCCCCGGGTCCCTGCTCAGAGCTGCACGCTCTGCAGCAGGTCAGGTGGGGCCCAGGGTCTGTGTTTTTAACAGACACTAGCTGATTGTAGGTCCAGGCAGGGCTGCCAGTGGAGCGCCCTGCATCTTACCCCCAGCCCCCTCCAATGGACTCCTTTGGAATTGCCCCTCCCAGCCCCTCCATCCCTCCATCCTTTTCTCTATAAAAGTACATTCCTCGCCCTGACCGGTTTGGCTCAGTGGATAGAGCGTCAGCCTGCGGACTGAAAGGTCCCAGGTTCGATTCCGGCCAAGGGCATGTACCTTGGTTGTAGGCACATCCCCAGTAGGAGATGTGCAGGAGGCAGCTGATCGATGTTTCTCTCTCATCCATGTTCTAACTCTCTATCCCTCTCTCTTCCTCTCTGTGAAAAATCAATAAAATATATTTTTTTTAAAAAAGTACATTCCTCTCCTTTGTTCTCTAGACTTGCCTATGGATTTTGGCTATACCGCGCATGTCCTGAATGGCAATGATTTGCTGTTCCCAAATAAACACATGTTTTTCTGGAAAAGTAACTGGTTTTTTTTGTTTTGTTTTGTTTTTAGATTGACAATGGTAGGGGCGCCATGTTTTCTTCCTAAAATGAAGCAAGTCCTGAATTTTGGCGTCATTGATCCCAGGGTGGGCTGTTTTCACTCACACTTCTGACACCAAATGCGTGGGGCCTTCTGCCTCCGATTGCCACCATTGTCACTAGCTGGTTATTAATGCTCATGGGAGAGGAGCAAAGGGAGGCCAGACATTCTAAGCTTTGGTCGTCGGGGCAGCTTCACCAGGAAGCTGCAACTTCAACCTCCACAGGGAAGCATCGCCCATTCCCTGCAGATCACTGGGGGCAGGAATCAGACAAAAGGGAAGTGGACGCATGCGCCGTAAAGTTGGGGTGACGTGGAGAAGGTGCCTGTCAGTCTAACCTGAGGAAAAGATCATTGGCTGGAGCGGGAGGAGCCACAGCAAGCGCCTGCCATCCTGAAGGATTCACTGGATAAGCTCCTACTTAAAATCCCCAGGACAAAGAATTCTCTCTCTCTCTCTCTCTCTCTCTCTCTCATTTCTCTTGCTTTGCTCCTGCTTCCTTGCTCTGGCCAGTGCTCCCATGGCCAGGCGGACCCCACACACATACCTGCAGCTGGAACACAGGCTCACCTAACCAGATGCCCGACTGGACTGTGCAAATATGGGCTAAGAAAAAAATTGTAGCTATGGGTGGTGATGGATGTTAACTGGACTCACTGTACTGAATGTTTCACAATATATACTCATATCGAATCATTATATTGTACACCTCAAACTAATATAATGTTACATGTAAATTATTTCTCAATTTTGAAAAAAATACTGAAGTACTGACACATGTTACAACTTGGGTGAACCTTCAAAACATCGTGCTAGATGAAAGAAGTCAGAATATTGTATGAGTCCATTTATACAAAACTAGAGGCCCGGTGCACAACATTCATGCACTGGGGTGGGGGGTCCCTCAGCCCGGCCTGAGCCCTTTAGCAGTCCAGGAGCCCTCAGGGGATGTCCAACTGACAGCATCAGCCCAGCTCGGCTCCTGCACTGAGTGTCTGCCCCCGGTGGTCAGTTCACATCATAGTGACCAGTTGTTTTGCCATTTGGTCAATTTGCATATTACCCTTTTATTATATAGGATGTCCAGTGCTGGCCGGTGTGGCTCAGTGGTTGAGTGGCAACCTATGAACCAGGAGGTCACAATTCGATTCCCAGTCAAGGCACATGCCCAGGTTGTGGGCTCAATCCCAGTGTAGGGGTGCAGGAGGCAGCCGATCAATGATTCTCTCTCATCATTGATGATTCTCTCTCATCATTGATGTTTCTCTCGCTCTCTCTCTCCCTGCCAGGGGCTGGGGGTGGGGGTGGGGGGCGGAGAGAGGAATGGGGGCTAACTGCTTAACAGGTGCAGGGTGTTCTTTGGGGTGATGACCAGGTTTGGGGACTTAGGTAGTACATTCACGTAGACCATGTGAATGTACTACGTGCCACTGAATTGTACGCTTTAAAGCGGCTAATGGATGTGAATACAGATTTCATCTTAATTTAAAGAAGAGACGATTCTGGGATCCTTTCAGGACAGAACCAGACCTCGGTGCAACCGGCCCTGGCCCGCCCCTGCCCCTGCCCATCTGACTAATGGGCTTGGAGGCCACAGCCCTAGACAGAACATCTCCCCCTGAATGACCAAGGCCAGGTCCTCTTGTCACTCTGCCCGCTCCCTTCCCAGTCCCATCCCAGGATACCGCGTCCTTTCTAGAAAACGCCCTTCCCTCCGTGAGCGGAGGAGCCGCTTCCCCAGCTCCTATTTTGGACGCCAACACGGAGCAAACAGGCACCATATAGGGAGACGTTCTCCGCGAAGACGAAGACGCGGGGCTCCCTGGGGGGGAGGTGGCCGGGCCCTGGGCTGGGCTCTGAGGAAGCGGCTCTTCAGAGGTTGCCGGGGCTGCCGCCAGGCTTCCTGTGGCCTTTGACGGTGCACTGGCCTCCGTGTCCCTGGCTTTGTCTCGCCGACAGCTGAGTGTGTGGGCTGAGCCACACCCTGGCGCGGCGTCCAAAGGAGGGAGCCCTCCTTCGGTCGATTCTCCTGTTTTCCTGGAGAGCCCTGGGGAAGGGGCTACTTTCCCTCCCTCTTTGGAATTCACAGGCTGGTGGGGTGGCTGTGTGGCTGTGTGGCTGGGTGGCAGGGTGGCTGTGTGGCTGGTGGGGTGGCTGTGTGGCTGGGTGGCTGTGTGGCTGTGTGGCGGGTGGTGGGGTGGTGGGTGGCTG
>NW_006289854.1:817423-819556 GCF_000327345.1 Myotis davidii | reverse complement strand
GGGGTGGGGAGTGTGGAGGTGGGGGCGGAGCTGGCATTGGGTTGCTGACTTACTGGGTGACCTCGAGTAAGACCTTCACGTTATTTATTTTATTTTTTTTAAACGGTGCTCCTTTTCTTTATGCAGATGACATGGTGTTGTACAGAGATAACCCCAAAACTGCACCAGAAAACTTATGAAAGTAGGAACTGAGCTCAGGAAGGACGTAAGACACAAAGTCTGCACCCAGAGGGCTTGTGCTCCTGCGCACTCTCATCAGAGCGTCTCCATGGCTCTAGGAAGTAGGCGGGGCTGCTTCAGAGGGAAGTGAGGGAAGAAACGTGAACTGGCTGCACAAGGAGATGACAACCTAAGGAAACAAGGACCCTGGTGCTCGGTCTTGGTTCGGCCCCCAGCATGCACCCAGGTAGGCGTCCCCACATGTGGCCCTGGGTCAGGTGCGGGTTCCAGTTGACCCCCATCGTGTGGGGACATGGTGACAGTGGTCCCAAGGGCCACATGCAGACATCAAATTTTCAAGTAACAAGATTTTCATCACCTCAACTTAGTTATTCCTAAATTATTACCCACATCTTCCCCTAAACACACAGGGTCATGACAAAGATTCTACTATCTCCCAGTGCATGAAACTGTATTTACAACAGAGTCTAGAGAATAAACACCCACAGGAGGCAATGCAGCTGCTACACATCCAGCACCAAACTCCTCTGAAGGATTTCAGAGAGGAAGAGAGAGGGACAGAGAGAGAGAACCATCAATAATGAGAGAGAACCATTGACCGGCTGCCTCCTGCACGCCCCACATTGGGGACTGAGCCCACAACCCGGGCATGTGCCCTTGACCGGAATCGAACCCAGGACCCTTCAGTCCACAGGTTGGTGTTCTATCCACTGAGCAACACCAGCCAGGGCTGAAGATAACATCTTGACTTCAGTTCTGTGTCAACCCCAGGCCCCGAAAGCGGACGACTCTCTGGGCGGACCACACCCTCAGGAAACCAGACAGAATAACGCATGGCCGACACTAGGGCCCGATGCCACCATCAGCCCCTCCCTGCCCTGCCCCCAACCCGTCAGCAGAGCCCAGGACCCCAATCCCTTGATGAGTTCCCCGCTAGGTGACCCACCCCCGGGAAGCCTCAGGGAGCCCGGCCTGTGAGCACCAGCGCCCCTTGGCTCCGGGCTTGGCGCCATTTCCTCACCGAGTAAAGCTCTGCTTTCTTGGCTGCAAACCCCTGTTTGCACCGGATTGGGCTTTGGGGCGCACGGTGATAACATCACTCTGTCCTCTCTGCCCCCCTCCCGAGTCTGACTCCGAGTCCCTGGGCTGCGTCAGGGCTGCCCGGGGTCTGGTTCCAGTCCTCGGGACTTGCTGGTGGACCATCAGAGACACACCCGCCCTCACCGGTTTGGCTCAGTGGATAGAGCGTCAGTCTGTGGACTGAAAGGTCTCAGGTTCGATTCCGGTGAAGGGCATGTACCTGGGTTGCGGGCACATCCCCAGTAGGGGGTGAGCAGGAGGCAGCTGATCGATGTTTCTCTCTCATCAATGTTTCTAACTCTCTATCCCTCTCCCTTCCTCTCTGTAAAAAATCAATAAAATATATTTTAAAAAGAGAGAGAGAGAGAGAGAGAGAGAGACCCGCTTGGACGTGTGTGTCTTGTGGGTGCCACGTGCTCTGCCCGCGAGAGTCCCGGCTGGCCGCCCCTGGGTCGCATTCCTGAATGTCTCAGGGGGCACAGAGGCCTGGGGAGACCCGGCTGGCACACGCCACGCTGCTCACGGTGCACAGCTCCTGCCGCCTCCCCGAGCTCGGGCACATCGCCTCCTGAGACTCAAGAGTTTACGAAGCTCCGCTGGGGACACGCTCCAGTTTTCTTGTTGAGGGAAGATCCCGAATCCCCGGCATCTCGAGTCCCCATTCTCCCGGCCGCCTTCCCCTCTGGGCTCCCCACGGAGGATGTCAGAGCCGATGCCTCAGGACCAGCTTCATGGAGCCCTTTGGCATGTTGGTACCAGAGGCCTGCGCCTTCGGCCTCGCTGTGAGGAGGCTGTGCACCTCGGGGCCATCAGCTTCCTGAGAGGCGGCTGCAGTCAGCATGTCTGTCCCTCTGACAGGCAGCCCCCGCCCCC